>NC_059167.1:83713133-84019960 GCF_019923935.1 Bubalus bubalis
AGTTAGTTCAATTCTGTGTCTAAGTTTCAAAGTGCTTTTGAGACATCTGAGTGGAGGTGTGTGAGTCTACAGCTCCAGAAGGGAAGGTAGACTTAAGAATCATCAATCACCCTGGAAGTTGATGACATTGTCCCGAGAGAGTGTAAAGTGAGGAGAAAAAGAGAAGTCTGGAAGCTTGGGGACATGAGCATGTAGGGGAGGATGAAGGAAAAGGAGAACAAGGAAGCATGTTGAAGGCCTTAGAAGGAAGACCAAGACAGAAAGTGGCCCTTAAGCTGAGGGAGTTTAGTTTCAAGAAGGCCAGGGCTGTCTGATGCTGCCAAGAGGCCCAGAAGTGAGTGTCAGTAGAATGCTGCTTCTCTAAACAAGGGATTTTTGTCTGTTTTGATTGCTGTTGTATCCCCAGCACTTAGGACAGCCTAGCACATAGTAAGTGCTCAATAAATTAACTAATAAATGAATGAATGAATTGAAAAAATCCCTTGCATTTAGTTGCAGAACCACAGGTCCTTGGTGAAGGTATTTTCCCAGGAGTGATGGTGAAGGAAGCTAGATTATAGTGGACTGAGGAGCCGAGAGGGTGTCAGGAAGTGGCTACAGAGAGGACTGTTCACACATCTCCTCTTATGTGCTGGGCTCTGAGCTAAGCACTTTACATGCATTAACTCATTTAATCTTCTCAATAGCCCAATAGGCTAGATACTGTTATGGTCACCAGATGAGGAACCTGCAGCTCAGAGGGAAAAATAACTTGCTCAGGGTCCCACAGCTAGAAAGTGTCAGCCAAGATTTGAACCCAGATCTATCTGACTTTGAAATTTAGCACTGAGCTGCTCGGCCTACATTTCCTATAGAGTTTCTTTGTAACCAGAAGGAGACAGAAAGAGACTCTTTGGGATGAGTTGAGACCAGGAAGACATGCAAATATTTTAATGCTGATGGGAGAGAATTGCAAAAAGAAATAATTTGAAGATGTGGGGGAAAAGGGAAATAATTTATACAAGAGGAGCCCGGGGAGAGTTGCAGACCACAGATAAAAGGAAGCCCCTTCCACTGAGGCAGGTGAGGAGAAGACCAGGTGTGTGTGGCAGGCACTTTTGTCAGGGAGGAGGGGAAGGTGTGGGTGGGCAGACTTCCCTTCTGGCTTTCTGCTGAGATTAAAGCAAGTGGCAAAACGGTTGTGGACTTGAAGAAATGGTACAAGTCTGAAATAGCTGTTGCAGAGACTGGGAAAAAGCAGTGGTGGTGGGGATTTTCAGGACGGCATCAAGGGCCCAGCCAAGATGAGCTACCAGGATTAGGTGCACCAAAGGCAGATGTTTGATGGATCCAGGTTGAGGGTTTTGCTCCCTACATGCAACAGAAGGAAGGGATGACTGTTGAGAGCATTGGCTCGATGGTATTGGAGGTGTCCACATCTCGGGCAACAGGAAGGAAGCGAAGACGGCAGAGGAGGGAGAACAGAAACGAAATGGAAGAGTCATAGTTCTGGGACCCGCACAGCGCAAACAGTGGGATTTGGGTGATAAAATGGTCTCAGGTTCCCCTGTTCTAAAGAGTTCCACCGCCAGACCTGACCTGTGATGAATAAGGCAAAACTGTGCTAAAAAGAGAGGGATAAGGAGAGAAAACTAACAGTGGTTATCCTGTCAGAGAGGAAGAGGGGTGCTGAAGATAACTTTTTTCCTATAAACACTTCTGGGCTGTTTGCCTTTTTTTTTTTTTTCTTTTCTCTTTTGGCTGCACCAGGTGGCATGTGGGGTCTCAGTTCCCCAACCAGGGATCAAACCTGCATCCCTTGCATTGGAAGCATGGATTCTAAACCACTGGACTGCCAGGAAAATCCTTGAATTTTTTTAACTTCTTAAAAAAAATATACAGACTTTTCACTGAACCCGGGAAAGAGCGGGCTTCTGTGAAAGCAGGGGGATGAGGGAGCAGTGGTCTGGAAGGAGACCCCAGGCTGTGTGGTTTGTCTGTGGAATCATGAGCTGTTGGCCCTGAGGAGGAGCAGCCAGTAAACAATGGTCCCACCCTGCCATTGTTTACCAGGGAGGAAGTGGGAGCCACAGGACTCACTCAGCTTGGCAGCCGCCGAACTGAGCCAGAACTAACCCTTCCTGATCTCCCAGCTTAGTGCTCTGTTTTCCATGCTGCTTCCTGAGCACTGGAGGCTTCAATTTCCTGCTGTCCTGCCCAGGCCCATCACAAGGGTGCCCGTGCGATCGCCGGTGAGCCGGCTGTTTGCCAGACCCTGCTTCCCACACCTCAGTCCCTCCCAGTGCAGGGGTGTGGGTGTGTGTAGGCAGCTTGCCTGTCCCCTATTTCCTGTTCTCTTCAGAGTAGCGACTTGGAGGCGAAAACTACAATGATGGCCTCTGTTTACATCCGTTTAAATGACCCAGTGTCCCTCCTGTTTTGCTAGCTCTCACATCACCACCTACTCCGGTCCTTCCTCCTCAGAGCTTGTTTAAGCAGCAGCCATGACTCTGTGTCTTTTTAATCAACCCAGACCCGTATGAGTCACTGAGAGCACTTAAGATAGGGCTTCTTCACCATGAGATGGGTGGCCAGGGGTGGAGAGATAAGTCCTTAAATGAGGGGCCTTGTTCTAGGGGAAAAGTCCTTTCATTTTTGTCAGGTCCTCAAAGGAGTCTGTGACCTTTCCCCTCTTAAAAGACCAGGGATTTAGAGAATGAAGTGCAGGTGTGTTTTAGAAAAACCAAAATATGATAACAGCAATTACATGTTCCCTTGTCTTCTCAGTAAGAGTTCAGATAAGCCTGGTGTTTGTGCAGCCTCTCTCGTCCTCAGGATGGGGAGTGGCAGTTGTATTAGGGAGCTGAGATTTCTCTATTTGGTAGACTGAAGTCCAGAAGGTTAAGATGATAGCGTAGGACTCTTGCCCTCTTTTGCATGCCTGCCAAGGTGGATGTGCAGGTGAACTCTCCACACAGAGATACTGGGCTCTGTGGTGTGTGGGGTCTGGTGGGGACAAGGAGACGAGGGACGAGGCGGTAGTTTAAGGAGAGATATTATAGTTCTCTTCATGCCTGCCTCTCAGTGAAGCCCTCCTTGCTCTTTGGGATTTGTAGAGATGGCCCTGCACATTCTGGGTCGAGCGCACTCCCTGCCCTTACAGTCTGGTTGTCCTTCTGTGTTGTGGGCATGAGTCTTCAGGGTTTAGAATGGAGCTGTGCATTGGCCTGTTCTAGAATAGCCTCAAATTCTCTTCTGCCTCCAGGGTATAAGCAGGTGTTAGTGTGGGGCGACAGGGTATTTACCAGCAGGGGAAAGAATGTGTTTGCTCTTGCTAGTAGGAAAGGACCCCCGATTGGCTTGCTTCTTGGCCAGCCTGAAAGCCAAGATGCAGCCATGTGGTATAGTGAGCAGGAGATTAAGTAGGCTTCCTTGTGTTCAAGGCTCCTGAGTTCCTTCTGCCTACAGATGGATAATGTTCGGGATTCCAATGTGGCTCTGAATCCTCTCTCCCTGCACTGTGCCAGACCATCCTACCCCTGACTTTGTAGTTCCATAGGAAGTTGTGGATGTCATGGTGGCAATGGGGACAAATGTGGCTCCAGAAACAGAATAGAGGGAGTTCACTGAGGTTCATGCTTGGGGTTGGTACAATCAGTACCACCCTGAAGGTCATGGACAAGAGCCAGTGGGAGGATGGGAAGAGACTGTCCATTTGTGTTTTGGTTTGGTGCTTTTTTTTTTTTTCTGTGTAGACTGGGATCTGTTGAACTGTATTAGATAGTATGTTGTCTCCAACTGGGTGGCTTTTCACTGTTGGGCAGAAGTCTGCCTTGGACAGAGAACCTGCTTGGGAAGAGGAAGGAAGGAAACAGGATGGTCTGGTGGCTACATACCTTTGCTGGAGTGCCAGCTAAGCCATCTGTGGCCCCCTCTGCACGGCAGACCCTCCTGTCACCTAGCTCCTCATCAGCTCCTAACCTGTTACAAAGCTGGACGCCTCCATCTGCAGCCCTCCAGAGCAGTGCTACTTCAAGTGCCAGTCTGCAGTGAGATGAGAAGCATATTCACCAGAATGTAAAACTTCCCTTCATGAAGAAAACATTGTTACAAGAAACTGTTAGCACTAAACTGTGTTTTCTCTGACATAACTGACTTACACTCTGGAGTCATATAAGCTTCCTATCTGGTGACCAACCAGGAACACCACTGGCACATCAGCTAATCTGCAGACCACACTTTGACTCGCAATACTCCAGAGCCACCTCTAGTTCAGAAGCAGTTGTTGCGGTCTTTGAACCCCTGTAAGCCGGAAACAGAGAGCCCTGGTTGCAAAGAGCTGCTGGCAGGTCCATCATGCAAGGGCCAGGGTGGGTGACTGGGGGGAGGGGAACACGACCCCAGAGAACAAGTCAAACAGGTGACGAGGTGGCACCTGTGCCAAGGGCAGCTGTCCGCCCCCCTTTCCCTCTTACCACACACAAACGGAAAGAACTAGAGTTGGGGTCCCTCCAGTAGGGCCTTGGTTTTGCCTGATGTTTCTGGCAGCAAGTCAGCCCCACTGAGTGTATTACCCTGTCCTTGCAGAAAAACGGCATACATCAGAGAAGAATTCATTGGTGGTCCTTGTTGTCACTCCTGGATGTGACCAGTTTCCTTCTTTGGGGTCTGTAGAGAACTGTAAGTACCACTTTGTTCCTTGTTCTAGAAGCCAGCACTTGTCTGGAGCTATAACTCCAGATGGCCTGGCCTCAGTTGCAGATGCTAGGCCTGGAGCCCTCCAGGACGGTTGGGGAACAGGGGTCACCAAGTACCCAGAACCATCAAAAGAGAGTTTTTCCTGTGCACTCTAACCAGTGTCTGAAGTTTGGCCATGAACGTCACACTGGCTAATCACTGAGTCCCATGGGACACCTACCTTCTGGACTGAATATAATCCCTCTGGCATTTTAGAAACTTATGCACTTTGTTGGTTTTTCTCTTAGAGACCCTACACTAGAGAGAGAAGGAGTTTTCGGCCATTTGAACTGAGATGAAGCCAAGTCATTCGTCCAGTGGCTGCCCTGAGCAGCAGCATTTGGGGACATCTCAGTGTGCAAAGTGAACATTCAGGTCTTGGCTTCTTCCTCACATTGCTGAGGAAGTAGCTGAAGCTTGGAGACAAAGGGAGACGGGGGTGACTTCAAAGGCTCTGGGAACATTGTAACCTGGACTCACCCCTCCAAGCATCCCTTTCCCCTTTGTCCTTTGAGCTAAAGCCTGGCAGGAATCCATGTTTCTGGTGGGGAAACTGACCCACAGGGCAGGGGGTGCTTTGCAGAGGATTCCACGCCAGCCTGCCTCTCCTCACACACCATTTTCCGGGGCCTCAAGAGTCACTGGGTGACCACCCTCGCACTCTGGCCCCAGGCCTGAGTATCAGCCCTGCTCCCTCAGGGAATGCTTCCTCTTTGAAAGAAAAAATGTGTTTGTTTGTTGTTGTTGTTGTTGTTGTTTTTCCCACGGCATACGGGATCTTAGTTCCCTGACCAGGGATCGAACCCATGCCCCCTGTAGTGGAAGCGCAGTCTTAACCGCTGGACCACCAGGAAAGTTCCTTATTGTTGGTTTTTAATCCGAGGTTTTACAGAGAATATGTGATTCTCTGTAATCTGAGGGTAGAAATCCTTAACCTAATGGAATCCTTTCTGTCGTTTCAGACACACTGACCATAAATGATGAGCAGAGTCTCCTCCTCTCCGAGACTGTCTGGGGCGCCCTGCGAGGTAACAAGATGGGGCTGATGCTGGGAGAGAGAAGGATGATGTGGGAAGGTGGGCACTGGTGGGGTGAGGGGCAGAACTGGGGGCCAGGCAAATACCCCCAGCTTAGCAACTTGCTTTATGGAGAGCAGTTGGAGTATTTCCTCAACTCCCTGCAGGGAGTGTTCTCCTCACCGCTGCCTCCAGCAGCTGGCAGGTGTCACAGCCTGTGCAGCGACAGCCGCTCCCCTGGCAGGCACTCTGGGAAGCAGAGGGAGTCCCTGCAGGCGGATGGCAGGCACCAGCAGGGGCAGGCGGCTGGGGAGAGGAGCCCACCCTGCCACGCACACTGTTTGTTCAGCTCTCACCATGGACCCAGGATTGGAAGGGCTCTTTAAAAAGGAAATCTAGATCAAAAGAAAGAGATAAATGTCAAAAAAGAGGTAAACAGTGATAAAATGAGGACTTTGCTAGCCAACGGGCGATAGGCCCCTGCCCTTCCTCTTGGTCCACTGAGAAGGTATTTGGTCCCTAGACACAGACTTAGCCAAACACTTCCACCCCTTTTGGTAAGAGCTCTGCCGGTGAATGAGGGAAGTTCTCACTGAACTCCAAACCTTGTTTCAGTTTGTCTTTATTCCCTAGCCCCTCCTCTCCTCCCCTGCGTTTTGGAGAAACAGCATGCTGACTCCCCTTTCTGCCCTCTTGTACATTTTGTGTGGGTGTTAACAATTAGTCAGGTTAAAGTGGGAGAGTTCTGGGACCCCAAGTGCCAGGCATCAACGTCAGACTGGAGAGAAGCCCAGATAGTACACTGGAAGTTGGCCTCAAAGGAAGGGCTCAGTGACCCCAAAGGTCTCACATATTTTTAAATTCTGAAAATTTAGGATTCTGGGAATCTTTCACAGGGCTTCTGCTGGGTTTGTAGAAGTGAGGGCCCAGCTGTTGAGAACATCTAGTGCTCTGGACACAGCATGCCTGCCCTTGGGCCTCACCAGAATCTAGGAGTCTGTGTCCAGTCTCCTGGGGCAGTTGCTACCTGCCGGATCTCAGCTCCCTATAGTTGGTTCTATTCTCAGGGTCTGAAGAGGAAAAGTGGATGTTTCTTTGTCTTCGGGGTCCAGCTGTGGACCCACAAGTTTATGATCTCGTTGAGTTTATGAAACTCAAGTTTATGATCACATTCTCACAATTCAAAGTGAAGAGGCAGCAGGTTGGAGGCCCCCTTTTATCAGCTCCCTTAGCTCCTAATGAGTATTATCCCCCGAACTATTTATCCCCTTGTGAGCTGGCTTGTCCTTTCATATGTCCTTATAGGCCCCAGCTGTTGAGAGCATTTAATGCTCTGGCCTCTCTTCTTAATATCTTTGTGAATTCAAGACTTAGGGTTTATAGATAAGAGGCATGTGGGTGAGTGTATTGCTAGGAGGGGCACAAACCCCCTTACACTGCCCGCTCCCAAAATAAAAGACAGTAAAATCGATACTGGCTTCCTATTGTCCTCCTTTTCTAGCTGTTGAGAAGCATGCAGCCTACACTAGATTTCATTTCACTGTGTGCCCAAGCACTGTGCTCTGCCACATAGGAACCTTCCAGATGGTTCTAACTCTTTACCCACCTCCCTAAGTCTTTACATCCGCCTCTCTACTTCCCTAGGTCTGGAGACATTTAGCCAGCTTATTTGGAGATCTCCTGAGGGCACGGTGAGTGTGGGCCTTCAAAAAGGGCTCTTCTTAAATCTCTGGCATTTGCTCCCAATATTGAGAGTCCTGAAAATACCTTATTTTGCCTAAAACAGAGTCCTAGTGGCTTGAGATGGTCCCAAAAAGAGTATTCACAGAGATAATGGGTGGAAACTGGTTTGGTAGATTTTGCCAGTTGGGGTATAACTTAGTTCCCCTGAGTCATTATTGAGCAATGACCCTGAGACCACACTGCTTTGAAGAACATATTGAGTCAGTGAGAATTTGGTACATGTGAGCTGAGTGGTGTGTGGGACAGCTGCATTGGCTGGCAGGGGAAAGTTACTTTCTGGAGAGATACATGCTTATGGTCATTCATTTGGAGGTGTGGGGTGTTTGTGGAGATAGTTACCCTGAAGAACTGTCAGCTGGTTGGGTTTTCAGGGATCTCAGAAGACTTTTCTCATCCCCTTCTACGCCACTGGTGAATTGCCTTAGACTCCTGACATGTTCAATGTTTGGTCCACACAGTTCTATGTCAACAAGACGGATATTGAGGACTTCCCTCGCTTCCCTCACCGGGGCTTGTTGCTGGATACGTCTCGCCATTACCTGCCACTGGCTAGCATCCTGGACACTCTGGTACCCAGGCCTTAAGGCCTTCTTTGCCCTTAGGATTCTGGGGTGATGGGACAACAGATAGATCCGGTGCCATATTCCTAAGGAGTTACAGAGAGCATTTATGTAACTTTATGAGTTCCTGGGGAAAATGTAAAAGATGACCTGCTCCAAGATTCAAAAAAATACGAGTGATTTAAACGTACCCCACTGGCTACTGAGGACCACTGTCCAGGCCATCTCCAGTGACAGAGGAGGTGGGCTGGGGAATTGGCTTCTCTGAACAAGGGCAGCTATCTTTAGTTAGTATAAAATCGTAGAAAAGAGATGTTCAGGAGCCTTAGCTGGGGATGATCTAACTGTCCAGAATTTGATGGGCAGTCTTAGCTGACAGTTACCCATCTGACTTACATGTCTAACTATTCCTTTGGTGTTCTGATGGAACCAGAGAAGTGGACATCTACCAGTCTTGACATCTGAGATTTATGGCTTATGAAGCTATTAAATTCACAACAGACCTCACAGTTTTGGATAAACACTAGTCAGACAACCCAAACCAAGTGGCAAGAGGAAATATTAGTTTCCACGGTCTTGTGGGACTTCCTGACCCCAAGGTACCACAAAGCTGCAGCCCTTCTTCCAGTGTGACTGTAACTCGTCCCCACAGAGGAGATACTGCTCTGTCAGCCATCTTTGGATGTGCAGGGTCTTCCCCTTCCCTCCATACCAGGCACAACCTGATGGGAAGGTTTGATACAGAGAACCTGTGAACACTTAGCAGGAAGCTGGGGCAGGTTGAGATTGGGAAAGTGTGTGGCGCAGCCTGCCAAGCTTGGGGCCAAAGCCGGAGTAGTTGTGCTAGGTTCACAGTGTGTGCTCTGACCTACAGGATGTCATGGCATACAATAAATTCAACGTTTTCCACTGGCATCTAGTCGATGACTCTTCTTTCCCATACGAGAGCTTCACTTTTCCAGAACTCACCAAAAAGGTATGTTTCGATTTTACCCAAACCAAGTTGATGGCTTGAAGTCCGACTCTGGCTATGGCCCTGCTAGCAAAGGACATCAGCCCTCCTCCTAACCAGCCAGTTTAAGGGACACACTCACATATAGGAGAAGGGCACTGGCTTTGGAGTCAAGAGACCTGAGTTCAAGTCTAAACTGTACCATTAATTTCCTCTGTGACCTTCAGGAGAGAATCTTTCCTGGTCCTATCCTTTTATTTATTAATATTTTGTTAGCTGGGTATAATAACTACCTTATTTGTCTTACTGGCATCATGGCACTGAGATAAGACAATGAATGGACAGCTTGTGGGAAATTATGATACAGTTTCTTGAAGACAGCACCTGATATCAACAGGCTGTGGGTTGGTTTTCTTTCTTTTTTAAAAATAATTTTATGCATTTATTTTTGGCTGTGCTGGGTCTTCATTGCTGCGTGGGCTTTCTCTAGTTGTGGCAAGCAGAGGTTATTCCGTGGTTGTGGTGCGTGGGCTTCTCATTGCAGTGGCTTCTTTTTTTGCAGAGCACAGGCTCTAGGCATGCAGGTTTCAATAGTTGCAGCTCGCAGGCTCCAGAACACGGGTTCAGCAGTTGTGGCACCCAGGCTTAGTTGCTCGGAGGCATATGGGTTCTTCTTGGACCAGGGATCGAACCCGGGTCCCCTGCATCGGCAGGTGGATTCTTATCTACTCTGCCACCAAGGAAGCCCTGTGGGCAGATTTTCTGATATCCAGGGGGGCCTGAAGGCATTTTGAATATCCTCTCCTCTGCTAACCTTCAGGAAATGGGATCCTGAATGTGTTTTGTGCCTTTTAGGGGTCCTACAACCCTGCCACCCACATCTACACAGCACAGGATGTGAAGGAGGTGATTGAATATGCGCGGCTTCGGGGTATCCGGGTGCTGGCAGAGTTTGACACTCCTGGCCACACTCTGTCCTGGGGGCCAGGTAAGAATCATGTCTGCAGTTGGAGGGAGTCCACTAATTCCCTTCAATGGGGAGTTAGGATGTTGACTCTTGGATATAGCATGCCCCAGCCTTGGTCACTGGAAGAATATTTTCCATCAACTTCTTCCACTGGGAATTTAGATAGGCAGAATTTACTCTGGGCGAAAGAGGACACTTCTTACTATTAAAACATGGGCAAATTCTTCTCAGATGTCCTTGCCTGATAATACCCTTATAGGTCATTGTGCCCAGAGTGGAAGAAAGATTTTGCCAGTCTGTCTAGATCAGGCTCTCTGCTTTTCTGCTGGCAGACTACGTGAGGAGAGCACGCTCTGGGAGCAAGGGTGACCCCAGTGGAAGAATGTGTCAAGGCAGCAGGAGTGTGTGACAGTTGTCTGGGTATGATCTGTGGACATGTATTTCTTTGATTGTCACTAAATGCTTATGTCAGTGATTGCCTGAGTGTTCCTACCTGAGGGAATGTCTGTGAACATGATGGTCATCATGTATATGACTATACGTGGGGTTTGTGTATCTCTGACACTAGCTTCAGATTCTCTATTGCCTTAGGTGTCCCTGGATTATTAACTCCTTGCTACTCTGGGTCTCACCCCTCTGGCACCTTTGGGCCAGTGAATCCGGCTCTCAACAATACCTACGAGTTTATGAGCACATTCTTCTTGGAGATCAGTACTGTTTTCCCAGATTTTTATCTGCACCTTGGAGGAGATGAGGTTGATTTCACCTGCTGGTATGAACCCTATGACCCCCCATCCTGGCCTGATAGATGGCCTACTCAGAGGAGAGGTTAGCCCTGAAGAAGCTGTGTTTCAGGTGCTCCTCAGCTGTCTGTCCAGATGGCTCAGGCCTCGGCCTTTCCTCTCTCCACCTACCAAGAGGCCCTACCTGGTCTTGGCAAGTCTATGATCTTGTCATAGTCTTGAGATATTGACAGAAAAACCACCTCCAGGCACAGAATTGTCTTGGAAAGATCAGGATAGAGAAAAATAGTCCCTGCTTTTGACAGTTTAAAATAGTCTGGTTGAAGAGGCAGGACACATGAATTTGAGGCTAATATATGACAGTGTCTAGTTAGTATTAAATTATAAGGTTCCAGCCCTCAGATTTACGTAGCTCAAAAGAGGCTGAGAGGCTTCTTGGAGAAATGGGAACTAGAGCTGGATCTGGGGAAAGAGTGGAGGAGAGAGAAAAAATAAAATGTAGACATTGTGTAGCAAGGGAGCTGCCATGGGTGATAGACAGCAATGCTTGTGTATACACTTGGAATAAAGAATAAACATTAAGGAAAAAGCAGGATATGCCCAGGGTGTGGGAGGTAAGAGGTGGAAACCAGAATCCAGTGTGCCCGCGTCAAGACCTCAGAGCCTCATGTCACGGCCCAGAGAGACTGAGATGTGTTCTCTTTGGAAGTGAACTTGAAGCTCTTCAGGTCCAAGCTTAGCCTTTCTTGGCCTATATCAGTGGTCCCCTTTCACTTAGCTTTTTCAGCCATACTTCCTAAAGTTGTGGCTTCTTGAGATCCTCAGTTGATTGGTTTTTCAGATGAAGAAAAAAAAGAAGTTGTGGGAGGCCAGGTGACAAATCCCCAAGCTTTGGGCTTTGAGGATGTCAAAAGAATTAATCTTCATTTTCTCTTGGGATTCAGGAAGTCCAACCCAGATATCCAGGCCTTTATGAAGAAGAAAGGCTTTGGTGATGACTTCAAGAAGCTGGAATCCTTCTACATCCAGACGTGAGGACGTAGCGGGAGTGGGCAGTCACCCTCCTTCAGAGTCCTCACTTTCCATAGCAGGGCCAGGCCCTGCTGGACCACTTTCTGGGCCCCTGAAGGGGTCCTCTGTCCTGTCCTTTCTGGTTGGAGTGGTCGGTTCCCAACTGGTCAGACAGGAATGGGCCCCTAGCCAGGCTCTGCCCCCAGGGCACTGGCACCAGTAGCTCAGAGCCTCTCGGAACTGAGCAAACACTCTCTGTACTCTCTAGGCTACTGGACATTGTCTCTGCCTATGGCAAGGGCTACGTGGTGTGGCAGGAGGTGTTTGATAATAAAGTAAAGGTGAGCCTGGGGCAGAGAAGAGGTGCTCCCCTCAGGGCCTTCCTCTGCTCTCCCATCCTTTCCTTGCTTCTGCATGGATACAGAGCTCTGAGCCCCGAGTGTGGGTGTCAGAGCCTCCATTTGTCTTCCCTCACTATGAACCGATCGAGTTACTTGTGCTGCTAGGTTACTTGGGATTCCTGAAACTGGCATGATGGGTTGGGTTTTCATTCCTGTGTCATAGACTAGGATCTTCCAGGCCTGGGAGCAGGGCTGTCTTCTCCTTCATCATCGACTAGTAAGATCCCACCTTCCTGCCACATCAGGGGCTCTGCAGGAACCGCATCCCATCTTCAGACACATCTGGAGATGCTTGGACATGACAGCCCCTGAAGAGTTTTCTAGGCCCCACTGCTTGCCTCTGTTAGTTCACTGCTGGGGTTACTGTCTCAGTGTAGACAGGACAGCTGCAGAGGGGATAGGGGAGGAGGCAGCATGGAGCTCTCCTAGGGCCTTTGGGGGCCTTGGCCTCTGCACTGGGCTAGAGGTTCAGTGGCTAGGGGTCACAGAGAAATGCTTTGCTGCTGGGGAGCAGAGGGGGCTCACACCCCCCTGGCCTGGGCTGCTTGCATGGCCCGGGAACCTCTGTGCCATTTGACCTTTTGTGACAGGTTCGACCAGACACAATCATCCAGGTATGGCGAGAAGAGATACCAGTAAAATACGTGAAGGAGTTGGCACTGGTCACCAGAGCTGGCTTTCGGGCCCTGCTTTCTGCCCCCTGGTACCTGAACCATATAACTTATGGCCCTGACTGGAAGGAGATCTATCTGGTGGAGCCCCTGGCATTTGAAGGTAAACAGGGAGCTCTCCTTGCTGCCAAAGCAGCTGGGGGAGAGAAGGAGAATTGGACATTTCAGATCGGCAGATGAAATGGCCTGAGGAGAGGACCACGTTGGGAAGGTGGTTGAGGCCTTTCTTTTCTTGTTTTCCCTCAGGTAGCCCTGAGCAGAAGGCCCTGGTGATTGGCGGAGAGGCCTGTATGTGGGGAGAGTATGTGGACAGCACAAACCTGGTCCCCAGGCTCTGGTAAGGGCTTTCTGGGGGTGTGGAGGGTTGGGCTTGTGGCATGGGCTCTCCCTCCCAGGCTCAGTCCCCTCCAGCCACCACCAGCCGAGTGCCGTCCTCAGGCCTGGGAGAGAAGGGGCCTCACGCTGTTGCTTCTGTTTGTGTGGAACAGTCCTCTCCTGCCTGACTTCTGTATTTGCGCCTTCAGCCCATTAGGTGTGTCACATGGAGATTGTTGGGCTTCCCTGGGGGCTCAGTGGTAAAGAATCTGCCTGCAATGCAGGAAACCTTGGTTTGGTCCCTGGGTTAGGAAGATCCCCTGGAGAAGGAAATGGCAACCCACTCCAGTATTCTTGCCTGGGAAATCCTATGGACAGAGGGGCCTGACAAGGTACAGTCCACGGGGTCACAAAAGAGTTAGACACGACTCGGACATGACAACTAACCAACAACATGGAGATTGTTGTCCCCACTTCACACATAGGGATAAGGAGGCCTGGAGAGCACATTGAGAGAATTTTGTTTTCGGGATGGCTCAGGATCCAGCCCTGAGATGCCCAGTCTCTGTACTAAGACTCCTCTCTGCTGTCTCCTCAGAGTGCTACTACCCCTCAGCAAGCTTGGGGGCTGTGTAGAGTTTACATTTTGAGAACAGCTTCCGCCGCCCCCATCAGTAGCTGTTCACGATGCCTTTCAGACGGACTGTGGTCCCTGTGTGCTCGGGAGAGGAGGAGGGATCGCGATGCCATTTACTGCAGATGAGGCGGGGCCCTGGCAGTCCTGGGGAGCCCTCCAGTGAGCTGTCACTCTGATCAATGTGTCGGTCACATCCCTCGGCCCCGAGCTAGTCCAGGGCGCCTAAACAAGAGGCTGCGGGTGTCCAGCACCCTTGCAGGGAACCCAGAGCCCAAACCGGGTGCCCCTCTCCTTTCCGCAGGCCTAGAGCAGGGGCTGTTGCCGAGAGGCTGTGGAGCAACAAGATGGTGTCCAACCTGGACTTTGCCTTTAAACGTCTGGCACACTTCCGCTGTGAGCTGCTGAGGTAAGCAGACCATGGGCAGATCGGGGGCTGGGGGACCCCTTCCTGACAGGAAAAGAACACTGATAATAGCTAACACGTGTGGAAGCGTGTTGAGGGGGCAAGCCCTGTGCTCAGCCCTCTGCTGGCACTGCTTTATTCAGTCTTCGCCACAGCCCTGTCAGGGGATAGAATTTTTATCCCCATTTCAGAGGCAGGCAGCTGAGGCACAGAGCAGTTCAGTAAGTTGCCCAAAGTTGCTCACAACCAGGACTTGAACTGCCTTCACTGTCTGTGCTCTTATCCATGGCCACGCTCTCATGGGTTCTCACGACACCCATGTCCCAGTTGGGATGGGCCTGCGTAAGAGGGTCAGTTCCCTGGTTCATTCATTGACTTGGTTTTGAGACTCTGGGGAAACAGCTTCATAGAGAGCAGAGTCCCAGGCTGAGAGCCAGGCATGTGGGGTCTAAGCCTCTACTGTCTAATTTACTGGGTGACTTTAAGCGAGTTCCTTACCATCTCTGAACAGATAACTTATTTGGATAATAAAGGAGGCATGTCTCGAGGTGCCCTAAAGAGATCGGTCAGGTCCTGGAACTGGTGAGGCTGAGATTTCATGCCCACACCCTGTGGATGGGCTGGACAGTGCCTCGGTGCCCCCTTAGAGCCATTAATGGGGGCTCAGTGGGCCAAGAGCACTGGGCACATTGTAGGCGTCCACCTTTTTTCTCAAGAGGCTGAGTGATTTGGGGCTGGGGCACAGAAGCAGGGAGGTATTCCTCAAGATTCCAAGGTGTCCCTGTATCAGGATCACTGAGGCACCCGATCCAGATGGCAGATTCTCGCCAACACACAGCCCCATCCCAGCAAGAATCTCTGGAAGTGAGACCCCGAGGAATTCTGGTGTCTAGGGACAGCGTGAAATCCACTGAATTGGGGGAAGGGGAGACTATTGATTGTGATGGAGAAGATGTTGCTGGAGCCTAAAACTAACTGCCTTCGAGGACTCACGGTACCTGTTTCTTAACATCCTCTTGCAGGCGTGGTGTCCAGGCCCAGCCCCTCAGCGTAGGCTACTGTGACATGGAGTTTGAACAAACCTGAACAAGTAGCCCCCGGCACCAAGGAGGGTGCTGGCCCTAGGAGAGCGGAAGCGGGGCCAGGCTTCCACTGCACCCCGCCCACGGGATGGAGCCCCTTGCCCACGTGCCCCTGTGCCTAGAGACAAGGGGGCTGGTGCTGGCGCTGGCGTCCAATAAAGAGTGATGTGGCGTTTTTCTATAACAAACATGGATTACCTGTGTGGAAACAAATGTGAGTGGCCCTAGGGAAGGGGAACTGCCAGGACTGGCTTTCTACTCCTAAGGGTGATAGGCTCAGTGGGGCCCAGCCAGCGTGGGCTCAGTATCTGCCCCTGGAGGGATCTTGTAAGTTGAGGGCTGGGAACGAAACTTGTATCCTCTGTGCCGTCCTACCCTGCCTGAGTTTTGATGCCTCTCCTAGCTCACCAGAGTCCAGACACATACCCCATCCTTAGACTCATCACCTGGACCCCTGAGGCTTCTGTACATGGAACACGACAGCACAGGGGACCAAAGGAGTCCCAGGAAGCGGCAGGGGCCCCAGCCCCAACCAGGTCACAGAACAGCCCCTCCCCCATGCATACCACAAACTGCCCTCCCCTAGAGCTTTTCTTCTGCTTTAGGTTTCTTGTTACTTCCATTTCATGCAACCATTATTAAATATTGAACACATACTATGATCTTGGCACTGTGGTAGGTGGTTACATTTGAAGGACTTGGTCCCCAGAGGCCCTGGTACACTCCCCAAAATGCCAGCAACCTCCACCCCTCCTCCCACCCATTTTCAATCCAGTAGCATCTTCTCAGAGAACTGCTGGCACAGCTGAGACCAGGTGAGGGAAGCCCCTGGAGGACCAAGAGGTGGGTGTGTGGCTCTGGAAGAGTCTTTGCACCAGTGACCAGTCTGCCATAGGAAGAAATGGCTCATCATGGACCCAGACTGCCCCCTGATGGTGTCATGTTCAGCAGTGACTGCAGCCCAGAGTCCGGGCCAGCAGTGCGCAGCAGCTGTTTCAGATGTGGATTTCTTTGACCATTTTTAGGTTCTTTTACCTGGTCCTGGGCTGGAAGGACAATGGAGAGGTACAGACATTTCTTTCAGAAAGTTTCCAATCTCGTGGATACAGAAAGTTGGGGAAAGCAGGGCTGAAAAGGGATCTCCGTAAAATTTGGTCCTTAAATAGCATCCTTCAGTTCCTCGCTCATGCTCCTTTGGGGACCCGACTGAATGTGCACCAATCAGGGCTTCTTGCACTATTACTATAGGGACAGGTTGCGCACCTTCTACCTGAAGAATTCTTACGGGAAGCTGAGCTCAGGGCTCTGGCCTGGAGAGAAACAAGTTAAGCTCTACTATCTGTGCCTACTAAAGGAGCACCTTACTCTCTATTATGCGGAGAAACATTTGGGGAGTTCCCAGGCAAGGACCCTGTAGAAATGCTGCTATACTTCAAGTGCCCGTTCTTGATCATAATTGGAATATTGCTATTGTTTGGTATAATATTTAATAAAAAGACACTAAATTTTAGGTCTCAAGTCAATGAAGGAAGAGGCCATGAAAATAGCTGTACTAAAGCAGTAAGATTCTATGATTTCTTATTCCTCTTATAAACATTTTCTTTAATGTTGTCATTTTTTTTACAAATTAAAAAAAATCAGTGTTGTGCTGATGCCCACCCTCCACCAATGTATCTCTGCCCACCTTCCCCCACCGCTGCTGATCATGAGAGCATTTACTGGAAGGTCATCATCCCCAGCCTCCACCAGTGCATCTCTGGACCCCTAATCATGATAGCATTTACCTGAAGGTCATCATCAGACCCTGAACTGCTGACAGGATAGAGAGAGTACCTGTGGAACTGCCTGCTCAGTTCCAATGCCCAGAGTCACTGCTCCTCCTCCTCATTGCCCTTTACCTGTCCCACCCTGCTCCGGGCCAGGCTCCTCTGGCCTGCTTGTGTTCTCTGTACACCACCAGAGGGCGGGGAAATGCCTGGACTGATTTCCTGGCTCTAGTTATCTTTGGGTACAAAGAGTCGGCCCATGCTCTCCTCTGAAATCTCCTAAGGATGCAAAGCCTCCCCAGTAGGAATATAAGTGAAGGAGCAAATGGAGGCTGAGAAGACACTCAGCTCGCCCTCTCCGGGCAGGAGTTGAGGCAGTGTGCCAGGTGTCCCTCGCTTCTTAGAAACATGGTGTTTTGAGGTGTACCTCAGTGGATTCGTGTAGGGATAGGACAGTGGAGGACTTGGGAGCCTGGTTGCTCCATAGCACTAGAGATGAGGGACATAGCAAGGGGTGAGGAAAGCGGAAAGATACTGGGGAAAGGTGAAAAAAGGATTATATGATACAGATTGAATTTAATTTATATCAGTGTAGATGAACATACCTAGTGGCAACATTGCTAGCTTTCTAAAGTTTAGATTTTTATAGTTTTTGTCAATATCACTTATAAGATCAATCAGTACAGGCTGTGAAAATTGTATTTCATGTACTTTTTTTCCTACTAAGAAAGAAAATAAGTAGGAATTGTCTTTGTCTTAAAATCATTCTGTTTTTCCTTTATAAATACACTTTGAAAGTTTGAAAATCTGTGTCCTTTATATCATTAATAAATATAGAATATAAATACATATTAACTAACTTCGGTGAAACATTTACTTGTGTTGATTTTTTTCAACACTGTTCACTCTTAACTATATATAAATCTTCACAATTGTTTTTAAAATCCTTTCTGATGTAGCCTTGTGTGTGTATGTGTGTGTGTGTTTCATGCATTTTTCAGTGACATTTTTGAAAATGTCTATGAACCTTGTTTTATTTTCACAGTAATTACTGTATTCTAACCACATCCATGTTGGGTCTTCCCTACCACAGTAAGAACTTTTATTTAAGTATTTCAAATGTGTCAAACAGAAAATTGTAGGGAATAACATAATAAACACAGTATAACCATACCACTCAGCTTTATCACATCTCAATAGTTGCATCTGCTTTAAATTTATGTTCTTTTTAAGAGACGAAACATTATATATGTCCCCCACTTCCCAATTCCACTCTCCTGCTTCCCAAAATAACCACTTTCTAGATTTTATTTTAAATCATATTTCCTCTGGAAATCTGATACTTAGCTATGATTTTTCTTCATTGTTAATAAATTCTTTATGGCTCACTTCATAGCAAATTAGGAAGGGACGTTTTGGAACCCACTCAGAAAAGGGGTTTGTGTGTGTGTCCACTCAGAAAAGGGGTGTGTGTATGTGTGTGTAGACAGACCAGCTGGCAAGCAGACATGGAAATGGGGCATCTGTGCTGTGCTGATGTGCTGCTGGATTTAAGAGAACATGTTAGGGACATCCAGATAATTATTTATTATAAACGAGAAGATATTTAAGAAGAAAATATTCAGAGAAAACTATGCAGATGTTTACCTGGACTTAACATAAGTTAGAAATCTGAGTGAAGACATTTGTGGAAATCCACCCAGGGGAACAGAAGTGCTGCTGCCATTTCTCTGTGCTTGCTGTGTCAGGGGCTGGCATAAGCACTTGTTCAGATGTTAATTTATTTAATCCTCATCCCAGCCAGTGAGGTAGATCAATATTATCCTCACCTGACAGATAAGGAAACGGACATAGGTGAGATGATTCGTTCATGGTTACCAAGCAAGGCTGAGTCAGGCTTTGTGCCCAGGGCCTATGGATCCAGGCTCACCGAGTTCATCCTAGCCTATCCTGTGTCAGGCCATCAGTTGCAGCCTCACATTGTACCAGACATCTCCCTGCTCTTGAACTCCACACACACACACACATAAAGCTGGGTACTCAATTATGTCTGGGCTCGAATCCATGTCCTCCCACTTTTCAAACTCTTCCTTACAGATGGTTCCATTCTTTGAGCACACACACATGTACAATCTCCCGTATCTCTAAACAAATTAAAAACTCTCCATCCTGCTTTTTCTCAGTCAAGTTGCCTGCAACAACTACAAGAATTTATCTCCATTTCTCCACTTCTCATTCAGTCCTCATGAAGGCTGCTCTCACTGAGGTGAACAATAACCTGTAAGTTGCAAAGTCAACATATCTCAGTAATTAAAATATCACTTGCCCTTTCCTTATATTTTGAGATTTTGATCACTCCTTTGAAATTCTTTCTTCCCTGACTTCTGTGACACCATTCTTCCCTGAGTTTTCCCCTACATCTTTCATGATTGTTTCTTAGCCTGCATCACTGATGACTCCAGCAAAATCCGATTCCACAGCCAATCATTTTTAAGGTTTTCCTCTTCTATACTTTCTTCTCAGTGATCTCGTTTACACTCAAACACATCTTTAGCTATATGTATATATCTATATGTACAAAGCTCCAAACTCATCCACTTCATATCATCTGAAGCTCACATGCCAAACAATTCATCATCCTTCTTCATAGCTCCCTGCTCTACTCCTATACCATTATTCTGCTACTCATTGCAGCCAAAATCTGGGCATCATCTTTACCCCCATCTATCATAATAGCCTTCTAATCTGTCACTAAGTCATGCCCATTCTGTACCAATAACTCTTAGAGCCATTAACTCATCTCCATCTGCACTGCCACTATCTTTTAATAAGCCCATCACATCTTCCCTGAACTTAGAATAGGATCCTGATAACACCGGCCTCAAGTGACGCTCCAATACTTTGGCCACCTGATGCAAAGAGCCAATTCATTGGAAAAGACCCTGATGCTGGGAAAGATTGAAGGCAAAAGGAGAAGGGGGGCAGCAGAGGATGAGATGGTTAGATAGCATCATCAACTCAAAGGACATAAATCTGAGCAAACTCTGGGAGACGGTGAAAGACAAGGAAGCCTGGTGTGCTGCGGTCCATGGGGTTGCAAAGAACCAGACATGACTTAGTGACTGAACAACAACATCACACTTGCCTCAAGTCATCTTTTTAAGCTGCAAATCAGATTTCCTGCTTCTGCTTTTTAAAGCTATTTAGTTACGATTTGGCTGCGCTGGGTCTTAGTTGCAGCACACAGGATCTTCGGTCTTCATTGCAGCACGTGTGCTCTCTTAGCTGTGGCATGGGGACTCTTAGTTATAGCACATGGGATCTAGTTCCCCGACCAGGGATCAAACCTGGGCCTCCTGCATGGGGAGAGTGGAGTCCTAACCATGGGACAACCAGGGGAGTCCCTCAATTTTATGCTTTTAATTTTTCAAAATTGCTCCCTTGTCTAATTCACTTAGCAGGGTATATAAGTCTCCCACTTCAAGATGATGTGTCTTGAGTGCTCCATCATCGAGTCCTGACATTCTACCTGTATTAGTCAAGACTCCTTTAGTTGCAGGGAAATAGCTCAAACTGGCTAATAAAAAATGACACTGCTTCATGTAACTGCATGCCTCATGTAACAAGAGTCAACAATTATATGATCCTTGGAATAAATCTAATGAAAGACATACAGGAACTTTATAAAGTTTGAAAAAAATTTTCAAAGACAGTCAGATGTCTTTTGAAAGAACACCCAGATATAAATACGTAACATGTTCATAAATGAGAAGACCCAACATTGTAAGGATTTTAAAATGATCTGCAGATTCAATGTGATTCCAATTATAATGCAAATTTTATTCTTTAATGAATAACAGTTTGTCCAGAATAATAACATCACTGTTCATGATTATGATACCTTATGAATAAGTGAAACGAATGACAGCAATGTTGTGAAGGATGGGAGGCAGAGATTGGGAACACTCTATTATGAGGCTCTTGTACTGCTCATGAAGCAGTACAGTGTTTGACAATGGACTTGGATAAATTGTAAATGTATTTTATAAACCTTAGGATAACTACTAAAGTGAAAAAAGAAGTATAACCGATATGGTAAGAAAGCAAAGCATTCAAAATGTTCAGTTAAAACCATAAAAGGCAGAGAAAGAGTAGAAGATGAAATGGAAACAATGAACAAGGGCAACAAAATGGAAAAGAGTAACAAATATGTTAGATAATAATCCAATTTTATCAATAATCACTTTAAACATGAATGACCTAAATTAAAAAAATTGAAAGACAGAGATAGTCAGAATGGATTAAAAAACAAGGCCGGGGACTTCTCTAGTGGTCCAGTGGCTAAGACTGTGCTCCCAAACAGGGGGCCTGGGTTCAATCCCTGATCAGGGACTAGATCCCACAAGCTGCAACTACTGGGGCAGCCAAATAAACATAATACATAAATAAATAAAAAGCAAGACCCAATTACATATCTACAAGAAGCCCACCTTACATATAAAGACACAGATGGATTACAAGTAAAGAGATGGAGAAAGACATTTCATGTTACACTCATCAGAAGAAAGCTGGAGTAGCTGTATTTCAAACAGAGCCAACTTCAAAGCAAGAAAAATTGTCAGAAGAGAAAAACGGGGCCAGCCTTCAACAGTACATGAACCGTGAACTTCCAGATACTCAAGCTGGACTTAGAAAAGGCAAAGGAACCAGAGATCAAATTGCCAACATCCGTTGGATCATAGAAAAAGCAAGAGGGTTCCAGAAAAACATCTACTTCTGCTTTCTTGACTATACCAAAGCTTTTGACTGTGTGGATCACAATAAACTGTGGAAAATTCTTAAAGAGATGGGAATACCAGACCACCTTACCTACCTCCTGAGAAATCTGTATGCAAGTCATAAAGCAACAGTTAGAACCTGACATGGAACAACAAACTGGTTCCAAATTGGGAAAGGAGTACGGCAAGGCTGTATATTGTCACCCTGCTTGTTTAACTTATATGCAGAGTACATAATGTGAAATGCCAGGCTGGATGAAGCACAAGCTGGAATCAAGATTGCTGGGAGAAATATCAATAACCTCAGATACACAGATGACACCACCCTTATGGCAGAAAGTGAAGAACTAAAGAGCCTTTTGATGAAAGTGAAAGAGGAGAGTGAAAAAGCTGGCTTAAAACTTAACATTCAAAATCTAAGATCATGGCCTCCAGTTCCATCAGTTCAGTTGCTCAGTCATGTCCAACTCTTTGTGACCCCATGGACTGCAGCACACTAGGCCTCCCTATCCATCACCAACTCCTGGAGTTTACTCAAACTCATGCCCATTGAGTCAGTGACGCCATCCAACCATCTCATCCTCTGTCGTCCCCTTCTCCTGCCTTCAATCTTTCTCAGCATCAGGGTCTTTTCAAATGAGTCAGGTCTTCACATCAGGTGGCCAAAGTATTGGAGTTTCAGCTTCAACATCAGTCCTTCCAATGAATATTCAGGACTGATTTCCTTTAGAATGGACTGGTTGGATCTCCTTGCAGTCCAAGGGACTCTCAAGAGTCTTCTCCAGCATCGCAGTTCAAAAGCATCACTTCTTCGGCGCTCAGCTTTCTTTATAGCTATCCCATCACTTCAGGGCAAATAGATGGGGAAACAATGGAAACAGTGACAGACTTCATTTTCTTGGGCTCCAAAATCACTGCAGATGGTGACTGCAGCCATAAAATTAAAAGGCGCTTGCTCCGTGGAAGAAAAGCTGTGACCAACCTAGATAGCATATTAAAAGGCAGAGACATTACTTTGTCAACAAAGGCCCATCTAGTCAAAGCTATGATTTTTCCAGTAGTCATGTATGGATGTGAGAGTTGGACTAGGAAGAAAGCTGAGCGCCAAAGAATTGATGCTTTTGAACTGTGATGCTGGAGAAGACTCTTGAGAGTCCCTTGGACTGCAAGGAGATCCAACCAGTCCATTCTAAAGGACATCAGTCCTGAATATTCATTGGAAGGACTGATGTTGAAGCTGAAACTCCAATACTTTGGCCACCTGATGTGAGGAACTGACTCATTTGAAAAGACCCTGATGCTGAGAAAGATTGAAGGCAGGAGGAGAAAGGGACGACAGAGGATGAGATGGTTGGATGGTATCACTGACTCAATGCATATGAGTTTAAGCAAGCTCTGGGAGTTGGTGATGGACAGGGAAGCCTGACGCACTGCAGTCCACAGGGTTGCAAAGAGTCAGACACGACTGAGAGACTGAACTGAACTGAATACATACTACCCAAAGCAATCTACAGATTTAATGTAGATTTAAATTATCCATGACTAGAACAAATAATCTTAAAATTTATGTGGGCCATAAAAGATCCAGAATTACCAAAGCAATCCTGAAGAGGACAAAACTGGAGGCATAACCCTCCCAGACTTCAGACAATACTACAAAGATAATACTAATCAAAACAGTGTGGCATTGGCACAAAAACAGACATATGGATCAGCAGAACAGAATAAAGAGCCCAGAAATAAACCCACACACCTACAGTCAATTAATCTGTGACAAAGTAGGCAAGGATATACAATAGAAAAAAGTTTCTTCAACAAGTGGTGTTGGGAAAGCCTCACAGTCACATGTAAATCAATGAAGTTAGAATACTCTCACACCATACAAAAAATAAGCTCAAAATGGATTAAAGACATAAGTAAAAGACATGACATCATTAAACTCCTAGAAGGGAAAACAGGCAAAATATTCTCTGACATAAATAGTAGCAACATTTCCTTAGGTTGGCCTCCTAAAGCAACAGAAATAAAAGCAAAACTAAACAAATTGGACATAATTAAACTTACAAGCTTTTTTACAGCGAAAGAAACCAGAAACAAAACAAAGAGACAACATACAAAACTGAATAAAACATTTGCAACTGATACAACCAAAGGCTTATTTCCAAAATATACAAACAGCTCATACAACTCAATAATGAAACAAGCCAATCAAAAAATGGGCAAAAAGCTTAAATCAACATTTCTCCAAGGAAGCAATACAGATGGCCAATAGGCATGTGAAAACATGCTCAATGTCAGTAATTATTAGAAAGATGCCAATCAAAACTAAGGAAAAACCTCACACCAGTCAGAATGACTATCATTAAAATGTTTACAAATAACAAATCCTGGAGAGGGTGTGGAGAAAAGGAAACTCTCCTACTCCCCTGATGGGAGTGTAAACTGGCATACAGTCACTACAGAAAACAGTAGGAAAGTCCCTTAAAAAACTAAAAATAGAGTTGCTTTGCTGCTACTGCTGCTAAGTCGCTTCAGTCGTGTCTGACTCTGTGCAATCCCATAGACGGCAGCCCAGCAGGCTCCCCCATCCCTGGGATTCTCCAGGCAAGAACACTGGAGTGGGTTGCCATTTCCTTCTCCAATGCATGAAAGTGAAAAGTGAAAGGGAAGTCGTTCAGTTGTGTCCGACTCTTCGCGACCCCATGGACTGCAGCCCACCAGGCTCTTCTGTCCATGGGATTTTCCAGGCAAGAGTACTGGAATGGGGTGCCATTGCCTTCTCCGAGAGTTGCCTTATGATCTAGCAATTCTACTCCTGGGCATATATCCAGAGAAAACTCTTAATTTGAAGAGATACATGCACCCCAGTGTTCATAACAGCACTATTTAAAATAGCCAAGACATGAAAGTAAACTAAATGCCTATCAACAGATGAATGGATAAAGAAGATGTGGTATATATTAATATATATACAATGGAATACTACTCAGCCACAAGAAAGAATGAAATAACACCATTTGCAGCAACATGGATGGACCTAGAGATTATTATTCTAAGTGATGTAAGTCAAAAAGAGGAAGACAAATACCATATGATATCACTTAAATGTAGAATCTAAAATATGATACAAATGAATTTATTTATCAAACAGAAACAGATTCACAGACATAGAAAACAGACTTATGGTTACCAAAAGGAAAGGGGATGGGGAGGATAAATTAGGAGTTTGAGAATAGCAGATACAAACTAGTCTATGTGAAATAGAGAAATAGTAAGGCCCTTCTTTATAGCACAGGGAGCTATATTAAATATACTGTAATAAGCCATAATGGAAAAAATATGAAAAGAATATACATATATAAGTGAATAACTGAATCACTTTTCTGTATACCAAAACAACACAGCATTGTAAATATATACATGTTGTATATAACACAACATTGCAAATCAACTATACTTCAATAAAAAATGAGAAAGAAGGGGAACATTACATAATGATAAAGAAGTTAATTCGCCAAGAAGACAGAATCTTTAAAGTGTATGCCCTAACAACAGAGTATACATGAGAGGAACATATATGACGGGAAAACTTATAAGACTACAAGGAGAAAGAGACAAGTCCACTACTCAGAAGGTGGAAATTAATACTGACATAATTGAACTGAACAGCACCATGAATGAACTGAATCTATACATTCCTCTCAAATTCACGTGGAACTTTCACCAAGATAGACCACATTCTGGGACATGAAACACACCTTAATAAATATTAAAAGACTGAAGTCATAAGATATAGGCTCTGAGACCACAACGGAATTAAGCTAGAATAACAGAAAAATAGCCAGAAAATCCCCAAATATTTGAAAATTAAATAACATACTTCTGAATAACACCTGGCTTAAAAAATATCTCAAGAAAAAATTTAAAATATTTTTAAATGAAATGAATATGAAAACACAATTATAACTTGTGAGATGCAGTAAAAACACTGTAGAAATGTATGACATTAAGTGTGTATATTGAAAAAGAAATATCTAAAATCAATAATCTAAGTTTTCCTTAAGAAACTAGAAACAAATATAATCCAATGTAAGCAGGAAAAGGAAATAATAAAAATTAGAGCAGGAACCAATAAAATTGAAAAATGGAAACAGAGAAAATCAGGAAAAGCTTCTTTCAAAGATCAATAAAATCAATAAACCTCTAGCCAAGCTAACCAATGAAAAGAGGGGACACCAATTACTTTATCAGAAATTAAAGAGGGATCATCACTATTGATTCTCATGGACATTAAAAAATAAATGAAGGGATATTACAAACAACTCTATGTCCACAAATTCAATTATCTAGATAAACCAGTTCCTTGAAAGACCCTATCTACCAAAACTCACACAAAGAGAAGTAGACAATCTGAAATACAGGCCTCTACCTACTAAAGAAATTGAATTAGTAATGAGTATTGTTCCAAAATAGAAGGCACCAACCCAGATGAGTTCACTGGTGAATTTTACCACATATTTAAAGAAGAAATTGACACCAATTTTCTATGATCTCTTCCTAAAAATAGAGAATAGCATTATCCTAACATCAAGACCAGACAGTGATATTATAAGAAAAAATAAACTGCAGACCAGTATCTCCCACGGACACAGATGCAAAAATGCTCAACAAAATATTGGCCAATCAAATCCAATAATGTATACAGAGACTTATACACAGTAACTAAGCGAGATTTACTCCAGGATGCAAAGCTAGTTCAACACTTGAAAGTCAATTAATACAATCCCTTACATCAACATGTTAAAGAAAAATCATGATAACATTAATAGATACAGAAAAAAGTATTTGACAAAATCCAACACCCATTCATAATTCTAAAAACTTCCAATAAACTGAGAATAAAGGTGAACTTCCTCAACTTGATAAAGAACATTTATAAAAATCCTATAGCTATCATCATACTTAACAGTGAGAAACTAGATTCTTTCCGCCTAAGATCACGAACAAGGCAAGCCATGTCCTCTTTCACCACTCTTATTCAACATCTTACTAGAAGTCCTTGTTAAGGCAATAAAAAAAGGAAATAAGAGATGTACAGATTGGGAAGAAAGGAATAAAACTGTTCGCAGATGACATGACTGTCTATGAAGAAAATCCCAAAGACTTGACCAAAATCTCCTGGAAATAATAAGCAACTATAATAAGATGGCAGGACACAAGACATATATAAATGTTGATTGCTACCCTGTATATTAATAACAAAAAATTGAATTTGACATTAAAAATACAACACCATTTTCATTAGAACCAAAAACTTGAATGTTTTGGAATAAATAAATATGTGCAAGCTATATATAAGGAAAAATACAACACTGTTGAAGAAATCAAAGAAGATATAAATAAAGCAAGAGATCTTCCATGTTCATAGATAGGAAATTCAATACTGTTATCAGTTTTTTCCCAATGTGATCCATACAGTCAATGCATTTCCAATCAAAATCCCAGCAAGGTATTTCATGGATATCAACAAACTGATTCTAAAATTCACATGGAAAGGCAAGAGGCCAGAATAGCTAATACAACACTGAAAGAGAACAAAGTTGGAGAACAGACAATATTCAATTTCAAGATTTAGTATAAAGCCATTGTAAACAAGACAGTTTAATATTTGGTGAAAGAATAGATGCATAGATCAATAGAACAGCATCAAGACCAGAAATAGGCCAACACAATATAGTCGACTGGAATTCAACAAAGGAACAAAGGCAATTCAATGGAGAAAGAATATTCTATTAAACAAATAGTGGTGGAATAACAGTACAGTCACAGGCAAAAAAAAGAAAAGAACATCCAAGATCAATTAATACAATACAGTATATTAAAATTAATAGAAAAAAGAAGAGAACACACATTCTCATCTTAATAGTCACAGAGAAAGCACTAGAAAAAATAGAAAACCCATTCACGATGCAAGCTCTTATGAATGTCAGAAAGGAATTTCCACAGCCTCATAAAGTGTATCTACCAAAAAAATCTACCGTTGGCATTATATTTAACGATGAAAAACTAAGTCTTTTCCCCTAAAACTGAGAACAAAGCAAGGGTTTCCATTTTCACTTGCTTGTATTTAAGATTGTACAACAGGAGGATAACATGTTCTAGTTTTCTAAGTTTTATGGATTTAACTTTGGTACTGCTTACTGAAGATGTGTACTTTGGACATTTGTAAATTAATAATATCATATGTGGCAATTCCCTGGCAGTCCAGTGGTTAAGACTCTGCACTCTCAGTGCCGAGGGCCTGGGTTTAAACCCTTGTTGGGAAACTAGAATCTCACAAGCTGTGCAGCATGGCAAAAACAACAAAAACCAAACAGCATATGCTAAAACAAATAAAACTGTCTAAGTTAGAGCTTTTATATTATACATTATCCTTATGAGTGTTGTCAATACGTAGGGGAAAGGACTCTGGTCAGAAATGTGGATTGCATCAATGTCTTATTTTCATATATCTATAAAAAGAGAAAATTGGATTAGAAATAGTTACACTTTGTCAGGCCCTGTAACTGTGATTATTTCCTTGATTATTTGAAAAGAAATAAATATCAAAACACCTTAAAAGAAAGACTGTGCTTGGAAATTGTAGTCATTGCATTCAGGCAGGGGAAAAAATAAAAGGCATGCAGATTAAACAGGAAGCAGTAAAACTGTCTTAACTTGCAGATGACATGATTGTTTATAGAGAAAATCCAACTGGATTATATTTTTATATACAAGCTGAAAACTACTATAAATTGTAATTTTTGAAAAGATACAATTTGGGAATTACCTGACAGTCCAGCACTTAGGACTTCACACTCTCACTGCCGAGGGCCTGGGTTCAATCCCTGGGTCAGGGAACTAAGATCCCACAAGTTGTGCAGCTCTGGCCAAAAAAAAAGATACGATTTATAATAACATCTAAACTTCGACCTTTGACAAAAGATGTAAAAGAACTATACAAAAAATTTTTGAGAGAAATTAAAAGCCTAAAATAAATGTAAACGTATATTTTGTTCGAGGGGCAGAAATCTCAGTTTTGTTAAGATGGCAATTCTCTTCCAAATTTATCTACAGATTAAATATAATCCCAGGAAAAATCTCAGCAGGCTTTTTTTTTTTTAATTGACAAACCGATTCTAAAATTTATATGGAAATGCAAAGGTCCTAGGATAGCCAACCCAACTGAAAAAGAACAAACTTTGAGGGCCAAAACTAATTGATCTCAAGGATTATGCTAAAGCTGCATTAATCAAGGCAGTGTGATATTGGCATAAATATGAAGAAATGGGTCAATGGAATGCAACAGAGTCCAGAAATAATCACATAACATAACATACAATTAATTTATGACAAAGGCAATTCAGTAGAGAAAGGATAGCCTTTCTCAACAGATGCTGCTGGAACATATGGATATCCATATGTAAAAATAACATTTCTTAACTTGATCCATACCTCATACCATACAAAAAATTAACTAAAAACTATTCAAAGAACTAAATATAAAACCTGATACTATAATGAATTCTAGGAAAAAACATAAGGGGAAATCTTTGTGTTCCGTGGTGTAGGCAATGATTTTTCAGATATGCTACCAAAAGCATAACCCATTAAATAACAAATTGATAACTTGGTCATCATAAAAATTAAAACTAAAAACTGCTATAGAATACTGAACTGTTGTTCAGTTGCTCAGTTGTTCTTTGTTAAGAAAATGAAAAAACAAGACACAGTCTGGGAGAAAAATCTTTGCAAAGCATAACTTTGACAAAGAACTTGGAACTACAATATCTAAAGAATTTCCAGTATGTAATGATAAGGAAAAAAAAAACAATTTTTTTAATGGGGAAAAGATTTTGATAGACAGTAAATAAGCTCATGAAAAGATTCTTAACATCATTAATTATTATGGAAATAGAAATAAAAACCACAATGAGATACCACTATACACCAATTACAATAGCTAAAATGTAAAAGACTAAAAAAATAATAAAAGATTGACTATAACGTGTTAACAAAAATGTAGAAGAACTTGAACTCTCATGCACTACTACTGAGAATGTAAAATAAAACAACCACTTTGGAAAACATTTTGATAGTTTCTTAAAAAGCTAAACACATATCTCTGATATAGTCTTGTCATTCTATCCCTTGGTATCGATCCAAGAGGAAAGGAAATACATGTTCATAAAAAGACTTGTACAGGAGTGTTCATAGTGGCTTTGCTAGTGATAGCCCTGAACCGGAAACAACCCAAATGTCTATCATAAGGTGAGTGGACTAAAAAAATGTGGTATACAAATACAAGGGAATACTGCTCAGCAATAAAAAATAATGAATTGTTGGTGCATACAACAATGTGGATAAATCTAAAAATAATCTGCTATGAAAGAAGCTAGAAAAAAGAATACATACTGTATGATTCCACTTATATAAAACTATAGAATGTACAAACAATCTATTGTTGTTCAGTGCTCAGTCATGTCCGACTCTTTGCAACCCCATGGACTGCAGCACGTCAGGCTTCTGTCCTTAACCATGTTTGTAAGCACTTTGGAATCAACAGGACAGGTTTAAAACACACTTATGCCTAGGTCCCATTCCAGCAAGTCTGATTCAATCAGTTTGGCTGTGGCTGCAACAAGCTAGTCCAGTCCGTCTTCTCCCTGCCACCCAAGTAGCATCAGACAAGGTCAAAAGCAGAGTTAGGACTTTCAACCCCACCTAACATTAACAAATTCCCTTTCTGTAGATTCAATGGGTCTCCTCTCCCTCCTTGCTGGAATGGTGTCAAAGGGGCACACCCGGAAGTTTCCAACCAGTAGTAATGAGACCACCTTTCCTCCAATTTAGGGTGGTTTCCGGAGAAGGCAATGGCACCCCACTCCAGTACTCTTGCCTGGAAAATCCCATGGACAGAAGAGCCTGGTAGTCGCTAGGAGTCGGACATGACTGAGTGACTTCACTTTCACTTTTCACTTTCCTGCATTGGAGAAGGAAATGGCAACCCACTCCAGTGTTCTTGCCTGGAGAATCCCAGGGACGGGGGAGCCTGCTGGGCTGCCGTCTATGAGGTCGCACAGAGTCAGACACGACTGAAGCGACTTAGCAGCAGCAGCAGCAACAGGGTGCTTTCAGCAGAGATCTCCTTCAATAGCAAGGAGATTGAACTAGTCAGTCCTAAAGGAAATCAACCCCGAATACTCATAGGAAGGACAGATGCTGAAGGTAAAGCTCCAATACTCTGACTACCTGATGTGAACAGCCAAATGATTGGAAAAGACCCTGATACTGGGGAAGATTGAAGGCAAAAGGAGAAGAGGACAGCAGAGGATGAGATGGTTGAATAGCATCACCTATTCAATGGACATGAACTTGAGCAAACTCTGGGAGATAGTGAAGGACAGGGAGGCCTGTCGTGCTGCAGTCCATGGGGTCACAGAGAGTTGGACATGACACAGCAGCAGCAGCAGAGCTTTAGCAGGACATTTGGACTTAAATGTGTCAGTAACAAGGCTGTGTCTCTGTGTCTCAACTAGTGTAGGGTCAGAGATCTGCTAAAATAGAAATTTTAAATATTCAGAGTTTCATAAGAACATATCCAGAGTAATAATAGGCACTAACACTAAGATGACACACATACTGGAATTATCTATCAAAGATGTTAAAGCAGCCATTATAAAATGCTTCAACAAACAAATACAGTAAGTCTCCTATATACAAATGAATTCCATTCCAAGGGTGTGCTTGTAAGTCCAACAAAATTAGCCCGGGTACCCAACTAGCATTTGGCTCTATAGTACTATAATAGGTTTATAATATGTTTGCATATTTGAAAGTTCACAATTTGGAGGTTCATATGTAGGGGACTTAATGTACAAACAAACTTGAAATAGGAAAAAATAGGACATCTCAGCTGAGAAATAGAAGGTATAAATAAGGGCAAAGTAGAAATTTTAGAAGAACTGATGCTTTTGAACTGTGGTGTTGGAGAAGACTCTTGAGAGTCCCTTGGATTGCAAGTAAATCAAACCAGTCAACTGTAAAGGAAATCAGTTCTGAATATTAATTGGAAGGAGTGATGCTGAAGCTGAAGCTCCAATACTTTGGTCACCTGATATGAAGAGCCCTACTCATCGGAAAAGACCTTGATGCTGGGCAAGATTGAAGGTGGGAGGAGAAGGAACGACAGAGGATGAGATGGCTCGATAGCATCACTGATTTGATGGACATGAGTTTGAGCAAGCTCTGGGAGTTGGTGATGGACAGGGAAGCCTGGCCTGCTGGAGTCCATGGGGTCGCAAAGAGTCAAACACAACTGAGCAACTGAACTGAACTGAACTGAACTGAGAAATTTTAGAAACGAAAAATACAACAACCAAAATGAAAAACTCACTAGCTAGGCTTGACATCAGAATGCAGAGGAAAGAATCAGTGAACTTGAAGGTAGAAAAGAACTTAACCAATCTAAACAACAGAGAGAAAATAGACTTAAAAAAAGTTAACAGTGCCTCAGGGACCTATCAGAGAAGGCAATGGCACCCCACTCCAGTACTCTTGCCTGGAAAATCCCATGGATGGAGGAGCCTGGTAGGCTGTAGTCCATGGGGTCGTGAAGAGTCAGACACGACTGAGCGACTTCCCTTTCACTTTTCACTCTCATGCACTGGAGAAGGAAATGGCAACCCACTCCAGTGTTTTTGCCTGGAGAATTCCATGCACAGAGGAGCCTGGTGGGCTACAGTCCATGGAATCACAAAGAGTTGGGCACAACCGAGTGAATAACACACAAAGGGACTTAAAGGTAGGTACATTTTCTATACTTTATTTGAACTGGTAAAATGTCAATACAAGTAAACTTTGATGTGTATTTACAGTGTACCTAGAATAAGAAACAATTAATCCTAAGGAAGATTGAAAAAAGAAAAGAGAGTAATGAAAAACAGAGGGAACAAAAAGAAGACAGAAAATTAAGTGGCAGATTTAAAACTCTAGTATGTCGATAATGATATTAAATGTAAATGGTCTATATACAACAATTAAAAGACAAAAATTGATTACCTAAATTTTAAAAAATGACCCAACTGTCAGGGGATGTTCAACTTTAAGGGATCCAATATGTTCTTCAAGGACTCACTATTCCTTATCAGTTCCTGGAAAACAGGAGCGAGCAGAGCTGCACACAGTTCTCAGGACTGATATCATGAGAAGGGGCACCTGCTTGGATTCCTTTCAGTGACTCCCTTCAGTGACCTTACTTAAATGAAATTTATTTAGTTATGCCCCTCTTACTCAGGATATGGAATGCTTTCTGGCCCTTTGAAGATTGTTATTTTCTTGGCTTTGTTTTTGCTCAATCTTTTTTACTGCCTAAAGCTGCCTTGTATGAAGATATATAAACATGCTTTTCTGCAAATAAAGCACCCTTATTTCACTTGAGACTTGGGTCCCCTGCATCCTTATCTTCAACTCCAGTCCCCAGGTCCTGGTCTACAAAGACCGTGACACCCAACTATATGCTGTCACATCAAATATAACAGTACAAGTAGGTTGAAAAAAAAAGGATAGAGAATGATATACTATGTAAACATTAACCAAAAATAAATCAGGCGTGGCTATATTAATGTCAGATAAAGCAAATCTCAAAGTAAGAAACTTGTCAAGAACAGAGAATGACATTCAGTTCAGTTCAGTTGTTCAGTTGTGTCCAACTCGTTGCAACCCATGGATTCCGTCAGGCCAGGCTTCCCTGTCCATCATCAACTCCCAGAGCTTGCTCAAACTCAAGTCCATTGAGTCAGTGATGCCATTCAACCATCTCATCCTCTGTCGTCCCCTTCTCCTCTTGCCTTCAATCTTTCCCAGAATCAGGGTCTTTTCCAATGAGTCAGTTCTTCATATCAGGTGGACAAAGTATTGGAGTTTCAGCTTCAACATCAGTCCTTCCAGTGAATATTCAGGACTGATCTCCTTCAGAATGGACTGGTTGGATCTCCTTGCAGTCCAAGGGACTCTCAAGAGTCTTCTCCAACACCACAGTTCAAAAGCATTAATTCTTCTGTACTCAGCTTTCTTTATAGTGTAACTCTCACATCCATACATGACTACTGGAAAAACCATACCTTTGATGGGACAGACCTTTGTTGGCAAAGTAATGTCTCGGCTTTTTAATATGCTGTCTAAGTTGGTCATAGCTTTTCTTCCAAGGAGCAAGTGCCTTTTAATTTCATGGCTGCAGTCACCATCTGCAGTGATTTTGGAACCCAAGAAAATAGTCTCTCACTGTTTCTATTGTTTCCCCATCTATTTGCCATGAAGTGATGGGACCAGATGCCATGATCTTCGTTTCCTGAATGTTGAGTTTTAAGCCAACTTCTTCACTCTCCTGTTTCACTCTCATCAAGAGGCTCTTTAGTTCTTCTTCACTTTCTGCCATAAGGATGGTGTCATCTGCATATCTGAGGTTATTGATATTTCTCCTGGCAATCTTGATTCCAGCTTGTGCTTCATCCAGCCTGGCATTTCCCATGATGTCCTCTGCATATAAGTTAAACAAGCAGGGTGACAATAAATAGCCTTGACATACTCCTTTCCCAATTTGGAACCAGTCTGTTGTTCCATGTCCAGTTCTAACTATTGTTTCTTGACCTGCATACAGATTTCTCAGGAGGAAGGTAAAGTGTCTAGTATTCCCATCTCTTTCAGAATTTTCCACAGTTTATTGTGATCCACACAGTCAAAGGCTTTGGCATAGTCAATAAAGCAGAAATAGATGTTTTTCTGGAACTCTCTTGCTTTTTCGATGATCCAGTGGATGTTGGCAATTTGATCTCTGGTTCCTCTGCCTTTTCTAAATCCAGCTTGAACATCTGGAAGTTCTCAGTTTCCATACTGTTGAAGCCTGGCTTGGAGAATTTTGAGCATTACTTGGCTAGCATATGAGATGAGTGCAATTGTGTGGTAGTTTGAGCATTCTTTGGCATTGCCTTTCTTTGGGATTGGAATGAACACTGACCTTTTCCAGTCCTGTGGCCACTGCTGAGTTTTCCAAATTTGCTGGCATATTGAGTGCAGCACTTTCATAGCATCATCTTTCAGGATTTGAAATAGCTCAACTGGAATTCCATCACCTCCACTAGCTTTGTTTGTAGTGATGCTTCCTAAGTCCGACTTGACTTTGCATTCCAGGATGTCTGGCTCTGGGTGAGTGATCACATCATTGTGGTTATCTGGGTCATGAAGATCTTTTTTGTATAGTTCTTCTGTGTATTGTTGCCACCTCCTCTTAATATCTTCTGCTTCTGTTAGGTCCATACCATTTCTGTCCTTTATTGTGCCCATCTTTGCATGAAATGTTCCCTTGGAATCTCTTATTTCCTGGAAGAGATCTCTAGTTTTCCCCACTCTGTTGTTTTCCTCTATTTCTTTGCATTGACCACTGAGGAAGGCTTTCTTATCTCTCCTGGCTATTCTTTGGAACTCTGCATTCAAATGGGTATATCTTTCCTTTTCTCCTTTGCCTTTAGCTTCTCTTCTTTTCTCAGCTATTTGTAAGGCCTCCTCAGACAATCATTTTGCCTTTTTGCATTTCTTTGTCTTGGGGATGGTCTTGATCACTGCCTTCTGTGCAATGTCATGAACTTCTGTCCATAGTTCTTCAGGCACTCTGTCTCTCAGATCTAATCCCTTGAATCTATTTGTCACTTCCACTGTATAATCATAAGGGATTTGATTTAGGTCTTACCTGAATGGCCTAGTAGTTTTCCCTACCTTCTTCAATATAAGTCTGAATTTGGCAATAAGGAGTTCATGGTCTGAGCCACAGTCAGCTCCCAGTCTTGTTTTTGCTGACTGTATAGTGCTTCTCCATCTTTGGTTGCAAAGAATATAATCATTGACATTACATAATGATAAAAGAGCCAATCCACCAGAAAGACATAGCAATCCTAAATGTGTATGTACCAACCAAGAGAACTGCAACATATGTGAAGAAAAACTAATAGAACTGGAAGGAGAAATAAATTCACAATTACAATTGTAGACTTAAATAACCCTCTCTCAACAGTTGAGAAAACAAGTAGACATAAAGTCAGCAAAGATAGAGAACTCAACAACACCATCAACCAACAGGATCTAATCAGCATTTATGGAACACTCCATCCAGTTACAGCAGAATATACTGTTGAAAATATTCTTTTCACTCACCAACAAAGCATTTACCAAGATAGATCATATTCTGAGGATCACAAAACCTCAACAAATGTAAAATAACTGAAATTGTACAGAGTATGTTCTCAAACTAGAAGTCCATAAAAGAGAGACAAAAGGAAAATTCTCCAAACAGTTGAAAACTAAAAAATAGACTTACAGAGAAAGTTTCAAAGAAATTTGAAAAAATACATCAAGCTCAGTGAAACAAATATTATGATAACCATTCCATAATCAGGTAATTACAAGGAATTTTTTTTACTAAAAGTAAAAAAAAAAATTAATTATTTCTGAATTTAAATATTGTAACAACATTTTGTTGATTTCAGCCAGTTGCTACTGCTGCTCTTGAACAGTCATCAATGAAGACAGATTAGCAATTTTAATGAAAGAAGGCAAGAAAAAATTATGAAATAAACATATAACTTATGAATTATTTATCTTTATTGTACTCCTTGTGTCCAAATATCACTGACCCATTAAAAGAATACTCAGACATAAGCAAGCGCAATAAAAATTCCATCAGCTCTGATATTTTGCCAACTTTCCATCATATAAAAGCAGTTTTACACGTTTTTCGTTTTTATTATGAAGGAGTATTTGCGGAAATAAGAAATAAACATATTTAACAACTTGTTGGTGATGGACAGGGAGGCCTGGCGTGTTGCGATTCGTGGGGTCGCAAAGAGTCGGACACGACTGAGCGACTGAACTGAACTGAACTGAACTTGATTTGTATCTTTTAAATATTTAGACACGCAGTATGTGTATTTTCATTTCTTCTTTTGCCCTGGCCCCAGCAGATGTTAGGGGCCGGCTTGGTCCTAACCTCCTTGACCCTCAAACCCTTAGCTTCCTTTTCTGGAAAAAGAGGATAACACTCGTGAGCTCACAGAATCAGGATGAACTAGGTGTGTGAGCAAATATGGCTATGTAAGTTCCCTCACTCTCCTGAGGAGGAATTCATGTTCCAGGAGTGTTTTGGAGTTTTTGTTTTGTTTTTCTTTCTTTAAAATTTTATTTTTAGTTTTTGCGGGATCCGTGGGAGACGAATGCATTTGAGTCTCGTGCGTAAGGTAGTTGTTGAGGAGAGAGCTGTGTGATAGGCGGGGTGGGATCGGCTCCGAGGACTGGCTTCGGTAGTGGGAATGGAGAAGAGGAATCCCCATCCACCCCCGCAGGAAACGCTCCAGTGATAGGAGGTGTGTGCCTGTGTGTGCTGGTGTGTGAGGAGAGGGGTTAGCTCTGACTCCCTCAGACATCACCACGCATGACAAAGCTACTTCCCCTCACGCTGTCCAAGGCGCACACGCACGATCCACGGCCACGCCCGCACATACTCGACAGACACAGGGCATCCTAGGGTCCGGTTGCCATGGCGAGCAGGAAGGAGCGCTAGAGCCCAGCCACCCCTCCCGCCCCCGGCCGAACCCGGTCAACTCCATCTCTGATTGGCCGTTGCTTCCTCATTATGCAAATCATTTGCGTAGACCCGGCGGCCAGCTGCCCTTACGTCATCAAACACAGGGGCTGGGGCTCGGGGCTCAGCTCTGGGAGAGCTCGGGCGGGAGCCCAGAGAGCGCCGCGCGGGGACCTCAAGCCAGACCCCAGCGTCCCGCCGCCTCAGCCCGGGCCTGCCCCGCCCCCTGCCCCGCCCCCTTCCAGCCCGCCCCACCCTTTCTACGCCCCTCCACCCGGACCCCGCCCCCTGTGCAGCCTCCCCTCCTGCCCTCGCCGCCTGGGTCCCGCCCCCTCCCCCCCGGCCCTCTCCACCGGTCCAGGGAGGGGACGGCGGGACAGGCGGGACCGGCGGGAGGGCGGACCGGGCGGGGATATGGCCGCGGCGCCCGGAGGGTCTGCGCCGCCCGCCGGCCCCGGCCCTCGCCTGGGTTTCAGCACCGCGGACAGCGGCATCGGCATGAGCGGGCTAAACCCGGGTCCTGCCGTGCCCATGAAGGATCACGACGCCATCAAGCTTTTCGTGGGGCAGATCCCGCGGGGCTTGGACGAGCAGGACCTCAAGCCGCTGTTCGAGGAGTTCGGCCGCATCTACGAGCTGACGGTGCTGAAGGACCGGCTCACCGGCCTCCACAAAGGTGCGCGGGGTCAGCCCAGCCCAGCCCTGCCCAGCCCTGCCCAGCCCAGCCCCAATCCGATTAGAGTGAGGCCCAGCCCAAATCCCAGCCTCAACTGCAGCCCCAACCCAAGCCCTGCCTAGAGCCAGTCCAACACCAGTCCAGTACCAGCCCACTTCAGCCCAGTCTTTCTCCCAGATCACAGAACCCTCAACACAGAATTTTCTGACAACCTCCTTCTGATCATCACTCTGGCCCCCTGGCGTGTTCTCTATTCTAACCTCCAACTCCCTACCCCTCGGCTCTCACACCCTAACAGTCTCCGCCTTTCAGCTGGACTTCCCTCCATCTTTCCCATCAGACAGCCCAAATCCAGGAATTTGGGAACTTATTCCACCTTCTAAGTCTCTGACACCCTCAGTCTCCCAAATCCTGGACCCAATCATTCCTGAATCACCACCCCCTCCCCCCCAATCTGGTGCCAGCCCATTCAGGGATAACCACATTTACACACATTTTGGAGTTGCACTCCTCATTCTTGCCTCTAAGACCTGGCAATATCTGGAGCCTTTTTTTGATTCAGATTGCCAACCTAAAATCCCACAGACCCAAACTCTCGCCTTCTTCAGAATGCAGGCCCGTCTAAATCACAAAATCCAATTCCCTTCCCAGGAGGCTCTCAGCACCAAATTCTACCTTCTTGCTTAGGAATAGCCCCAGTCTCTCCATTCCCATCCAGAACCCCAACACTATCTTCTTCTGATCTGAGTCCTGGACTCTGACCTCAGCAGGAACTCCAGCCATCTGTGCTCCCTCATCCCCCGCATCTCAGGTGTCCTCTCAGCTGAACCCACACTTCTTTTACTCTCTAATCTCCTCACTCCCGTGCCACATATTTGTCCCTTCCCAATCCTCTTTATGGCCTCCCAATCCTCTTTATGGCTTTCCCTTCCTCACAAGCTGGTCCTAGACCAGAACCTGTGGACCAGAGCCTCAGGGTGGGTCAAGTTGAAGAGGCAGAAAGTGGTCTTCTCCCAGCCCCTGTTCAAGAGACAGGCACCATGGTCCTGTCCTGCCACACCTCTTTCTTCCTGTAGGGAGAGGGAGGAGGCTTGTTTACATGCAGAAAAGTCTGTCCAGGCTGGGCTGGAGTAAGATGGCCAGAGTCACATATCATACATAGGCATGGGAAGGAAATTATTTGAGAAGAATCACCTTTTTCTCTCCCCACCTTCACCATGCTGTAGTTTCAGGATTTGTGGAGTAGGGGAGGGTCTCCAACTATCCTCCATGATCTTTCCAGGAGAGAAGTGGTCAGCCCTGGGTAACAGCTAAATGTATTTTCCTAAGGGCTGAGAGCTGGAGTCAGGCTGCCACCTTTTCAACTCAAAGGCTTTGGGGAGTTCCTAGGCACACTAATGTAGGAGTTTCAGGAAAATGTCCATAGAGGATCTGGGACCAGCTATGTAGCAGTGCATCTTAAACCCTTTGGAGTGGGGTTATTTTTAAAGGGGCATGAACCCACAAGACCATACCACCCAGATCCCTTCTAATGCAGTCCAGTTGCCCAACTGCCCATCCATCCATAGCAACTTATGGTCTTATTTTTTAGACATTTATTTCAGTATGTAAGTACAAGCTGGTCTTTCCGAGCAATCTGTAGTAAAGGAAGTGTATAGATTCTCTTTAATTCTCACTCTTCTCACTCAAACACCATCAGAGTTTCTGAACTGTTCCCTAATCCTTTCTCTCTCTCCACTTAGTTCCAATTCTTCCTGTTTATTTTTTTTCCCCATATATCTGTCCCTCAAGCCATGCTTCTCTGTCTTTTTATCCTTCCATTCTTCCACTCCCTGTCCACACAGGGCTCCTTTTGGCAGCAACTAGGCCCTTGAGCCTTTCAGACAGGGCCCCAGCCCTGCTCAGTTCTGACGTCAGCTAATATGGTTTGGTGGTGGAAGATGGAGCAGGGATGTAAGCGGAATCAGGTTTTGGTGATTTTTTTCCCCAAATCAACCCACAACTCTTGAAGGCAAGGTTACTTTGCAAGGTCAATGGGGAGGGTCTCCCAATCAACATATTCTCCACCTTCTCCCCAGCAACAGTGACGTCCAAAAGCCAGAGTGACTCATTTTCTTTTAGATGGCTGAATACTGAAGGGGGCAGCCACAGTATTTCAAAGCCACAGCTTTGAAAACAAGTTCAGCCTAGGAGTTGGAGATTCCAAACCCTGTCCTACCACTGGCATACTTTCTGGGCATCAGTTTTCCTATTGATATGATAAGTGGTTGTTCCAGGAGTTCTCTAAGGTCTCTTTAACCCAGTGAATGGCAGATATCTGCCCACCTTAAGAGGACAGCCACATGGATAAAATGTTCCCATTTGCCTTTGAAGTCTGCTGAGGTCTAAGTGGAAAACTGCATCAAGCTCCTAATGGTTTCCCACATCCACTTTCTCTTCCTTTAGTCTTTTTCCTTCCTTTACTCAGAAGGCTCTTCTTGAAAACACAGACCTAATGTCACAACCCTGCTTAAAACCCTTTAGTGGCTCTCTACTGTTCTTAGGACAAAATTCAAAATCCAAACTGAAGTTACAGATGAGCTGATCCCTGCATACCTCTCTGGCCAATCTGCCCCCAGTTACCAACCTTCAACCATACTGGCCTTCCATCTATTTCCCCAACACACTGAATTCTTCACTCAGTCCTATAGAATATGTAATAGTCCAATAGAATATGTACTATTCTCTCTGCTTGAAATAATCACTACCCTTTCCATCACCTTGTCAACCCCCCTTTGTTATTGAGAGCTCAGTGTGTTCTCTGAGACATTCATTCCTCAATTGTGTGGACTTAGATACGTCTCCCTCATGATCCTTTACATGATTCCCATGAGGGCAGGAAATGTGTCTGTCTTGTTACCACTTTACCTTCAAGCCATCATAATACACCACTATAAGAAGTAAGTATTCAATAAATCTTTTCTGAGTAAGTGAGTGTTCAATGAATGACTTTTGGAACAGAAGAAGTCTTGGCCCTATGCTTCCTAGCAGGCTACAGGTTCTGAGGCTGGACAAACAGTGGGTAGGACTGAACCTTTGGTTCAACTTAGACTCCTTCTCTCCCCTTTAACTACTCATTCTTTTAGAGAAGTCATGTTTGGGGCATAAAAACACTTTAAGAGGCCCTATCCTGCAGTCCTGGGAGGGTTGATGGATCAAGTACTTTGGATAGGACTGGAAGTCCTAGAAGCTCCTGTCTATAAGATGTCCTTAAACCAGTTCCATCTCCCAAGCCTCAAATCAATCCATTCCTTAGACTCAAACTAGGAGGATGTATCAGGAAGGAGTTGTGGGGTCCTGGGCTTGGTTCCCAACCTTCTTCCTCCTTTTCTGTCTGCTCCCATCTGAAACTGAGTTGGGAAGGAATTGAGGCTGATTCTTAGAGACTTTAGGAGTATGAATCCAAAAAGGAAGGGGGAGGTTGGGGTTAAAGCTGAAGGCAAAGCCGCTTAGGGAGTTTTAACCCCAACAGGATTTATGGCTGGCGTGGGGAGGGGAGATGTGGGATTGCATGAATATGTGATTGGGTGTGGGTGCACATGTTCCCTAGGCAAAAGGCCAGGAGCGAGTGAGGGAGCCAGAGTCTGTGACACGGGCACATGAAGATCCTCCCTTCAGAGAAGGTGGGAGGCAGAGAAGGCTTCTCAGAAGCAGTACCCTTGTAGAAAGGAGAATGGCCTTGAGTTTGTCAGTGTAATAGGGTCTTTCCAGGAAGAGTATCTGGGGGTTTCAGGAAAACCCCTGAGCCAGCCTCTTCCTCCCCAGGCTGTGCCTTCCTCACCTACTGCGCCCGGGACTCTGCTCTCAAGGCCCAGAGTGCACTGCACGAGCAGAAGACCCTGCCAGGGGTAAGTCCACCAGGGTTGGGGGGGGGGGGTGGTGGGAACCACCTCTGGCTGGGAACATGCCCTCTGTGCTTGCCAAAGCAGCATGTGGTGGCTGGGTTGGGATCAGGAACTAGAAGAAGAGTCATCTTTCTAGCAGGGGACTTACCTGTACCCTTAACAGCTACAGGTTATATGTTATATTCAGTCTTCTGGTCCAAAGAAATGGGCTTGAGACTCTTGGGCCAAGTGTACTATTCCCATCTTTTAGGAAAGGCATTACTCTTGTGAGCTATGCTAGAATTTGTCGATTTGGCTAAAATCATGATGTTAGGTGTCATTTGTCACTGGTGTGAGCATATTTGCAGATACACAGGGGAGAGGCTCTGCTGGGCTGGTATCCCATTTCTTCAAGTTCTGGGGTTCTTGATGATCCTCTTCCTGTAATTTTTTTTGGGTGTCTTGACTCACCAAGATTGCTTTCCTTCCACACCCCCAAACACTTAGCTCAAGGTTAAAAGAGATCTCATTCTACAGGCAGCTAGGCCAGTGCACATCAGTGGCACTTGATATGGCCTTGGCTAATGGCTAATCGCTAGACAGAAGACAAAGCAGGACCTACTGCTGAAGGAAGAAAGTGGCGATCGTTAGGGACTAGTGTTCCTAACACTTGGGGAACTAGGGTTCACCAGGAGCAAGTCACACTACACAGTTTCATTTTCTCTTGTCCAAGGAGTGACATGTCTAGAGCAAGAATGCTGTTGTCCTGGGCAGGCCAAGCCTGGGAATATATCCAATTCCAGGCCTCAGGATTAAGAGGGTCATGAGCCTACCAGAAAGAGACTTGGATGGTATAGGGACATAAAATATATTATGGAATGATAATTTGAAGAATCAGGGATATTTAGCTGGACAGGGTTTAGTGAGGGCTACAATAGGGAGACATTTTAACATAATAATTACGAATACTAGTTTTTGAGTCTCACAGACTGGAGTTGAATCCCAGCTCTGCCATTTAGCATTTCTGTATCTTCAGATACATTACTTAGACATTCAAGCTTCAATTCCTCACCTATAGGGAGTGGGTAATACTAATGCTTAGCTCACTGGACTATTGGGGGGATTAACTGAGGCTTAGCAAGTACCTGGTACAGAGTAAGATCTCAATACATATTACTGCTGGGGTGGGTACCTGCCTTCAGATCCTGAAGAAGGATTTGGTCTTCTATGGGTGTCTCCATAGGGCAGGACCAGGATCAGTGGGGTATAAAAAACAGCCACATTAATTTCAGCTCAGTATAAAGAATTCATTTCTCATCATCAGAGCCCTCCAGCAATAAAACAAACTTCAGGGAATTCTCTGGTGGTCTAATGGTTAGGACTCCACCCTCACTGCTTGAGGTCCCAGGTGCAAGCCCTGGTTAAGGAACTAAAACCCTCCAAGCTGCATAGTGCAATCAAAATATGAAAATTAAAATTAAATTACATTTTTTAAAAAAGACAAGCTTTACTTAGAGCTGATCAAGCTGTTAATGGGGTGTCAGGTCCTAGAACCAATCCTTGTAATTGAAGGAACTTGAGCCTGGCTCTTGAAGGCTCAGTGTCAAGTAACACCAACATGGGCTTCCTGGATGACTCAGTGGTAAAGAATCACCCTGCAATGCAGGAGACCTGGGTTCAGTCCCTGGGTAGAGAATATCCCCTGGAGAAGGAAATGGCAACCCACTCCAGTATTCTTGCCTGGAGAATCCCATGGACAGAGAAGCCTGGCGGGGTACAGTCCATGGGGTCACTAAGAGTCAGACAAGACTTAGCAACTAAAGTCCACCACTGCCACCGCAACACCAACTTATCACCCTCACCAATCCTCTGTAGGCAGGCTCTGGAGCTAGACAGACCTGGGTGTCAATCCAGGACCTACCACTCACTAACCCTATGACCTTGGGCAAGTCTTTACCGCTCTAAGCCTAGGCTTTCCTCCTCTGTGAAATTGAGCTTGTAGGGCTGTGATAATAATTAAATAAACTAAGTCATATAAAGTGCTTAACACAAATCTTGGCAGACAGTAAGTATTTAGTACAGGTTAGCTGATGGTAGTAGTGGTACCAGCAGCATTACTAGGAGTGATAGTAGAAGTCATTATGCATCCACCCTTGGGAGTAAATGACTTCTGTCGCTAGAAGCAAGAGTCAGGGAGACAAGTGATAAGACTCCATATAGGGGAAACATCATGGTAAAGGTGCAGAGACAACAGGAACAGATGGGTGTGAAATGGGGCTGGGAGTGTAGAGGAGGGTCCCCACATGAGCACGGGCCAGACTGGAGAGAAGATCCACAGAGGGAAATGGTTGAAGGGGAAACTTTGAATCCCATGGTGAAGGGTTTGGACTTTATCCTGAAAGCTAATGGAAGACACTGAAAAAACTAAGATGAAATCTGGGAGAACAAATCCCCCGCAGGGACTTCCCTGATGGCCCAGTGGCTACAACTCTGTGCTCCCAATGCAGGGGATCCAGCAGAGGAGCGTATAAGGAAGATATGGCACATATATACAATGGCATATTACTCAGCCATTAAAAAGAATGAAATAATGCCATTTGCAGCAACACAGATGGACCTAGAGAGTGTCACACTGAGTGAAGTAAGTCAGACAGAGAAAGAGGAATATTATATGACATTCCTTATATGTGGAATCTAACAAGACATGATATAAATGAACCTACAAAATAGAGACTCACAAATTGAGAAAATGAACTTACGGTTGCCTGGGGAAAGGGATAGCTAGGACACACTACTATATTCAAAATGGATAATCAATAAGGATCTATTGTATAGTGAAAAAAAAAAACACAAAAATCCACAGGGTATCTGGGTTTGATCCCTGGTCAGGGAACTACAGGGCTTCCCAGGTGGCACTAGTGGTAAAGAACCCACCTGTCAGTACGGGAGCTGTCGGACACTCTGGTTCTGTCCCTGGGTTGGGAAGATCCCCTGGAGGAAGGGCTGACAACCCACTCCAGTATTCTTGCCTGGAGAACTGAATAGACAGAGGAGTCTGGTGGTCTGTGGTCCATAGGGTCACAAAGAGTCGGACACAACTAAAGCAACTTAGCATGCACATGTGTGCAGGGAACTAGATTCTGAATGCGACAACTAGAATCTGTATGCTGCAACTAAAGATCCCACATGCAGCTAAAACCTGGTGCAGCCAAATAAACAAATAATAAAGAAAAAAATCCCCTCCTCAACCAGCCACAGGGCTCCACAAGTGAAGGGGTACCTGGTGGACTCTATCGGGCTGAGGGCACCTGAGATCAGGACAGTGAAGCGCTATACTACTAGGGTTATTTCTGGGAAGGAAAAGAGAAATAATAACTAACATGTATTGATAGCGACAGTGTTCCTAGCACTTGACACGTTCAAAGTCATTTAATCCTCTATGAAGAAGGTATTGTTATGGCATTCACATTTTATAGATGAGGAAATTGAGTCATGGAGAACAAGTGACTTGCCCAAGGTCGGGTAGTTACTGATGGGAAGATCAGGGCTTTGAGCCTAGGTAGTCAGGCTCCAGAACTCATTCACTTAGCCACTGCACTGTTACCTGAGCCAGGCTGGTGGCAGACAGGGGTCAAAGGTTCTGGAGCAGATGATGACTGGGTACACCTGGCCCCTCTGACCCTGTCATCCTCAGGCTTCCAACATGGCCTGACTTCCTCTGATACTGCCAGGATTGGCTTGGTTCACCCTCCTCAGCTTAACAAAGTGAAAATTAATATTTAATTATTCTCCTAAATGAAAATCAATGGCCTTGTTGGCTAGCCCTAGCATTGGCCAAGCCATCCATCTTTCCTCTGGGCCTGCCAGGGGCAGCAGCAGCTTTAGTCACCTGGCCTTGGGCCCACCAGCACGCAGGGGGAAGGTGCCTAGCTCCCTGTAGGCTCAGGGTCCTGGGCACACCTGCCACCTGCTGGAGAAGCAGAGACAAGACTTCAATCTGGACTCCTCCTGGAGACAGTCACACTGTCACTGTGGGGTTAGGAAAAGTTGGGTCAAACTCAAAGAGAAAGCCTGAACCCCTAGGAGAAATTTCATGGTGTCTGCCCAACTGGTACCTCCCCCACCCCTCTCTACCAGCTCCCTGCTAATTTCTATCACCTATTAAAGCTTGGCTCCCAAATCAGGACTCCCTTCAGACTTCAGTGGTTGTCCCAGCTTCTGCAGCCTCTTCCCCAGGAAGCTGGAGCGGCTTCTTTCAGCCTCACTTCAGGCTCCCGAATCCACCTGGAGAAAGTGAGGCCCGACCTTGGCCCTGCCTTTCAGGATTCAGAAGGTGCCCCCTCCCTCGCTTGTCTCTCTTCATGCTCATGATCTCCTTTTCCCTGGGCATCCACTCCTTCAGACACTGAGTACACTTGCTTTTGCAGGTTGTGTCCTGCATGAAAGAGCTTGAGTGAAAAAGGCAAACGGGGGCTGCAGTCTAGCCATGCTCTGTTGACCCAGCCATGCTCATGATCATAGGACTGTGTCAGCCCCATTCTTCCTAATTTGTCCACAGTATCTAATTTGCCTGTCTGTATCTCACACAGATGCACTGTATGTGCTAGCACCTGCTCATTGCGTGAGCTGGTGCCTTTGCCTTCAAGGAGCTTCCAGCCCAGAAATAACCCACTGCACCTCAGTGGGATTTACCTCTGGGCACATAAAGAGGCATCAGGAGTGGAGAGGGCGGAGATGCTATCTGAGCTGAATCATGATCATCACATTTGAGGGCCTAGAAACCTAAGAAACAAAGGCTACTTCTGGAATCCTGGGGACAGTGTGAGAACTGGCAGGGAAGGTGTCCGGTGGAGATGGCTAAGGCTCCAACTGAATGGAGAGGATCACATGTACAGGACAACAGGGGAGGCAGGACTAACAGGTTTGGGCTCCAGTCTTAGGATCTCGGGCTTTATTGGAGGCTTACAATGGTGAACTGTGGGTGCATTTGGTGCAGGGAAGAGAGAGGGACTGGTATTAAAAGATCACTCTGGATATGGAGTGAGCTGGCATGGAGAGGAAGCACTGCGGGAGGCAGGTGACCCTCTGGACACAGTTACTTGAGTGCAGGTGAATATGACACTGGCCTGGAGCTGGGGTTGAGGCAGGGATGGAGAGGAGAGGATGGACTTGTGATCTATACAGACCCTAGAACGAATGGGACTCGGGAGTGGACTGAATTAGAGGAAGGGGGTGAGGCAGAACAAAGTGCTGACCGTGGTGGTTTCCTTTTTATCTGCTCAGCTCTCTCTTGCACCCATGACACCTCTCTTAGACCCACCAGGAGCCCCTTCTTTGGGGAGGTTCCAATAAACATTCTTCCCACAGTGAGGGGAAGGGGCTGAGGGTATCATGAGTGCCGAGTGGAGGGAATAGTTAGCATCAGGACAGAAGAGTCTGAAGAAGGCGATGCGGAGTCCAAAGGCAGGAACTGTAGGCAAGCCAAGCAGGGAGAAGGAGTAAGGTGTGGCCTTCCTTGCTGCTCACAGGGGCAGAAGGATCAGGACCCAGCATGTGTCTGTGCTGCTGCTGACCTCTCCATTCCATGGCCTGGAGTGGGTTGTTCTCTCCTTTTTCTGACATACTCTCCCTTGACTTCCCCTCCAGGGCTAGGTCCTGAAGCAGACATAGGCCTGGACTTGGGAAACTCAGGGGAACAAGTGTTCAGCCAAGGGCAAGAGCTCCCCTGAGGTCCCATGACAAGTGCTTGACCAAGGAGGCAATGCCTTCTTTTCTTCAAAGGAGAATCATGGGTACTTCACCCCACTCCCACATCCCTCCCCTGGCTGTAGAAGGAATGAAGCAGGTAAGGTTGCCCAGGTAACTCATGTGGGCAACTCTCTTTCTCCTCCAGTCACAGACAACATACCCAAATCCTGGATGCCCTCCCCAACCACTTCCCAGTGGAGACTGAAGGTCAGAGCCTAGGGGAGCATTCCTTTTCCCAACTCAGTCGTCACCATCTTGGGCTCCTGCCCTGCACCTCCTACCTGCCAAACTACCAACTTCCCCAACACCTAAGCCAGAAACCTGTCAGTCAGAATTTCCTCCTCTCCCTCATTCCCCACATTCAATACAACTTTAGTCCAGTCCATTCTTCCTCAATCTCTCTTGAATCTGTCCATTTCCTTCTGCCTGATCCAGGTCACCCTCAACCCTTACCTGTATCACTGATCTTCCTGCCTCTAATTTTTCCCTTTCCAATCCTTTCTCTGCATAATGACAGTTCATGGGATCCTTCATAAGACAGATTCTTCCCCTACTTCCCTGGATCTCTGCTGCCTTTGAAATACAACAAACTTCCTCATCATAGTTTTCACAACCTGCCCCAATCTGGCTTCTGACTTTTCAATTTCATATCCTTCCATTTAAAACACACACACAAAACAAACAAAAACTTATTACATCTGGTGCATCTACTAAGATCTAGCTTTTGTCACTTTCACCACACCCCTTCAAAGTAGGATCATGAATCCTCTTTTAACTAATGTGGCTACTGAGGCTCAGAGACCTTTTAGTAAATTGTACTGATGAAGCCAGGATCTAAATCCACATCTATCTGACTGGGAGAAATTTGTACTACCCTAGCCCCATAGTGGCTCAGCTGGTAAAGAATCCGCCTGCGATGCGGGAGACCTGGGTTCAATTCCTGGGTTGGGAAGATCCCCTGAAGAAGGGAAAGGCTACCCACTCCAGTATTCTGGCCTGGAGAATTCCATGGACTGTATAGTCCATGGGGTCACAAAGAGTCGGACACGACTGAGCGACTTTCATCATCATCATCATCATCATCATCAGAGCACTCACTGGCTATGGGTGCCTTGCTTTACACATCAAGCTTGCTTTGGTCATCTATGTTACATATAGTAATATTCTCTCAATTCATCTTCCCACCAGGGAAGCCCAAGAATACTCCAGTATTCTGGCCTGGAGAATTCCATGGACTGTATAGTCCATGGGGTCACAAACAGTTGGACACAACTGAGCAACTTTCACTCACTAGCCCCCTCAATGTCAGGCGCCCACCTGAAAACCCTTACTCTTTCAGACTTGTGTCTCCTTCTCCATACCCCAGCCATCTGGAATGTTCAGCCTCCAGCCCTGCCCCTCCCACGATGGCCCAGTGACCCCAGTGCTGCAAGACCCAGCTCAAACTCTGCCTGCTCCACAAAGCCGTCCCTGAGCTAGCCTCTCTGGCTGGAGTCAGCCTCTCCCACAGCACTTCACCTTGCACTCCTCCCCTGGTCCTGGCTCCTCTGTTCCTCATTTGTGTTCATGCCTTCAGAACAGAGTTGAGCAACTCGAGGGAAAATCATGGACCTCTATGTCAGACAGACCAGGGGGCAAATCCCAGCTCAAGCACCATGTGATCTCAGACAAGTGATTTAGCCTCCCCCAAAGGCAACGGCACCCCACTCCAGTACTCTTGCCTGGAAAATCCCATGGACGGAGGAGCCTGGAAGGCTGTAGTCCATGGGGTCACTGAGGGTCAGACACGACTGAGTGACTTCACCTTCACTTTTCACTTTCATGCATTGGAGAAGGAAATGGCAACCCACTCCAGTGTTCTTGCCTGGAGAATCCCAGGGACGGGGGAGCCTGGTGGGCTGCCATCTATGGGGTTGCACAGAGTCGCACACGACTGAAGCGACTTAGGGCAGCAGCAGCAGCCTCAACTTTCTCATCTGTACTAATGGGAACAACAACATTCTCTTGTAGAGTGTTTGGAAGGAATTTAGAGACAGTGTATATACAGTGCCCCAGGAGGGGCCTGGCACATAGTGGACTCTTGGGAAATGGTGACATTATTTTACCCTTTAAGGACAGGGTCCCAGGGTCATTGCTGTCTCTCCTGAAGGGCCCAGCTCAGGGCTCTTCAGGATTCTGGGAATACTGACAACATGGCTGAGTGGTGGAAAGTCTAGGTGCCCACCCTCTGAGACCTGGACTCTGCCAGGTCCACGTGGGATGTTTATGTATCACCTAATGCCCACTCTCCATCAAAGAGTGGTGCAGTGGGGGCTGGGGGAAGGGATATCCTCCAGAGCCCCAATGAGCTCCATCTCCCCAGAAACCCAGCCGGGGAGGCAGCTGCCATGGAAACTGCTGTCACATGTGCTCATCACTCTAGGCTCCAGAGAGAAATTCTTAGAATCTATTTAAGAACTAATAAAATAATGATGGTCTTGCTCACCATCACTGCCCCCCACCCCAGGCTTCTCCCCTTCTGCCACACTCCACTCTCCCTTTCCTATGCTCCCTTCCTGACCCCTGTCCCCTCAATTCCTTCTCGTCTCCACCAGTATTTCTTTCCTTGCCCCTTTGCAGGTCTGTTTTACTCTCTTATCATTTCTGTCTTCCTGTGTCTCTTCATCTCTCCCTGTGTCTCTGCTCTCCATGGCTCTGTCTCTTGGTCTCTCCTCCACAGTCACAGGTGGCCATGTCCAGGGAGGGGTCCTGTCCTCCCGGTCCCTGGTCCAGGCCAGTCCAGACCTGTCCAGCTCACCCTGATCTGCTTGGATTGATCTGTCATCCCCTCTAGACCGAAGCCTGAGTCCTGTCGGTGTCTCGGCCCCCACCCACAACCTGGTCCTCTGCAGGTGCTCCACCACCAGCGGGCGGGTGTATCAGAGCGCATAAGAACCTGAGTCCTGGGAGGGAGGGGGATTGTGCTGGTTCAGGCTTGGCCTGTTTTCCTTTCCTTTTTTTTTTTTTTTTTTAAAGCCCTCCCCACTCCCCCTCCTCCAAATTTGATCCAAAGGAAATTGCTCAACTGTGACTGCCAGGGCGTTACCATGGTTACTGGGTAGCACTTGTGGCTATGGTAACAGGAAGCTGCCCGTTGTCTCGGCAACAAGCACACTGGTAGAGGATGGAGTGGCCCCTGATTGGTGCAGAAGCATTGCATTTCCTGAGGGGAGGGGGTCAGATCATCACCTTCTCAGGCCAGATGGGCATCAGTACCCCTTCCTCCACGAACAGGAAGGCTGCGGTTCATTCCTCCCAGCACTCAGCTGTCTGCCCCCCAACAATAATTCCTCACGTCCTACGCACCCAGCTCCTGGCAGTTTACAAAGACCTTTTGCGTCCCCATTATCTCATGTGATCCCCACAACACCCATGAGAGGAAGGTGAGATGGGGATTCAATCATGAATTCTCTCAGGGTGGTTGGGGGATGGGAGTGGGTGGGGTGTATATCGAAATCACCTGTGAGCGTTTACCAATGAATGATACAGTTCCCCCAACTTGAGTCTGATATGGTTCCCGGGTGATTCATATCTACCCCTGATCAGGGAACCCCTGAATTAGAAGGTGAAACCGGTTGGTGGGGGAAGGGAGGGAGGAAGGAGTCAAGCTGCTTTCCAGGTTTACAGCTTGGATGACTGGAAGGATCAGGTCTGGGCAAAGAGATGAGCTCTGGTTTGGGTGTGTTCAGTGGAAGGTACCAGTGGACTTTCTAGTTGGGGTGTCCAGCAAGCAGCTGGCCACAAGGGGCTCAAGCTCAGGCAGGAGGTCCAGGCTGGAGACGCAGAGCTCTGAGTCATCCCTGTGGGGACAGGAGCAGAGGCTGTGGGTGTGGATGAGACTCTTCAGGGTGAAAGGGAAGAGTGGGGTGAGTGGGGCCGAGGATGGTACCCTGGAGAACTCCAGCATCCTCAGGGTAGAGGGTGCCCAGCGAGAGGACTGGGAGGGTGAGTGTAGACTATAGTGACGTAGAAACTTGGGGGAGGTTTTTCTTGTTTGACAAGTTGAATCCAAGCGAGGATGGCTTACTCTAAGTCATACAACCACTAAATGGCAGAGTTGGGGGTAGACAACACTAAATCTTGATTCCCAGATTGTTTAAATGACACATAGAAATTATATTCTCAGTCTTAGACACAAAACACAAATCTGCAGTATTAGTTCTACCCTGCTACCCAATTCCTCTCACCCAGAGGAAGTCCAGGAGCCAGAGGGACAGGCCTCACATGGTCTGTGCACAGAGCCCAAGGCAGGAGAATCTCTTTAGCTTCCACATTCCCTCCTCTACTTGCCCTGAGCTTCCTATGGCCTAATCCTCAGGCTTTAGCACCTTCTAAAGTCCTGCGTTTAAGGGAGGAATCTTGGAGAAAATCTATAATTCCTGTGTGAGAGTGGTGGGGTATAGAGTGGTGGAGTGAGGGCTTAGATCCTGAGAAGTCCAGGGGTGGAGAAGGCGGGCCCCCAGGACCAGGCAGTCGTGCTGATGGGGTGTGTTGGTCCGATGTCTTTCAGATGAATCGTCCTATTCAAGTGAAGCCGGCTGCCAGTGAGGGCCGAGGAGGTAACTTGCCTGCCTGACAAATCTCAGGGTATCATCCATGGCGGGGATGGTGGGCCCACTCCTGAAGTCAGGATTACCCATGTTTTATTACTAGAGCCCCCCCTCCGCCTACCTTGGATAAGGGGAACAAGTAGGGAGGGACCAGATTGCTCAGCCCCAGAAACAACTCAGCCATCCCAGATCAGACTGAGGAGGGATGGGGTCCCAGCATCCCCAGACCCAGAAGAAGGAGGAGATAGAGGCTGCACGTAGAAGAAGGGAGTTCTTGCCACCTGGCCCCTGGAGAAAGTTCGTTCCTGTTTTAACAGGTGGAACTTCCAGATTTGTTTGAAGAACCAGGCTAAGTTATTCTCCTTTTCCAGATTCTTCTGATTACAGAAAATCCAGTCCATTCTAGGTTGGAGCCACTCATATTCCTTCATTGCTTTAGGAAAAAGATGAGGCTGGTCAGACAGATTTTGCAGGCCATATTAAGAAATTTGATTCTATGTTGAGGACCATGGAAAAGTGATTTTTTTTTTTCAAGCTGCACTGTTTCATAGTGCAGAAAAAAACTAAAGCTCCTTAAGAACAGAGAGGGTTTGAGAGCCTGTGCTTTTTGACAACCAGCCACGTTATGGCCAGCTTCTAAGCTGGAAAAGCAAGACTAGCTTCTGGTGTCAGTTCTTGGTGCCTTTCTTGCCCTTGGGTGTTAAATCATTCCAAAATATCTGCCTGTAACCCTCCCTGACATCTGCTGACTCTCTCTGATCTCTGATTCTGGTCTCTGATTTCCTGATCTCTGATTCTCTGCTTCTGGTCAAGATACGACCATCCCACTTTGTCTTGAGAAGCTATTTCCAAGCTTCCTGCCTCCCCCTTCATACACACATCCTCCTTTTCCATCTCATTCTTTCCAGACTGGTTTTTGAGAAGTTCCAGGCTGCACACCAAACCTCTGGTTCACTTGTCCCAAGAATTTCTGCTTCTTGGGAACCTGTTAGGCATCACCATCTTCTCAGCCCTGCTCACAAACACTAGACAGTCCCACAGCTGAGAGGCCGCCTGAGAGTATCTGAGTAAGCTAAGAAGCAGACAGGTTGGACTGTAGTTTGTTCAACCATCCAACCAATATCTTTTGAGTAACTTACTCCACATTAGGAATGCAAGGCAAACCCGCCTCCTGGCCTCATGAAGCTCTACTGTTTATAAGGGGATATAAACAGTAAAGGAAGCTATTATTCAGTGTGATCAGTGCTTTTCAAGTCCTGGGGGCTGTGGGGAAACAAACATGGGGCACCTAACTTAGTCTAGGAGGTCGAGGTGGGCTCCCAGAGGTAACACTATTTAAGCTGAGACCTCCAGGATGAACGAGAAGTAGCCAAATAGAAAAAGGAGGAGCAAGGGAGCAAGTACGTCAGATAGAGGGAAGCACATGTGCAGGGCTCAGAAGAACACGATGCAACTTGGAGTCTGGTTCAGGAACTGAATCCAGGACACTGGGGACATATTTGTTGCTTGGAGTCTAACACATCTTACCAGGATGAGGGCCACTGCCCAAAGGAGACCTCCACACCAATAATGCTTCTGCTTAGCCTGGTCCAGATGTCTTGGTCATCTGGGCCCCTAGCAGTGGCATCAGTGTGAGTTTTATAATTTTCCTCCTTCTTTTTGTACAAGTTTTTCAGGTGTAATATCACTGACAAATTCTGTATATATGGCATTTCACCTCTACACCTGTTCAGATTCTGAGCAGCTCAAGAGAGCAGGAAAAGCAAATCTAGCTGAAAAGAGGTCTGCCTGGCAGCAGGATTCATAATTTAAAAAGAAAAATAGCGAAAGTTTTAGTGACTCAATCATGTCCAACTCTTTGTGACCCCATGGACTGTAGTCCTTCAGGCTCCTCTGTCCATGGGGATTCTCCAGGCAAGAATACTGGCATGGTAGCCATTCCCTTCTCCGGGGGATCATCCCCACCCAGGGGTCAAACTCAGGTCTCCTGCATTGCAGAAGGATTCTGTACCACCTGAGCCACCAGGGAAGCCCTTTAGTGGTCATGTATAGCATAGATATTTCTTGACAAGTGATGGTTTTTAAGGAGCATATATTCCAAAGGCATCTATGGATAATCCTTCTTATAGTTTTGGATGACCAGATCTTTCAATTCCTTCCTGCTCCCACTCAAAGTCACCAAATGTTCCCTGATACACATTTGGGAGAGAGGAGGCATATGTACTAAGTCTTGCAACAGTTGGGTCTTTATAAATATTTTACTTTTCCAGTAAAATTGGAAAAGACCCTGACTCATTGGAAAAGACCCTGATGCTGGGAAAGATTGAAGGCAGGAGAGAAGGGGATGACAGAGGATGAGATGGTTGGATGGATATGAGTTTGAGCAAGCTTCGGGAGCTAGTGATGGACAGGGAAGCCTGGTGTGCAGCAGTCCATGGGGTTGCAAAGAGTGGGACATGATTAAGCGACTGAACTGAAACGGAAGAATTTTACTACTAACTGATCTGTTAGATACTAATCAAAATGTGCTCCTTCTTTTCAATGCTACTGTGTATCTCTTCAGAAGCTCTCTATTGAATTTTAACACAAATTAATGCTTTAGAAATGCAATTTTTAAAATGGTATTGAATTTGAATTTTGAAATGTAACATTTGACACCAATGTAGGACAGCTTGTCCCATTTAAATCTTATCTCTGTGATCCCAATTCTATAAACCTTCAGAGTTAATGATCATACCTGCCCTGATATAGGTAAGCCTATGACCTTGCATATTTTTAAATTATTCCTGAAATTAAATCCTTTGTATACAGGTGATTAATGACTTTTATATTTGACAAAAATACTGGTATCAATGCAAACATAATCTAAGGGGTATCAAGGCAAATATAATCTTTCAAAACTTTGTCATTTTTTTCTGGAAGAGATTATTAGCTTTTTCTTCCCATAAAACAGGGATCACTAACTCAAATGCTACAGGAGCCAGGCAAGTAGCCCTAAATGGTTGAGACTGTCATGATTTAATTTAAAAATTTCCCTTTAATATATTAAATGTTGGCAGCTAATTCCATTTTTAAAAGTGCACCAGCGCTGTGACAGCCTAACCAAACCTATCAAGCTTGCTTCTTTGGCCCAAAGACTTCCATTTCCCCTCTGCCATACAGGAGTATTCTACTGTGTACACATACATGCGCTTTTTGACAAAAATAGTCACTTCACATTCTATCTCTTGAATTTTGATGCCAATGCAACAGAGTAGTATTACTATTATTTTTAATCAATAGACATGAGGATTGTGGTTGAAATAACCTATATTTTACTTTATTTTTTATAACTGCTATTGTAGGTCTGTTTTATTTTCACTTCCAGCCAATGTTGTAGAAATCAGATTGTTAGCACAGCAGGGGAAAGCCTGAATAGAAGTAGAATTGTTTTCATTGAAAGAAAGGTTTAAAGCAAATTTATAAAAATATTTTTCATAATAGCTTGGAAAGATGCAGAGATGTTGTCTTCTTTCCAATATAACATTACCTACAACATCATTGTTCTTGAAACTACCCATTTGTTCTGAGACTAAACAGCTCCTTATGAATCTGAATGATCATAAGACTCTCTGTATAACCATGCTCTACAGGTCACAGACCCGTCTCATGAACTTAATTCTGGGGTCCTCTTCTTCCATGGCCATCTCTGGTAGCATTGGTGACCCTTGGAGTGCATCCAAGTCTTCATGGACTACATTACGGCAGCATTTGAAAAAAAAACATGTTTGGCTACACCCCACAGCATCTGGGACCTTACTTCCCTGACCAGGGGTTGAACCCACATCCCCCTTCATTGTAAGGCACAGTCTTTTTTTCAAAAAGTATTTATTTATTTATTTTTGGTTGTGTTGAGTCTTCATTGCTTTTCTGTAGTTGCAGTAAGTGAGGGCCACTCTCTAGTGCACAGGGTGCTCATTCTGGTAGCTTCTCTTGTTGTGGAGCACAGGCTCTAGAGGGCTCAGGCTCAGTAGTTGAGGGCTTAGTTGCTCTGCAGCATGTGGCAATCTTCCCTGACCAGGGATGAAACCTGTGTCTCCTGCACTGGCAGGCAGATTCTTTACCACTGAGCCACCAGGGACATCCCACAACAGCCTCTGAATGTATGCCAGCCCTATGTGTATGTTTATACAAATATACATAGTTTAATGTATGCCAGTTCCCATAAATTCTGCAGCCAAGTTCTGCACTATTCATTTACTCCAGAAGAGAAAAATTCATCTCCAGAGGCCAAGATCTTCTCTCTTAAGGGAACCTGAAGGCCCAGGCTTTCTTACTTGCCTCCAGGCTCTCTTGAATCAAGATGAACAAACAGTGGAGTCTCCATTCTTTCTTGGTCTAAGTCCCTATTTTTCAGGCCTCCTCCTTCACTGTATTTTTTTTAAGTGGGGGTAAAACAGACATAACATAATCTTTATTCTTTTTACCACTGTTAAGAATATAATTCAGTACTGTTAGCAACATTCACATTGCTGTGCAAAGTCCAGAACTTTTTCGTCGTATAAAACTCAGACTCTGTTCCCATTAAACATCAAGTTCCATTTCTCCCTCCCTCTAGCCCCTGGCAACCACCATTCTACTTTCTGTTTCTATGAATTTTACTAATCTAGATACCTCACATAAGTGAAATCATACAGTATATATCTTTCTGTGACTGGCTTATATCACCTAGAGTCTTCAATTCTCATCCATGTTGCAGCATGTATCAGAATCTCTTTCCTTTAAAAAACTGAATAATATTTCATTGTGTGTAAACACCACATTTTGCTCATCCATTCATTGGTTGACAGACATTTGGGTTGCTTCTACTTTTTGACCATTGTGGATAATGCTACAGTGAACATGAGTGTATAAATACCTCTTTGAGACTCTGCTTTCAATTTTTTGGATATATACCCAGAACTGATACTGCTAGGTAATATGGTAATTCTATTTTTAATTTTTTGAGGAATGGCCACATTGTTTTCCACTATGGCTGTACCATTTTACATTAGTGCACATACGTAAACAATAGTCCACAAGGGTCCCAATTTCTCCACATCCTTGCCAACATGTATCTTCTTCCTTTTTTTTCTTTTTTTAAATAACAGTTATCCTAATGGGTATGAGTTGCTATCTCATTGTGGTTTTGATTTGCACTTTCTCAACTATTAGTGGTGTTGGGCATCTTTTCATATACTTGCTAGCCATTGTATATCTTCTTTGAAGAAATGTCAATTCAGATCCTTTGCTCATTTTTTAAAAATTGAATCGTTTTGTTATCATTGAATCATAGGAACTCTTTGTATATTCTGGATCTTAAACTCTTATCAGATATACGGTTTGCAAATATTTTTTTCCCATTCTGTAGGTTGCCTCTTCACTCTGTGTCTTTTGATGCAGAGTAGTTTTAAAATTTGACATAGTCCAAAATTTCTATTCTTGCTTTTGTTGCCTGTGCTTTTGATGTTATATTCAAGAAATCAATGCCAAACGCAAGGTCATGAAGGTTTCCCCCTGTTTCTTCCAGGAACTTTATCATTTTAGCCTTTATGTCTTTGATTCACTTTCATTTAATTTTTGTATATAGTGCAAGATAAGGGTCCAACTTTGTTCCTTTATATGTAGATGTCCAGTTTTCTCAGCACCATTTGTTGAAAAGACTGGAACTCTAGTCAAAAATCATTTGACCATGTATGTTAGGGCTTATTTCTGGCCTCTCTGTTCCTCTCCATTGGTCTAAATGTCTCTCTTTATGCCAGTACCATACTTTGATTACTGTAGTTTTGAAATCAGGTATTCTGAGACCTCCAACATTCTTTTTCTCCCCAAGATTATTTGGCTATTCATGGTATTTTGAGAGTCCATATAAATTTTAGGATCGATTTTTCTATTTCTTAAAAAAATGCCATAGGAATTTTGATAGGGATTGCATTAAATCTGCAGATTGCTTTGGGTAATACTTACATCTAACAATATTAAGTCTTTCAATTCTCGAACAAAAGATGTCCTCCAATTTCCTTCAGTTTGCGCCTTCCCAGTTTCCTTCAGCAGGGCTTTATAGTTTTCAGGGTACAAGTTCTTTGGCATCTTTGTTTAAATTTATTCCTAAGTATTTTATTTGTTTTTTGCTAAGTGGAATAGTTTTCTTAATTTTGTTTTCAGCTTGTTCATTGCTAGTGTATAGAAGCACAACTGATTTTTTAAAATTTTATTTATTTCTGGCTGTCTTTGGGCTATTCCCTAGTTGCAGTGAACGGGGGCTACTCTCTAGTCGTGCTGTGTGGGTTTCCCATTGCAGTGGCTTCGCTTGCTGCAGAGCACAGGCTCTAGGGTGTGTGGGCTTCAGTAGTTTCGGCATGTGGGCTCAGTAGTTGGGGCTCCTGGGCTCTACAGGACAGGCTCGGTAGTTGTGGAGCAGTTGGGGTGCATGGGCTTAGTTGCTCTGTGGCATATAGGATCTTTCCGGACCAGGGATTGAACTTGTGTTTCCTGCACTGGCATGCGTATTCTTCACCACTGAGCCACCAGGGAAGCCCTGATTATTTTGTTGATTTTTGTATAGTGGAACTTTGCTGAATTTCTTTCTTAGTTCTCATAGTTTTCTTTTGGAATTAACGTCCTCCCTGATACTCATTAGATCTGATCAGAAGACTTTGTTTCCCCTGGATATTTCCTACACTCATTTCATAGTCTTCCTTGGCTAGGTCATTATGCTGCAGTCATTACTAAGAACATCAGGGCATCAAAGGCTGCTGTCAGCAGGATCTCCTGAGTTGGTAGTTGGATGGAAAGTTGGACTGGTAATTTTAGGGTGCATTTGGTGGTTGGTACCCTAATGTTGAAACTTTGTGCCTGCACTGTTTGTACAATCATGATATCTCTCCAACATGGAAGTGAGTGGCTGGCTGTGAGGGGCCTAGAAGCCAGAAACGTGGGCACCTCAAGAATTCCTTTGGGCCAACTTGAGGCAGAGCCTTCTTTCTAGAGCAATGTCTTGAGACCCTTCCTGAAGAAGACAGAGGGACTGACTCTAACCTGGGCTTTCAACCCCATCATTTGTTACATTAGAATCCCTGTTTGACCAGCTGCTCAAGGTAGCTTTATGGAGATGAACCTCTAGGGTCCAAACAACTTTGGTTTGGCTCAAAAAAGCATTGATAGAAAAGCAAGAAGCACACATTGGTTGCATCATGAAAAGGCAGTTATACTATTCAATTGTGTCTCTTTCCAACTATGTCTCAACTCCGCACTCATGCTATCTTCTAATTCCATCCACTCTAGGAAAGTTAGGCCTCCCTGTTCAATATTTCCATCTTTCTACAGACCTCCCCACCACTCATGTAATGCTTTTACTCAGACATTTCTGACCTACCTCTTACAGAATCCTCTTTTTTACCAAACTGGCATAGTTCGACCTAAAGGGTACTGAATTTTCTGGGCTAAGTCCTGTCATCATCATCTCTCCAGGACCATGCCTCAGCCCTCAAAATCTTCAGGGATGTGCATTTGGGGGCTACACTCAGAGGGCCAGCCTATAATTCTCTTTGACCAGATGTCTTAAGAAACTTATCCCACCATTTCCGGATCATCTGATGCTAACATGCACTGTGACCCCAATCATCCTCCTGTCAACACTATCAAGGTTCCTATAAAGGGGCAAAGAGAACACTAGGATTTAAGGTGATACCTGTGCAGTGTGCAGCATAGACACCAGCCCATGGCCCAAACTCATTTCAATTTCAAATTATTTACAACCCAGTAGCTCAGAACCACAGGGTCAGTGCCCTGTCATGGAAATGGAAATTTTTAATTTGGGAGACTCTCATTGGAAAAGAAGGATCAGAGAATTTCATGGTCTTTGACATGAGCTGTAACTGACCACCATCATCAGAAAAGAGCAACAGGAGAAAGAGCAGATGAAGGATTGGACCACTGTCCACACAAACCTCTTTTATGTCCTGGGGGCACCTTCTCAGCCATGACATCTTTCTTCCTACCTAGGGCCACCTGGATGCTGTTTCTTGTGGCATGACAGCTTACCTGGGTGCTATCATCAACTTGCAGATGCTACCCAATGTCACAACTGCACTGCAAGTTAGGACATTATGAAGCCCTGGGACTCTGAAGACCCCAGGATCTTCTCCAGCCCCTCCTGGGCCTCTTGTAGATGCATGGGCATACTTTGGTTTCATAGTTCAGAACAATATCAATCTCAGAGGGTTTGATTCCTTGACCAAATAGGGCCTGTCTTCCAATGTCAAGGCAAAACTACCATCAGATTAGTCAACAGAATCATGAAAGACCATTCCTGTCTTCTCAGGTTCCTGAACAGAATGATCTCAGATCCCTCTTCATATACCATGTGGAATTGTATGTTCTGTCTTTTAGGTCAGTGGTTTACAAAGGACTTTCCTTGGAGCCCTTTCTAGGGAGAACCAAGGGAAGATGAAGCAAGAGAAACTCCAGCCATCTTCCCTCTTTTCTGGCTTTACTCCAAACAGTTCTACTTTTCTCTTATATTTTGAGCTTCATCCTGATCTTTTTGTTAGAATGATGGATTTCATAGCTTTTTTAAAAAGGTTAGGAAACCAGTGATCCATTCCAAGGGCACTCTTCTGTGGCTAACACACCCAGGAGTGAAGTACACCCACTGGTTTGTGTTCTTACCACAGAAGGTTGGTACCTCCATTAGAATTCTGGCCACAAGTACATTATCTATCCCTTCCCCATCAGGATTTCTGGGCAGTTACCCTCTGGACAGAGGGAAGGGTTCTGCTGAAACATATAAACCACATATAATTCTTCTGTCCCAAATAAACCGCAGCTCATGCCTTTCATAAAGACACAGCATTGACAGGCAGATGACAGATACCATGGTATTCAGGGCCGCCTAGGCTGAACCCCACACCATCCAGGTGAATATGGACACACACATAATCTCCTTGTCAGAGATTCCCTCCACTGCTAATTTTGATCAATCTGTTCTTCCTTTTCACTGTCATCCACGCTTCAGCCTACGACCTTCATCAGCCTTGTTTCCTCTGCACTCAGGATCCAAGGATCCCAACAGCCTAGCCAAGCTGGCCAAAGAGAAAAGGAGTTTGGGATGGATTTTCATGGGCTCCAGGATCTCAAAGGTGGAGCCTGAAGCCATATTCCCACCCAGTCCTTCTCTTTCAACTTGTATCACCCTGATGAAGCCCTCTCTCAAATTCAGACTTACCCTGGTGCAGAAATGAGAGGGGCTTTGACAGCAGGACCTGTGAGCTGGACTCCTGGATAGTGCTCTTGCCAGATGTGCATCTAAGTCCTGCCAGCTCCAGTTCTGCAGCTTTATTCAAGGGCACAGACCCAGCGTGCAGCCCCTTTCCGGGCATCTCTACCACTCCCATAGGAAGCGGGGACACAGAGGAGGATTCTCAGGTGGCTACTGGGTCTGCAGGCAGAAATTGTTCTCCCATAGCACGAACACTTGGGGAAAACAGGGGAAGTCAGGGAGGAGGCAGCAGGGCTCAGGGAGGGCCTCATGGGCTCAGTGAGAAGTAAGGGAGGTAAGGAAAGGGGTCACGGGTTCAGGAAGTGTAGTCAGGAAAATGCCAATGTTGGAGGATTAGGAACCCAAGCTCCCCTTCCTCTTTAGGCCTTTGGGAAGGGCACCCAGGTTGAGTTTGGAGCTGGCGGTGGGGGTTCATCATTCCAGTGCTCAAGAGTCTGGGGATGCATCAGTGCAATGAGACAACTGTCTCTGTGCTGTTTTTTTGTTTTGTTTTTTGATCCAGAATTTTCTTTGATTCCAGTCATTGCCAGCAGGCTTCTCCTTAGGGTGTACTTATCTCCTCCAGACCCAGTATGGATACTAGGACTCCTCTAGGACTTCCTCCCTTAATAGGGCTGAAATGGTCCAAAACAGCATTTCCCAAACTCTAAGAACATAAAGGGCAAGCATAAAATGGTGCATGTAGGGCTTTATCCAACCAAAAACTATGGACTGACTAACTTCCCACAAGAGCAGCCATGAGTTGGAGTTTTTCCAGGACTCGGGTTTTCCTGATGGAAATCCTGAGTTCCTTTCCTCCAGATCCATCTGAAGGTCATCCTGCCCCTCAAAAAAACCCAATCTTGTGGGCCCAATGAGTAAGGCCTTCTCATTTCCTCCTCTTCTTCCCAGAGCTAGACCGTGGTTAGCTCCCTTCCTAGGCTCCTCTGTTCCTCTGCAGAGTCCAAGAGGACTTAGGGTTCCCAGGTGACCCCTGGATTTGTCCCCAGAGGACCGAAAGCTGTTTGTGGGTATGCTGGGCAAGCAACAGGGTGAGGAGGACGTCAGACGCCTATTCCAGCCCTTCGGCCACATCGAGGAGTGCACCGTCTTACGGAGCCCTGATGGCACTAGTAAAGGTGACTTGAGCTGACCCCTGGATTTCCTGATGACCCCTGCCTCACTCTGGACCACAGGACCCTTTGGCCTCTGTGACCTGAGCCACCTCTATCCTGCCCCAGGCTGTGCCTTTGTGAAGTTCGGGAGTCAAGGGGAAGCTCAGGCAGCCATCCAGAGTCTGCACGGCAGCCGGACAATGGCGGTGAGGGCGGGCGCCGGGGCCAGGGCGAGGCCAGTGGGGTGGGGGCTGGCTGCTTCTCCCCACAAACCCGGGGAAAGGCCCTGAGGATGAGCAAGGCACTGGGCCCAGAGCTGGAGCTGGAGGTTAGACCGGTCCTTGCAGCCTCCTCTGTCTTACCCAGGGAGCCTCGTCCAGCCTCGTGGTCAAGCTGGCAGACACGGACCGCGAGCGCGCACTGCGGCGGATGCAGCAAATGGCAGGCCAGCTGGGCGCCTTCCACCCGGCGCCGCTGCCGCTCGGGGCCTGCGGAGCCTATACCACCGCGGTAAGTGCCTGGTCCTGGAGTACACGTGGCGCAGCGAGTGAGCCAGGCTGGGGCTAGGGAGCCCGAGCAGCTGCCCGCCACTGGTCCTCTACACTTGCCCTTCTTCCCTCCCAAAGATCCTGCAGCACCAGGCGGCCCTGCTGGCGGCGGCGCAGGGCCCGGGCCTCGGCCCAGTGGCGGCAGTGGCTGCACAGATGCAGCACGTGGCGGCCTTCAGCCTGGTAGCAGCGCCTCTCTTGCCCGCGGCAGGTACTGCGCGCAGGGGGCGGGGCCGGGCGGGGCTGGGGCCCGGGCGGAGCGAGCGTGGGGCGGTGACCTGACTTTCCCACCTCCTCGCCACCTGCAGCCAACTCCCCGCCCGGCGGTGGCCCGGGCACGCTTCCGGGTCTCCCGGCGCCCATCGGCGTCAATGGATTCGGTCCCCTGACTCCCCAGACCAACGGGCAACCAGGCTCGGACAGTCTCTACAATAACGGGCTCTCTCCTTACCCAGGTGGGCCCCCTACTCCGCCCAAATCTCCCCCCAAACGGAATGGGGAGTGGGGGCTGGGGGATGGTGATGGCAAGGTCTGGCCTCCCTAAGAAGAGACTCCTCCTTCCCTGCTGCCTTTCATCGCCTCCCTCCACACTCCCTGAATTCTCACCTAGCCCTGCCGGTCAGCCCACCTTCATTTAAGGCCTTGCGCCCCTCTCTCCCCAGCCCAGAGTCCCGGCGTGGCTGACCCCCTGCAGCAGGCCTACGCTGGGATGCACCACTACGCAGGTTTCACTTGGCGCTACGCGGCCTGGGAGGTTTGAAGGGCCCCAGAAAGTAACAGGGGGATTTGTGGGCGGCGGGGGGAGGGGAGGTTAGGCTCTGTTCTGAGGAGTCGACCCTCCATTCCCTCACCCTTGGACCCAGAACGACCTTTCTAGGGGTGGACTGGCTGAATTGGTCAAAAGTGGCCAGGCAGGTGGGGTCCTGCTTGGGGGATGGCTCCTGGGGGTCACTGCCCGCTCCCACCTCTGTCTCCAGCAGCCTATCCGTCGGCCTATGCCCCAGTGAGCACAACTTTTCCCCAGCAGCCTTCAGCCTTGCCCCAGCAGCAAAGAGAAGGTGAGGGACGGGGGTCTGGAGATCAAGGCCTGGTGGGGCTGGACTTAGGACTCCTCCCCTGAACCAGCCTGCCGCTGTTCCTCCAGGCCCCGAAGGCTGTAACCTCTTCATCTATCACCTGCCTCAGGAGTTTGGTGATGCAGAACTCATCCAGACATTCCTGCCCTTTGGAGCCGTTGTCTCTGCCAAAGTCTTTGTGGATCGTGCCACAAACCAGAGCAAGTGTTTTGGTGAGTTGAGCCCCATCCGTGGACCTCTCCCTCTCCTAATTACGAGGCTCCCTACAAACCCTAAGTTTGCGCCTCCGGAAGTCAATGATTCCTAGAAACTGAGTGTATAGCACTCAGCAGGGTCCCAGACCAGGAAGAAGTCTATATCAGCTTCACCTGGGACGGTCAGGTGTCTGGTAGATCTTCAACCAGGTTAGGCTTCAGAATCTGGCCAGGGCAAGTAGATGGGGGGGTCTGGAGTCAGAGATCCCCTCCAACTGCAACTGCAATTCAGAGGATCAGAATGGGAGCTGTGAAGGGAGAGAGCTTTTTCCATGCCAGGAAAAAACAGAGAAACACCCGTCACCCAACACACGCACTCAGAATTACCTCCTGTCCTTCCAAGAATCACAGGAAACTCAGGCCACTTGTCCATGTCTGTATGAGCCTTTGTCCGTGTGTGCGTGTGTGTGCGCACATGCAGATGCTGAAGGGTGGAGGAGTGTATGTTGATGGAATTGGCCTAAGGGGGGTGAGAAGAGGCTGGGCAGAGTTCCCAGCTAATTTCTCTGCACATACCTTCCAGGGTTTGTTAGCTTTGACAATCCAACCAGTGCCCAGACAGCTATTCAGGCCATGAATGGCTTTCAGATTGGCATGAAGAGGCTCAAGGTTCAGCTGAAGAGGCCCAAGGATGCTAACCGGCCTTACTGATCTGCTCTTACTGACCAACCACGAAAGGTGAGTCCTTCGTAGACCCCAGGCAGATGCGTCCTGAGTGATAGAGGCACTCTCAGCTTTGCTATTCCTTTTGGGATGTTGAGGACACCCACCTCTGAAAAAATCTGGGTGAGAAGAGCCAGGAGTTAGGAGGAATCCTCAGTTTGGGGCTGTTTTTTTCTTTCCATCTATGAACTGAGATAAATTTGACATCATTCCTGTCCCCACAGCCTGGGAGAGATGATTACAGTAAGATCCAACCAGCTTGTTCCATGCCAGAGATAGTCATGGGGACCTGTGTAGGGAGGGCAGAGGGGTGGAGAATGAGACTAGAAAAGTAGGTTTGTGTCAGCTCGTGAAGGGTCTTAAAGACCATGACTTTGGAATTTATCCTGAAGATGGTAGAGAATCACTGAAGAGTTTAAGCAAAGAAAGGACAGGATGTCAGGGCTGGGATGAGTGATGTGGGAGAAGATGACAAGCTCTCTTAGACTTCTGGCAAGGCCAGCTGCCTGTGACTTCTAGAGATTTGCTGTCTCAGAAGGTTCACAAGACCCTCCTTCAATTGAACTGTCCTCCAGGGAGCCCTCGGGAAGGGGTGCTGGCCCATGGTGATCTGCCCAGAACCCAGAGTCTGGCTCCAGGGGGAAGCCTGAGGTCCAGCCACTCACCTGAGATGTCACAGATGGGGCAAGTTGCTCTTTCTGTCTTGTTCTCCAGAGTGACATTTTTCTTTATCTCCTTTCTCTCTCCTTATCAATTAATACCCAACACTGGAAACTGAAGAGTGAGAAGAAAGGAAAAGAGGAAGCACAGAAATGCTTGAGCAGCCCTTCCTGAAGGAGCAGCCGCAGATGGAGGTGGACCCTAGGCCAACGCCTGGGCTCAGGCCGCTTTAAGGATTGTTTTCACCAAGTGGGTTGTTCTGTGCCTGTGATGCAGAGCTCAGGCTGGCAAGGCAGCTGGGGCTGGCTGAGGAGTGACTGTCTAGGGAGGGGAACCAGCAGATGGCCTAGGGGGTGCCAAGGGCTTCTCCAAAGGGAAGCCCAGATCTACTTCTTTCAAAATCATATCATTCCTTAGAGTTTAGGGACCAAAGGACTACTGCTTTTTTTAAGAATATATATATATATATAAATTAAAACAAAGAAAAAAACAAAAAAAAATCACAAGAGAAACAAAAGAAACAGTATAGAGTCTAATAAAAGCTGCCTTTAAATATCCCTAGGAGACAGGGTGAAGAAGACCCTTGAAGGCCCCAGCCTAGGCAGAGGAAGGCTGTGGAAAGGTTATTCTGTGTCTCATTCCCTCTTAACCTCCCAACCCCACCCCAACACCTTTTAAAATAATTAAGGACTTGAGGTCTGTGTTCCTAAGCAGGTAACAAGAGAGTTATGGAAGGCAGTGAGCCCACAGCCCCCAGACTCAGAGAGTATCCCTGAACAAGCCTTGATGAGGAGCTCTGGCCTGCCCTGGTCCTTGCCACCCTGAAAGGCCACTTAAGCCAGCAGGAGTGGGAACCTGCCTTTCCTTCTTGACAGCCTTTCCCGTAGAACCTCTGCATCCCCAGTTAGGATGAAAGGGAGTTTGGACCACCCCAGTCTTTCCCTTCCTTGTCCAGACAGACAGAGGCCCTGCCTTTGGCTGAGCTGAGACACCTCCCGTTTCCCCTCACCTCGAGCCAGCCCCTGTGTCCCCTTGCTCCAGACCACCTTCTGTCTCTAAGTCTACCCACCTGTAAAGTAGATTCAGGATATATATAGAGGGCTGTGACAACAGACTTGGAAGATTCGCTACTGTATATACTGCCATTGAGAGAAGGGGATAATTTTCAATATTGTAGAAGCTTCAGAATTTAGAGGTCCCGCTTTACCCAGGACCTGGGAGGGAAGTAGATGTTTTGCCAAAATACTTCTTCATTCCTTTAAAAACTACATCTTTCCTATGCAAGAGTGTCTCACATGTGCTTATCCGAGGTGCTTCTAGATGGTGAGCAGTGTTCAGCTTAGAAGTGGTGTGTGCTCTGTCTGTCTGTCTTTGTCTGTCTGTGTATCCAGTGGGTGCCATATAAAGCTGATCGATGGTGGTGCTTCCTGCCTGCTTCTGTGAGATGGGCAAAAGTTTCGGCTTAGAACACCACGACTCACCTTGCCTTGGTCAGCCTTTCCTGGGCCCACAGGGCCTTGCACATACTGTTCCTAGGAGGATAATCTTTGCTCCACCCCACAAACCTGGATCAGACTAGTCTGGGGCCCCAGCTGTGTGGTGGGCACTCTGGTCCCCAGCTGTTACTGAGGCTGGAGGCCTCTAATCTGATGTCACATCAGACAATGAAGGACATGGCGGGGGGAGAGTTCCTCCTTCATAAGAGTTTCTAAGAAAACTTGTTCCCACCTGTTCCTTTGTCTTTGACTCGTTTTTGGAGGGAATGGGATGAAAACTAACGTTACCAGGTAAGATGCCATATATACCAACAAATAATTTCCAGCTGAAAGAGGAGCTAGTGTCAGGGGCATCTGTACACCAGCACAATGCTAACACACAAAGCACCCTGGACACAGATGGGAATATGTAACATCTGCACATACAAACAGCTATTCACATGGAGACATGGAGGCCCCTCACTGCTGGGTGCTAAGCACTGTGCTAGGAGCCGGAGCACGGGTATGGTCTAAGCCAGTGCTCCCCAACCTGTTCTGGCATCAGGGACTGGTTTCACGGAAGATAATTTTCCCATGGATGGAGGAGGGATGGTTTCGGGATGATCCAAGAGCATTACATTTATTGTGCACTTGGTTTCTGTTATTATTACATCAACTTCACCTCAGATCATCAGGCATTAGATCCCGGAGGTTGGAGAACTCTGCTTTAGTTAAAAACTTGCTGATCCCTCTGAGCTCGTGGAAGACTTATATAATGTCTAATGAGTTTAAACAACTATGGTGTTTGTTTCTCTGTTGTGTGTGCATGTGTAAGTCCAAATACTTTCGGTTGCAAGTGTCAGAAACCCAACTCAAACAAGCCAACAGGAAACTAGTTGGCCTTTAGGTATGGCTGGATCTAGGCTGGATCTGGATTTAGGGGTTCAGACGATGATGTCTTCATCTCTTGACTCTGCTTCCTTCTATTTGGTGGCCTCACCAGTTCTAGCTCTACAGACCTTGGGAGAACTTTGGCCAGAATGGACATGTGCCCACATCTAGGGTGGAAGAGTAAGCCACCATAATTGGCAACTTCACCAGGACCGTGTGGAAGAGTGAAATGGCTCTTCAGAAGAAGAGAAGATGGGCGGGTTAGCAAGGTGCATCCACAATATTCCAAAATCCACCTATATACTCTTCTTGACAAACATACAATCTCAAAAATATGCCTGCCTAATGATGTAACATTCTTCGGCCTAACAAAAAGCTGCACTCACCCACTTCTCAATGGGAGGCAAAACCAAACCATGCCCAGTTGCTTTACTGAGCCCTCAGTGCAGGGTCCCTTTGTGATGTGCAGTTATTGATTAGGTCTGGATATAACGCCTTGTGATTTTGCAATCCATGGCTTAAAGATAAATGTAGCTACCTCTGCATAACCAATATAAAATAGAAGAGGGAAATAGGATAACCATTAAAAAAAAATTCAATTTGGAATCGAAGAGAAAACAATGGTCACTAATCCCTAGCATATAGCAGATCCATCCTTCTGGACAGTGGATTGAGTTTCTTGGTCAATGAAACTAATTACTCTAGGTCCCTTCTTACTGGGAAGTATCTTCTTTATCCATTGTCCTTTATGGACATCCTCAAGAAGATGCCTCTTCTGGAACTGAAGCATCCCTCCTCCTTTTGGACATGGTGCGTCGTGTGTGCATGGTTCAGTTGCTCAGTCGTGTGCTACACTTCTGTAACCCATGGACTGTAGCCCACCAGGCTCCTCTGTCCATGGGATTTCCCAGGCAAGAACACTGGAGTGGGTTGTCATTTCCTCCTCCAGGGAATCTTGATCCCAGGATTAAACCTGTGTCTCCTGCATTGCAGGCAGATATTTTTTTACTGCCTGAGCCATCAGGAAAGTCCCCTTTGGACATGGATTTGGGCCTAAACATTGTCTTAGAGATTATGTCTTCCCAAATCCCTGACTGTCAAGTGAGAAGTCTCTGCACAATTCCTTTCAAACTGATTTGATTTGATTCCTGGTTGCTCTCTGTGAGCTAGTAACCATCAAGAATCTTGCTAAGTCCTTGTCCTTGAGTCTGGATCTGACCCTTGTGATTTCTCTTAGCAACAGGTCACATTTGGCCCATTCCCCTCCCGCTCAGCTTCATGGCTTCCACAATGGACTGTCTGTGATAATGTCCTTAACCTCAATTCCTCCAGAAACATTATATATATATATTACCTATATATGTAATATATTAAATATATTACCTGTATAACACTTGGCTGGCTCATGCTCCAGTAACCCTGACTCAGTTCAGTTCAGTCGCTCAGTCGTGTCCGATTCTTTGTGACCCCATGAACCACAGCACGCCAGGCCTCCCTGACCATCACCAACTCCTGGAGTTTACCCAAACTCCTGTCCGTTGAGTTGGTGATGCCATCCAACCATCTCATCCTCTGTCATCCTCTTCTCCTCCTGTCCTCAATCTTTCCCAGCATCAGGGTCTTTTCCAATTAGTCAGCTCGTCGTCACATCAGGTGGCCAAAGTATTGGAGTTTCAGCTTCAACATCAGTCCTTCCAATGAACACCCAGGACTGATCTCCTTTAGGATGGACTGGTTGGATCTCCTTGCAGTCCAAGGGACTCTCAAGAGTCTTCTCCAACACCACAGTTCAAAAGCATCAATTCTTTGGCGCTCAGCTTTCTTTATGGTCCAACTCTCACATCCATACATGACTACTGGAAAAACCATAGCCTTGACTAGATGGACCTTTGTTGACAAAGTAATATCTCTGCTTTTTAACGTGCTGTCTAGGTTGGTCATAACTTTCCTTCCAAAGAGTAAGCATCTTTTAATTTTATGGCTGCAATCACCATCTGCAGTGATTTTGGAGCCCCCAAAATTAAGTCAGCCACTGTTTCCACTGTTTCCCTATCTATTTTTCCATGAAGCGATGGGACTGGATGCCATGATCTTAGTTTTCTGAATGTTGAGCTTTATAGTCAAAAATCCCTAAGCAGTACTGGCTCGTAGGCCTTAGCACAAAGGCGCTGTTCAGGACAGGAGTAAGGCAACCACAGAAGCACTGGTTCTGGCCAATCATCAGCTTGCTTAGCTCCTTTCCCTCTGGCCATGGTCCATATTACACTAAGGCCACATCACCGAAACCTTCCTGAGGGGAGTCTGACAGTGGACATTGAATTGGGGGGACCCTCTGAGAACCTGTATAACTTGGGCAGAGTCTTCACCCTTCAAAAGGGCTCCTGGAATTTCTCTCTCTCTCTCTCTGGATGCAATCTGGGTGTCTTGGATATAGATATATAGAGAAAAAACCTTTGGTCTAAGATAGGACTGACAACCTCTGATCTCAGAAGTAGCTCTGGATTTGCTCTGTGCTCTGACCTGGGGTCTCACCTCTGCCTCAGTGGCATAGAACATGCATGTGATACCCTCCAAAAGAGGGTACAAAGGTCAGGGAGATGTCAGAATCTCTTTATCTTTTGTAGCTTGGGTTCTGTCTTTGGGCAGTCACTGTCCTGACTTTACCTGCCTGTACTGTGACACAGCCAAATGCAGCAGGGATTCAGAGGCTGTTTGGGGCCTCTGGGCCTCCCTTGCTTCCTGGAGGCTCAGCGGTAAATAATCTGCCCACAATGCAGGAGACTCAGGAGATGCGGGTTCGATCCCTGGGTCAGGAAGATCCCCTGGAGGAGGAAATGGCAATCCACTCCGGTATTCTCACCTGGAAAGTCCCAAGGACAGAGGATCCTGGTGGGCTACAGCCCATAGGGTCACGAAGACTAAAGACTTAGTCAGACATGACTAAGCACACATGCATCCATGCTGGGCCTCCCTCAACCAATATATTTGCACAAGCATGTTACACAGCCCTGTATTCTTTGGGAGAACCCATGACGGAAGACACCTCATTGGCTCAGGAAGCTCAAAGCCAATGCACACTCTACAACCACCCTTGAAGCCTGAGTCATGTGGGGTCCACAAAGAGCTGTCCAAGTCTGTGCCAAGTGCAAACTCAGAAAGGGTAGAGACTACAGCTCTTTTTCTCCCCAGCCCTGGCTTCATGAACTGTCCTCACAGTAGTGCAGCCTGGGCTAAAGCGCCTTTGATTGCCACCTATAGAGGGGGCTTTTAACTTCCAGGCTCTAGCCTCCTGCCCCCTAGTGGCCTAAGAGCACAGAGACCCAGAAGGCACAGCAAACTGCAAGCCTAGGTTTGATTCTTCCCAAGGTCTTCAGTACCCAAAAGACTATGTAGGGATCCACAAAAGGAGCCTGAGAAATTAGCCTCAGCTTCTCCTAGGGAGTAGGCCAGAAATGGCCTGACCCAGTACACTTGGCACTGGGACCCTGAGTGCCAAGTGTGCTGGCACTCAGGGAATCCAGAGCTCTGGGCTGGATTTCCTGCAAGTGAGCTGGAACTCCAATACTTTGGCCACCTGATGCGAAGAGCTGACTCATTTGAAAAGACCCTGATGTGGGAAAGATTGAAGGTGAGAAGAGAAGGGGATGACAGAGGATGAGATGGTTGGATGGCATCACCAATTCAACGGGCATGAGTTCGAGTAAATTCTGAGTGTTGGTGATGGACAGGGAGGCCTGGCGTGCTGCAGTCCATGGGGTCGTGAAGAGTCGGACACGACTGAGCAACTGAACTGACTGAACAACTGAGCTGGAAAAATCAGTTGTGCCCTCAGGACATTCTTGCTACCCCAAACAGTGTTGGGATGGGGGCTTTGATTGTGGCTCCATATCTCAACCCAAGTGTTCTAGAGGCTCACATTTTGGAACGATGGAAACCCAGGATAGTGAGAAGGGAGGAGAGAGATGCGGTGAAGAAAGATGTGAAGCAATGCAAGACAATGTATCCATGTGGTGGCCACTGTGTCACATGAGCCCTGAGGAGAGAGCCAATGACTTGATGAGACTGTGCTGAAGCACAGAGTGTTTGCAAGGAGAAAGTGCACCTTGGATGGGTTTACCAAGAGGAGATTTGAGAGGGGATTTTCCCAGCTGTTCTCCTCTCACCGCTTGATTTCTACTGGCCAAGGTACACCCTGCAAAGACCTGACACCACTGCATTTTTGAGTTGCATCATTTGCCCCCTGGGTGGCTGCTTGGGAAGTCAGATTCCATGCCGGCCACGTGGCATTTCTACCACAAATGTGGAAGTGGGGTGGTGGGCTACAAGAGAGAGAGAAGCAGGTGGCTGAGGGAGTCTGGAAAGGCACATCAGGTTTGTGACCAATGCACCTCACTCTGTCCCACAGGATTTACAGCCAAGGTTCCCAGACACCAGAGCCCCCAGGACTGTCTAAATTTTAAGTAAAATACACATTATTTAATTTGGGAGGGAAAAAAAAAAGACACATTCAGCTGTGGCTTGGAGGATCAGGCCTTTTCTCTAGAACTTCCCAGACCCTAAGCTCCAGTATCTCCTGCAGGATATTCCACCTCTTCACCCTTGTTCTCATTCATTTTAGTTTGGGGCAGAGGATCTGGCTTTTATGATCTATAACACATGTGATTATCTAACCCTTGGCTGTCTAGCTAGCCAGTCACAGGCAAAAAAGGAACTCTAGACAAAGCTGCCTATGGTTTGGTTCTACTAGCATGGAAGCAGATAAACTTCAAGACCTTACCAGAAATCTTGTGAGAGGCCAGTATACTGCAACATCCATATATTTGTCCAGGGTGTCCCTGAAATCTCCATCTAGGATGAATACATGACCCAAAGCTCCAGATAAAATAGAAGATCATTTAGCAAGCTGACTTGATACCACATAACAGGGATTTCTAGCTTCCCATTCAACGATTGTCAGAGCCCCACAACTGTCTCCACTTCAGTTGCACCAGCTCCACATTCTGGAGTCTGTTGATTGCACACACCATTCCATTTGTATATTAGGACTGGCTGAATTACAAGCAATAGGAACCAACACAAACCAGCTTAAGCAAGAAGGGAGCTGAGACGTGTAGTGCTATTAATAACTTCAGGCAGGACTGAATTCAAGGGCTCAACTGTCATCAGACCTCTTTCATTCCATCATCTCTCAAGGCTCTGCTTCTCTTCATTCTTTGTCCCATACTCTTAGCTGCCATAACACACTTTTCCATGTGATAGAGAGCTGGTTGCCAGCAGCTTCAGTCCCATTTGCTCCTGGCACCATGGCCTCAAAAGCAAGAAAGTTTAAGGGGAAGGTTATGATTGGCTCTCCTTAGGTCACAAAGCCTCACCTGAACTAATCATTTTGGTCAGGGGGATGGAGTCCTCCACATGGCCTGTTGGGTCATATATCACCTCTGTGGGATAGAAGCGGGGAGGGAGCAGAGGTGGCCCTGTGACCGTCAGTCCCACTAAGGAGCCATAGAGTGTAAAAACACATCCTGCATGGTATGCAAAAACATGTCAGTTGACCTAGCTGGAGCATAGGACCCAGGTGAGGGAGTGCTGAGGGTCAAATAGGAGCCAGAGTCATGGAAAGGGTACCGATTTTATCCTGGAGGCCATAAAGAGCCATTGAAGAATTTTAACAGAGGAATGACATGATCAGATTTGGGTTTCAGAAAGATTCCCTTAGATTGAGGATCATCCTGCATGCTACAACTAAGAGCCGGCATAGTCAAGTAAATAAATAATTTTTTTAAAGGAGGGATTGATTTAAGATGTATTAAGAAGTAAAATCGGTTCTGTTTACATGAGGGTGGGAAAAACCTAAGATGTTTTCCTCTCTGGGTTCCGGCTGAACAAGTCACAGGTGCTATTTACTAAGCTAAGAATACGAAAGAAAGGCAGATTGAGAGGGAAAAGATGAGTTTGCCTGTGAGACATACAAGTGGAGTTGTCTAAAAGGCAACTTGAAATGCAAGAAGCAAAAAATGGAGATAAATATTCGGGAGTCCAAGTCACCTGAAGTCAGTGTGTCACACGGGACAATTTAAACAGAGAAGCCACTTCTTGAAAGGGCACTGGGTGGGTCATGGGATTGGCAAGCAGGGCATGCAAGTTTGAAAAATAGCTGAGAGCAATTGGAGGCCAGTCCACCAGAGCAAAAGCCAAAACAGATGCCAGACCAACCCAGTGAGAATATTGCCGCTTCATCACCACTGGGCACTGGATGTCATCACCGCCCAAACCCACACCGCTACCACCCCAAGCACAGGACAGAGTACGGTGGCCACTGCCACCAGGATGCATTCTCCATGGTTCTATTTCTTGGAATCATATATTGCAGAAGCGATTTTCCTGGGACCTATTTGTCCAAGCTTAGGTCACATGCCTCTGTCTTAGTTGCCAAAGATCTGGGAAAACAAAGACCCAATCTTTTTAGTGTCTGTTGTGGAAGGTGGGCTCTGGTTACCTCCAAGACTTGTAACACAGGAAGGGTAATGAGATTCTGCAAAGCCCTAGATGATCAGGGTCTGCTTCAGGTGGATGCTATTGAGGTCACCGGAAAGAGTGATGAAATGAGAAGTGGGTGTTGACTGAACTGTATTTTTTATATTATTATTTAAATGGTGAATGAGGATGAGATGGTTAGATAGCACCACCGATTCAATGGACATGAGTTTGAGCAAACTCTGGAAGATAGTGAAAGACAGGGAAGCCTGGCATACAGCAGCCCATGGAGTCGCAAAGAGTCAGACATGACTTAGCAAATGAACAACAACAAGTGGTAAATGACAGAAAAGAAACCTGTTAAAGTAGTCATGAAGGAGCTATGTGAAATGTGGGAAGAAATTGGAAGAACACAGCCCATAGGAGCCAATAGAGGGAAAGGATGCAGGGACTGCTAATCATGGATGTCAGCTGACATCAGTGGTCAAATTATTGTTGAGCCTGAAATTTTCCAATGGGTTTCGAAGCTCAGAAGTCATCTGTAACTTTGGTGAAGGTTTTCAGTAGAGGTTTGGGGGAGGGGAAGATGACACTAGATGGAGAGTGTAAACTACTTAGAGGTTTGCTTGAAGACAAGAAAAAGGGTGGTGTAATGATCAGTAGTGTGTGGGATTAAAATTGGAAATTTTTTTAGGTTGGGCTATTTGATCAAGTTTATATACTGAGATCAGAGAGTAGGAGAGAGGCAAAGCTGACTATCCATGAAAGAGGAATATAAATAAAGGAGCAAAGTTCCCAAAGAGACAAAAGGAAGTGAAAAATTATAAAGATTTTTAAGAGAAAGGATTAGCTTGGATTTGAAGAGAGACTTCATTACTTCTGAGAAAGAGTAGGGGTGATTCAAATGTTTGGAGGGGGCTGAAGATTAAGCCAGATTCCTCCATGTTGATTTTATTTTCTCTGTGAAGCAGAATGGGGGGTGGTGGAACAAGCTGATATGTAGAAGGACTATACACTCAGGGCATAGCTGAGGAGACAGTGAATTTGTTTTAGCTCTATATCGTGTCCAGGATAAGTTTCCTTATATGATTTATTCTAGATAAAGTGACTCATAGATTCCAAGGTCAGAGGGCCTTAGAAAGGGGTTGGGAGGACTTCCCTGGTGGTCCAGTGATTATGAATCTGCCTGCCAATGCAGGAGACATGGGTACAATCCCTGGTCTGGGAAGATTCAACATGCCATGGGGCGACTAGGCCTGTTGACCACAACTACTGAGCCTGTGCTCTAGAGCCTGTGCTCTGCAACGAGAGAAGCTACCACAATGAGAAGCTGGCACACCATGACTAGAGAAAGCCAATGAGCAGCAACAAAGACCCAGCACAGCCAAAAAGAAAGAAAGGAAGGAAGGAAGAAAAAGGGCTTGGGACATTTTCAGGAACCAAAGAGCTGTCTCATGATTTCTGGTCTCTGCCTCTCCAGTCTTCATTATCTCTCTGAGATAGCATTTCTCCATTCCTCATAACATTGGGTTGGCAAAAAAATTTCTTCAGGTTTTTCTGTAAGACGGTATGGCAAAACCCACACGAACATTTTGGCCAACCCAATAGTTGGGATGGTGGATGACTCATGAGTTCATATTTCTTCTGCTCTAGAAACCAGTTCAGTTGGAATCATAGTCTCTCAGCCTTAATCCAAATTTCCTAGGAGAGAACATTGGCTTAGCTCAGTTTGGATTAGGAATCCACTCACAGTTTGATAAACTTCAGCTGGGATGCCAGAGTTCGCAGAAGACAAGCCTGTTCTAGGGACTGCAGATCTGAAGAGTCAGTATGGAAATTTTAATTCCCAAAGAATAGGGCTCATGGGCTGGATTAACACAAAACAGTGTCCACTCACAAGCTCAGTGCTGCAGAACTGGGTGATTTCCTTTATCCGGTTTTATGACAGGAGAATAGAGAAGGCAGATGGCTGCTTGTGATGTTAAAGGGCAAGCATATTAGCAAAAATATGGTTAAAGTAACTGACCACAGGATTTAGACTGGTTGGGAAAAGAAGACAGGAAAAGACTAATCAAGTATGAGCCAGCTGAGATTCACGTGATTCATAATGAGTAGATCTAGTGGAAGGTTATGGAATACTAGATTTTGACATTTCACTCATGGGGACAGACCTCCCATGCTTACCCAAAGTGCTTCTATTCAAACACTCCCACAAATACTTGGCTCTCCAAAGCTGTTCCGGGGCCTTTGCCGGTGAGTTGTTTGAGGGAGCAGAAGCAACTCCTTCCCCAGCAACTCTGAACTTCTACACTCTGTGACTAAGGCTCCAAGTCCTGTTATTTTACATCCCTCACTTTTTTCAGTTATTATACACAATGGGTGTAACAAACTAATACGAAGACAGTGTTGGAGCACAAGCTGAGAGGCCAGGTGAGAAGAGGAGGGGCATCAAAAGGCAGAGGGAATGAGAAGGGAGATGCCAAGGATATTCAAATGTAAAAAACGTCACTGGGAACATTATGACTGAAGTCAGCTCAGGAGGGGTAGATATGTCATGTGTCCACATCACTCAGGGCCAAAGCCTTCCTTGTGTGTGCTTGCTGTTGTTCAATCGATAAGTCCTGTCCAACTCTCTGCGACCCCATGGACTGCAGCACACCAGGCTCTCCTGTCCTCCACTGTCTCCCAGAGTTTGCTCAAACTTATATCCATTGAGTCATGATGCTATCTAACCATCTCATCCTCTGTCGCCCCCTTCTCCTTTTGCCTTCAATCTTTCCCAGCATCAGGGTCTTTTCCAATGAGTTGGCTCTTCACATCAGGTGGCCCAAGTATTGGAGTTTCAGCTTCAGCATCAGTCCTTCCAATGAGTATTCAGGGTTGATTTCCTTCAGGATTGACTGATTTTATCTCCTTGCAATCCAAGGGACTCTCAAGAGTCGTCTCCAGCACCACAGTTTGAAAGCATCAATTCTTCGGCACTCAGCCTTGTTGGAGAAGACTCTTGAGAGTCCCTTGGACTGCAAGGAGATCCAACCAGTCCATTCTGAGGGAGATCAGTCCTGGGTGTTCTTTGGAAGGAATGATGCTAAAGCTGAAACTCCAGTACTCTGGCCACCTCATGCGAAGAGTTGACTCATTGGAAAAGACTCTGATGCTGGGAGGGATTGGGGGCAGGAGGAAAAGGGGGGATGACAGAGGATTAGATGGCTGGATGGCATCACTGACTCGATGGACATGAGTTTGAGTGAACTCCGGGAGTTGGTGATGGACAAGGAGGCCTGGTGTGCTGTGATTCATGGGGTCGCAAAGCGTCGGACACGACTGAGCGACTGAACTGAACAGCCTTCTTTATGGTCCAACTCTCACATCTGTCCATGACTACAGGAAGAACCATAGCTTTGACTATACAGACCTTTGTTGGCTAAGTGATGTCTCTGCTTTTTAATACGCTGTTTGGGTTTGTTATAGCTTTGTCAAGGTTTGTCACACTTTGTCATAGTTTTGTCAAGGACCAAAATGGCTTTTAATTTCATGGCTGCTAAAAAAGGGAATAAGGAAGGTAAGTAGATAAAAGATAAACCTTTCCCTATTAGTGCTGATGGAAAAGAGGGACATGTGGGGAGCCCCAAGACACCCAATTCTGATTAAAGAGGAAGGGAGGTATCAATAACCACATCTAACAGCTTCCATTTATGAAATACATCCTAGTTCCAGGTATTCTGCTGGTTACTTTATATGTGTTCAGTTCAGTCGCTCAGTCATGTCGACTCTTTGCAAACTCATGGACTGCAGCACGCCAGGCCTCCCTGTCCATCACCAACTCCCAGAGTTTACTCAAATTCATGTCCATTGAGTCGGTGATGCCTTCCAAACACTTCATCCTCTGTCATGCCCTTCTCTTCCCGCCTTCAATCTTTCCCAGCATCAGGATTTTTTCTAATGAGTCAGTTCTTCGCATCAGGTGACCAAAATAGTGGAGCTTCAGCTGCAGCATCAGTCCTTCCAATGAATTTTCAGGACTGATTTCCTTTAGAATTGGACTGGTTGGATCTCCTTGCTATCCAAGGAGATGTAAATGTAAAAAAAGCATCAATTCTTCTGTACTCAGCTTTCTTTATAGTCCAACTCTCACATCCATACGCGACTACTGGAAAAACCACAGCTTTGACTATATGGACCTTTGTTGGCAAAGTAATGTCTCGGCTTTTTTAACATGCTGTCAAGGTTGGTCATAACTTTTCTTCCAAGGAGCAAGTGTCTTTTAATTTCATGGCTGCAATCACCATCCACAGTGATTTTGGAGCCCAAGAAAATAAAGTCTGTCACTGTTTCCCCATCTATTTGCTATGATGTGATGGGACCAGATGCCATGGTCTTAGTTTTCTGAATGTTGAGTTTTAAGCCAACTTTTCCACCCTCCTCTTTCACTTTCATCAAGAGGTTCTTTAGTTCTTCTTCTCTTTCTTCCATAAGTGTGGTGTCATCTGCATATCTGAGGTTATTGATATTTCTCCCAGCAATCTTGATTCCAGCTTGTACTTCATCCAGTCCAGCATTTCTCATGATGTACTCTGCATATAAGTTATATGTGTTAGGCTGAACCATATGAAATTTCTGTTTTGTAAGATATAATGGGTCAAATACTTTGCACATTCATATGGTTGGACACAGCATCACATTTCATCCTCATCACAACATCCCCATTAAAAAGATACCATTGTTCCCACTTCACAGATGAGAAAACTAAGATTCAGAAAGTAAAAGTCAAAAAAAAAAAAAAAAAAAAGAAAGTAAAAGTCTTGGTACAAGCCTGAGCAATCAGTACGTGCTTTGAAACCAAGCTTTGAATCCAGATTGTCTAAATCTGGATTAAAAACCAGATTTAACCTTTCATTAAAAATCGAATTGGTCTCTTATCTCCAATGGGTCTCCCTACCAATTAATTCTATATACTATGCCTGAATCATCAGTCTTTCTAAAGCATTGACATAGCCATTAATGGCTCCCCATTTCCTCCAGTATAAGTTCTAGACTTTACACCTGGAAATCAGTTTATCAGCACCTAACTTCTAATAATCTTCCTCCAATTTTCATCTGCATCGCTGTTCCAGAGTACTTCCAGAGGGCCAGAGTACTTTCCAGTCTATCACAGCTACCAGGGGAGCAAAAGAGTTAAGCTTAACAATGGTGTTACAAACTAGAGATTCTTGGAGTCAGCTGAGTCTCAGGGGAACCTTCTCAATCTGTATCCGCGGCGCTGGCTCCAAGGAAGAGCCGGGATTGCCTTCCCTCCTCCGTCCTCCCAACCACAGGAGGCGCCAAACACCTAAAGTCTTGTTTAGAGGACCCTCCGCGGACCCGTGCGGCGCCTCTTGTTTCTGCTCGCACCGGTCCCGACCCACGGCGCAGGCGCCATCGTCCGCTCCGCACCCCCTCCCAACCGGCGGCCATTGAGCAGGCGCACCAAGCTTGGAGTCCAGGGAGGGGGCGCGTCCAGAGGTAGGCCGCTAGGCAGTTGGTTCCGAGCGGGCCACGTGACCACAGTGCCGCCGCGGGAGCGTGCGCAAAGTGGCTCAGCGCCGCCGTGACGGAACGACGAGGCGTTGAGGCGCACGACCTCGCCCGCCCGGCCCGGCCCCCGCCCCTTGGCCTGCCGCTCCGCCCCCGCGGGGCGTCCCGGGCCGCTCGTCTCCTCGGCGGTGGCCGCGCGCGGCCCGGGGTCGCCGTGAGTACGCGCGAGGCCGGCCTGTGGGGCGGCTGCCACCGGGACCGGGCGGGGCGGCCGGGCCGCGGAAAGGGTGCGGGGCCCGCCTCTCCTCGGCCGGGGTGGATGAAGTGAGGGGCTTGGACCGGGTGGCTCTGAGGTGCCCTCCTGGGCTTGACAGGCGTCGCTCAAGGCCGGGTCGCTAGCGACACACGTCGGGCACAAAGCTTTTTTCCCGGGAGGCAGGTGTTGGGGGTCTCCAGAGGAAAACGGAGAAGAGGTCTAACAGCTCCCCCCAAGGGAGGCCTCACGGCCTGTTCTGGAAGCGCGGGTGGCAGCCAGTGTTCGGGGGCTCACCCCGGCCCGTCCCTCCGCCGCGTACCCGGGATAGCGTTAGGTCCAGGAGTTCGCCGCCGCGCTCTTTGTTCCATGGCCTAGGCTTTCCGGGTGGAGCACTTGATGTAGAACGGAGTAGCCTCCTTGCCCAGGACCACAAAGGTGGGAGTCAAATCCAGAGTTTAAACGTTGAGATCGGAGGCTTCTTTGACTGGGTATAAAGTTGTCACACCGAGAAGCGCCCGTGGACGTCGGCCACGACTTTTGTGGTCCGGACTTGAGGCTTAATTACATATGGCCAGTTCCCGTGCAAATTCCCTGTTTCTGCTGTCCTCCGAAGTACTGACTGACAGACACCGTTCTCTGGGCTCTTCACACAGTCTATATTTGGCCTGGGTTTTCTTGAAAGGTTCCCTTCTTTACCTCATTTAGATAAGTTGGATAGGTCTTTCTTGCTTAATTCATTAGCACCTCCCTTTATTGCTTGTGCCCATATCACAGGAAGAGTGGATGTGAGTGGAACCTATCAAATGTGCTTAAGTCCCAGTTCCACTTGCCTGAACCTAAGCAAGTTGCTTGACCTCTCTCCCCCTGATTTTTTTTTTTTATAGGTAACGTGAAAGCTTTGAAAAAGACTATTTTTCCAGCTTATTCCTGTTTAAAATGTAATTCTGTGAATTAGATAACTTCCCACTATTCCCCTTTTGCGACTCTTCGTCATTTAAACCCTTTCTCCATCTCTCAGAGGAATGAGCTTTGAGAGTTGAAGGTGGGAGTCCCTTTTACTGAAGCAGCCTGGGTTGAAAAAGATGGTAGTCTCTGAATTGTCTTTTCCCCGGACAGGAAAAATACCCTCTGAATTATCTTTTTCTCCTTATGATAACAGCAGAAAGCAAGCAGCAACAACCCTTGGAGAGAGACTAAGTTTTCTTGACTTCTACAGTGACAGAGAGCTTGTGAAAGTTGGTACTTCTGGCCTACGCTGCCATCATTCTACCACCCAGCCCAAGATGCCCCAGGCTGGACATTAGTGCCTCCCTCTTTATTTCTCTGTGATCATCCAGATCAGCACCTGACTGTTTATTTTCAAATCTCACAAACCCAGCCCCCAGATCTTCATGTTCTGGTTCTCAGCTACTGTTGAAGGTGAATGGAGTCTTGCTCTTTAAAATTATTTTTGTATGACTTTTGTCTGTGTAGTTGTGTTTAAGTTCTTGTATGTATCTCCCCTTTGGCTTAGGTCTCCAGCAGACAGTTCATTCATTCAGTAAATATGTGTTGAGGGACTGACAATATAGACAATGAAAAGAGTCAGAGCCTCTGCCACCATAGAGCTTACATTCTGGTGGGAGATAAATACAACAAACAAACATTTTGTACATCAGAGTGTGGTAAGTGCTGTGGAAAAAATTAAAGCAAGGAAGGGGGATGGAGAGTGCTACTGTATTGTATGTTGGGGTTTTGCTGTTTTATATGGGATAGTCAAGGTGACCTTCAAGCAGAGATCTGAAAGAGTAAAGTAGTAAGCCATGTGGATATCTGGGTGAATAGCATCCCAAGGAGGGTGACCAGCAGGGACAAAGGCTCTGAGGTGGGAATATGCTTGATATGTTTGAAGAACAGCAAAGAGGCATTTATGGAGTCTTAGTGATAATCTTCCTGTTCTTATTTAGAGTTAACTTTTTAGGGAGAGCCCTTCCAAGGGTAGTCTCTGATTTTTTTTTTTTTTTAATGAAAATCTCCAACTATACACAAAAGTAGTATAAGAAATACTTATGTACTCATCACTTAGCTTTATCAGTAGTCATCACTTTGCCATGTTTTTTTTACCTGTTGCCCACCCCAGTGCCCCTTCTGCCTTTTGTGCTTGAGTTGTATTTTAAAGCAAGTCTCAGATATCAAGCCATTTCTTCTCTAAGAACTTGAGTTGCAATTTCCTTTTGCATATTGTTTTTGATGGGTCAGGCAGCCCTGCCAGCTGAAGGACTACTATGATCTTTTCCCTGGCATTGTGCTTTATGTCACCAACTGGGTTAGTTACAGGTTTATGTTGGTGTCTAAGGAACAGACCACAGGCCCTTGGAACGCAAAAGGATTTAGAACAGTGGTTCTCAGCGTAACTATGAGGGGTTGTTGAAACAGATTGCTAGACCTTTGGAGTTTCTAATTCAGTAGGTCTCAATAGGGGATCTTAGAATTTACATTTTTAAACAAGTTCCCAGGTCATATTGATGCTGCCAGTTCACAGACCTTACTTGAGAGCTGCTGATCTAGATACTTAAGATGCAGGAGAACCGTGTTAAAGATCAAGAACACCTCTGTTTAAGGTTGGAGTGGATGAAACTGATAAATACAAAGCCAAGAAGCCGTGGTTTTTAATTTTGCACAAGGGCTAGAAGTTAGTGCTTTTCTGAGCATTTCTTCAGATCATTATTACATTTTGGGGGGAGTAGGTTCCAAGAGGAGTCCAGGGCGTTATTTTGGCTGTGACAACTCAGACTGTTTATCAGAAAATGGTCAGAGTCGTTGAGACTTTTAAACTTAGCTATGATTGTTATAGAAAGGCTCCTAAGGATACTGGTTTAAAATAAGAGATAAACACTCAATTTGGAGAAATAACTGGGGATAAAGATATTTTTAAAAAGTGTCTGCTTCTGATTTTGGTTGACTCTATGAAGAACATTCTAAAATGAACTGACTTGACTGAGTAGCATAGCCTCTGGTCCTGGCATCATCATTTTGGCTTCAGGAGTTGATACAATGTTATGAACTAGAGCAGGGACTTGCTTCAGTCACAGCTCTCCAGCTGGAGGACAGTAGTGTCTTATGTTTATGTAGTACTTTCATGGTTCATTCTCTTTAAAGAACTGTGTGCAAGTGTGTCTTCATGCATGCAAATAAGTTTCTATGTACCAGTGTCTGTACATATGTATAATAAAAGTGTACCCATAAATGTGTGCTTTTGTACATGCCACCCAGCTGTTAAGTGATGATGAGATCAATTGTCTACTTTCTGCAGGACAGTGACTTGTTACCACCACAACAGCAGATCCTGCCTTCCTCAGCTGATCTCCAGTCAGCCCCTGATATCGCCACCCCTCCTCCCAACCCTTGTCTCCTCTTTTGGCCTCCTAAATGCCCATCTCGTTGGCCTGGGTTCAACTGGTGGTATGGAGGGGTGCTGCCTAGCACTGACCTAGGAGTGTGTGTTACCCACTGACCCAATGGTGAGAATTCACTGCCCACCTTTCTGATTGTCCAGGGGGTAGATGAAACAGATTGCAGACCTCACCTTCCCCCTCTGCTCCCTTTTGGAAGATAGGGTGGCTACTTGAAGTTAAAGGAAGGAGATGGGGCATGGAAACAGTATTACTTAGTGTGTGTTTAGGGAGTTTTCTTGGGAAGGAAGGCGAGAGTTAAATACTTGAAAGGATAGAAAGGGAGTTAGGAGACAAAAGAGCGAGGTGTGCTTGAGAGCTGCCTTGGGTAATTATCCAGAAGAGGCCAGCTTGTACTGGAACTTAGATATGCCTGAGAATCAACCTTGATATTGAAGCCTTCTGCATACCTCCCCCACTGGCTACTAGAGCTTCAGTCATCATACCCAATACCTAAGAAGGCTAAAATTCCCTATTTTCCTCTGTGCCAGCAAGTCAGTGCTAGACCATGGATATGACCGGATTTGGGAAAAGACTGAGATGTTCCCAGAGGGTCAGGGGAAAGCAGCAAAAGGACTGGGGCCTCAGTTATTCTATCCCAAGGGACCTCTCATTTGTGAAAATCTGTTTCCTGTCTTAACCCCACTCTGTTCCATGAGATACCAGGCACCCTTATTTCTTGTTTTTCATCATCAGGACATCAAAGGCCAGTTCTGGAATGATGATGATTCGGAGGGAGACAATGAATCAGAGGAATTTCTCTATGGAGTTCAGGTGAGATTACAGCCCCTAAACCCATGTTGGATGGTCTAAATGTATACTTTCCTCTGGATACGTCAGGAGTGAAAGAGATTATTTTGGAGCAGAGATGAAGGTACAGTGTCAGTGTGATCTGAGGATTATCTGGTCAGAGCTGATCTCATATTTTTGCTCTTGCCTGGAACTCTCATCTTTTCCAGTATAAACTACACCCTCTGTGCATGGAGTTTAGCCATAGGTTCTTAGTTGGAAACAATTGTTTTCTGACTGTTCCCTCACTAGCCAGCAGGGGTCATTTCATTCATTAGGGTCAGATTTTTTAAGATTCTTCTACCAGTGTTTGTTCAGTGCTGTCACTGCCCAGGGCATGATCCTGAGCAGAAATGTTGGACGCTGCAGACAGAACCAATCTGAGTTAAATTCTGTACTCTTCAGCCTGTTCTGAGTTCTCGTAGGAGGCATACTTAAAGAGTCCTGGTCAAGGTTGAGAGAAGCTGAAACTTACGGATGTGAACTCCTTAAGCAGAACCTGCAGTTAGTCTACTGAAACCTCCTAGAGTGCTGATGGGGGGTGACTTGTCTGTCAGTGAAATCCCCAACTAGGGCCACCACCAAGAACTTCATAAAGCAGCTTTTGCTTGTATGTGTTGCTATAGTTTGATTTCCCTGTTCCTGATGTTTCTTCATATTCTGTTTTCCTCTTTTTCTTCCCTCCTCCACCATTTTTGCTGCTGACTCAGGGAAGCTGTGCAGCTGACCTATATCGGCACCCACAGCTGGATGCAGACATTGAAGCTGTGAAGGAAATCTACAGTGAGAACTCTGTATCCATCAGGTGGGGCTCTACTTCAGGGATGGCAGGGGGCTCAACCACTAATTTGTGAGTTGCTAAAAGGGTAGAGGTTTTTCTTTACGGTGTGATGCTGGGGTCTGTGGACTTTCATAAGTTTTGAGCCTAATGATGGTAAGAGTTGCTCAGAATATTTAAGATAGGCTGACAGGAGCAATTAGGAAGGTATAACTACTTTTCTTAGAAGTTCCCTCTTATCCTAGATCCTCTAGGCTCAAGTTTCACCTTGGGGGTAAGAAGGGCTTGTGGCCTGGCAAAGGCTTTGATTGTAAAAGTGGCTGTAGCTAACTACAGAGCCTCCTTCCACCCTTCCCTCTCCCTTATCCCCAGGCTCACTTCTCTTTCCACTTCAATTTCTGTTCCCTTCTTTCTCCCTTAATGAGTCTCACATGTGATCACCTGTATCTCTATAGAGAATATGGAACTATCGATGACGTGGACATTGACCTCCACATCAACATCAGCTTCCTGGATGTAAGTGATGCTAGTACCTGCCAGCAGCAGGTCTAGTTGAGCTTGTGGGTTTTGCCACATAGGCCTGGAGTCTTGTTCCCAATGCTATATTTGAAGCACATATACTTTGTGCCTATCTCTAGACATCAGCAGATAGTACTGCATGCATGTGTGTGTCTTGTAGTGAACACTTCAAAGTCCATTTCTCTCTGATGCTGAACTAGAAACCATTCCCCTTACTCTTGTAGGAGGAAGTTTCTACAGCCTGGAAGGTCCTCCGGACAGAACCTATTGTGTTGAGACTGCGGTTTTCTCTCTCCCAGTACCTTGATGGACCGGGTAAAGGCAGTGACTTTGTGCATCTGCGTGCTCTGACTAGTCTAATACAACGTTCTAAGTTAACTGAGATAGAGAAAAACTAGGAACAAAGCCTTTTAGTGTAACCTGAAGGCCATTGGTAGGAGATTTTCAGTCTTGTCTCATTGTTATCTTCATTCCCTATCACCTAATGCTACTGCTAAGTCACTTCAGTCATGTCCAACTCTGTGCGACCCCACGGACAGCAGCCCACCAGGCTCCCCTGTCCCTGGGATTCTCCAGGCAAGAACACTGGAGTGGGTTGCCATTTCCTTCTCCAGTGCATCAAAGTGAAAAGTGAAAGTGAAGTCGCTCAGTTGTGTCTAACTCCCAGCGACCCCATGGACTGCAGCCTACCAGGCTCCTCCGTCCATGGGATTTTCCAGGCAAGAGTACTGGAGTGGGGTGCCATTGCCTTCTCCCTATCACCTAATAGTCATGCCTTAAAGACTTTCTTGGTTAATGAAATTGTTTTCTCTAGTTCCTTGATATTATTTATTCTTCCCCTTCTCCTCAGCTTCTTTAATAGAAGTTGAGGATGTTTGAAATTGGTCAGACAGTTCCCAGAATCTACCTTCTGCCTCAGAGGTTTTCGTTTTCCACCATTATTGTTTAGAGTATTCTTGAAATCTGAGGAAGCTAATCCACTGAACTGGGGCTTTGGACTCCCAGGAGGATAGACATGTATATGTAGTAGGAGCTTTTTCTTCTCTTTGCAGAACCATCAATTGAGGTTTTCCAGCCATCAAATAAGGAAGGATTTGGGCTGGGTCTTCAGTTGAAAAAGTAAGAACTTTTATCTTTCTGGTTATGAACGTTTGAGGGAAAGAGAGATAGGACAGGCAGACTCTTGAATGTTTCTTTCCAAAAGTGTATTTCTGACATGTGCCCAAGAAAGACTAAAACAAATTTGGGGAGTCCAGTTTGTGGTTGGGGGGGGGAGCTTGTGTTTCTGGGGTATGTGCCCTTGAGGCTTCCTGGAGGTGAGAGCATTACTAGCATTTACGTAGCATTTAAAGGAAAACACAACCCTGGAATTAGAGTTATGCTCATCACACTTCCTCAGAGTGGAGCCCTAGGATTTTGGACTGTTTTAGTTTACTAAATGTATTGAGCACCTTGCTAAATAAGTATTTGGTATATAAAGAGAAGTGAACTCAGTCAAGTTCTAAATACAGTCCAGTGTATACTTGTTCTAATACAAGTGAAAATGTAAAGTTTAGAAAGAACACAGAGGAAGGTGTAAGTCAGTCTGGTGGCAGTTAGATGAATGAAGTATGAAAGGGAGATGGTTTTTAGGGATGGATAAGAATTGTCCATGTAGACAGACTCGGAGAATAAATAACATTTGCAAGGGCAGTCACATGAGGCAACGTGCATAGAATTGTAAAATCAGAAAGGATCTTCTGCATTTATTTTGTAGGCAGTGGGAACTTTGAAAGGTTTTAGGCAAAGAAAGGGTATGGTCAGATTTAATTATTAAAAAAAACAATTCTGGTAGCATTGTGCAGCATAGATAGAAGGAGTATGACAAGAGACCAGAACTATTTTAGCAAGAGCCATTTGTAGAAGTTCATACGTGAGATGATGAGCCAAAGTATGACTGTAGATATGAGTACAGACAAGATATAGACTAGAAAGATTTGCAATGTTTAAAGTCAGACTTGAAGACTAATTTCGTTATGTTGTATATGATAAGAGCCAAGGAATAGAGGAATATTACTCTTAGGTTTCCAACCTAGATGTCTGGGTAAATTGTAATACCGCTCATTTAAATAGGAATTTAAGAAGAAGAACAAGTTTGTGGGATGAAGATAGATAGTTCCATTTTAAATATGTTATTTAAAGGTAACTTTGGGATATTCAGTGGAGCTGCTCAATAGAGATGTAGATTTGATACTTACAGGAGAGGTACAGGTTGAAGATAGATTGCAGTGTCCAGGTGAAAGTTGCATCCAGTGTAGAATATGAGAATGTCCAAGGAGAGCTAGATAGAATGAGAAGAAAATGAAGTCAAGGGCGAACACCCTTTAAGCCAGGAAAAAATGCCAAGAATAGGTAGAGAAAGAAGAAACACTGAAGATAGGTTAGAGAGCTTGGAGGAGGATGGGAAGAGAACAGTGTGAGAGAAGGCAAGGAGGAACATTTCTACAAGGAGGGCCAGATGCCAGAGAGGATGAGTAAGAGGAGAACTAGGAGTTTTGGTTGGATTTACCATCAAGGTGAGAGCAGTTGTAGTGAAATGGTGAAGGTAGAAACCAGAATATAGTAAGTGTTCTGGAGAAGTGAGTGATTGGCCACAAAGTAAAAACAGTGAAATACGGATTAAGAAATTTGGATGAGGATTAGGGGGTAGCTAGGTTGAAATAAAGAAACTTGGAACTTTTTGTAGATATGGGGAAAGGAACTGACAGGAAAAGGGAATAATTGCCAGATCAAAGTCCCTGCAGAAGGGCTGAGATCTAGAGTACAGCTAGAGCAATTGATGCTTAAGAGCAGGATCAGCTTGTCTCCAGAGGATGGAGGGATCAAAGTGAGGCTGGAAATGGAAATAGATATTGTAATAAGGTTGTCAAATCATGGAAGATGATATCTGAAGGCTTCAGTTTTCTCTGTTGAGAAGAAAGATTATCAGTTGTAGGTAAAGTTAGGAGCTTAAAGAAGATGATAAGGATTTAGAATAATAGAGTAATACTAGAGAGAACTGATCAAGGACAAGTGAAAGAACTGACAAGACTAGTCAAGTTGGAAACCATAAATTTGAGGTTGTAATGTTTTGCCTAACAGTATCAGTACCCTTCAGGTTCCTTGTCCTTTTCTTCACTATTCACAAGGCCAAGGGTAGTACTCACCTCTATTCCACCACTTCTGTTTCACTTTTGGTATAGCTCTTGTTGGCAGTAAATTGCCAGGTTCACAGCCTTTGAAGACTCATGTTTGAGATCTTCCTGTAAAGGCAAAGCATCTAAGAATTTTTCTGGTCCATTAGACTAGGTAAGGGAGTGGGGATTTACCCACTAAGGTCAAGAGGTAGTTTAGAACAGTACATATCCATGTGTTAAGATTATATCAGAGGGATCTTGAGACACACACAGTTCCCTAAACCAACTAGCTTTGCAGTCCCCAAGCCTGAATTTTAGATTAGTTGCCTTTCATAGTCCTATTTCTTGACCTGGGATTCCCCTGCTTGAGCTTTCTAAGTCTCTTCCTCTGTGATTGTTTAGAATCCTGGGTATGTTTACATCCCAACAATGGAAACATCTCAGCAACGATTTCTTAAAGACCCAGCAGGAGAAGAGGCACAGCTGGTTCAAGACAAGCGGTACCATCAAGAAGTTCCGAGCTGGCCTCAGTATCTTCTCACCCATCCCCAAGTAAGTGTTTCTCCATGAGCTCGTTGTCTCTAATCACGTTGATCTCTTCTAAGCCCCCACCCCACCTTCTTGATTATGTAAACTTTTCTGTCCTCTCCCTAGGTCCTCTGAATTCTGTGCCTTTAGCTACTAATACTACCCACATGATCCTGTCCCCTATGTGTCTTTACCCTTCTACTACTGACCCAGTAGTCATACCTTGTCCTTTATGTAAAATATAGTACATAGTGCATGGGGTCTGTTTGGAGAAATATATACTCATTTCTTCATCTTTCCTTTCTTTGACCCTCACCCTTATTCCCTATTCTAAGGAGACAGAAGCAGAGCTAATTAGGCCCCAGCCCCTTGCTCTTATGAAAGGGCACATTGATTTATTACCTGGGTTCTAGAAACAAGTATTGCTCCATTCTTTGATCCCAGACTTTTATTTCCCGCTTTCCCGCTCTCTGTGCCTTCTGATCTTGCCAAAGGCAAATACAAACCCAAATTTATAGTTTTCCAGGTACCAGTATTGATAGACAGTCAGACATTAGGTTCTTTGGGGTCCAACTGTTTCTTACCTAGTAGTTTAATCACATATATATTAATACAGACAATACACACACACACATTGAGCAAGTGAAACAGGTATCCTTTCCAAGGTATCATTCCTTAGCTGGCCTAGATGCTGTAGAGAATGACCTAGGCTTTAATGACAAAAAACCTGACGTGTAGTGATCTATTTGTTTTGACAGTTTGATCCAATGAAACTTTCCTTGGATAGTTTGGTTTTTTTTTTTGACCTTGCTGTGTGGTATGGCATATGGAATGTTAATTTCCTGACCAGGGATTGAATGCAGGGCCCCCTGCAGAGTCTTAACCGGTGGACCACCAGGGAGAACCCTCCAGGCTTCTAGAGCTCATACCGAATCCTCAGTTTCGTCACTTCTCTTTGCTCTCTGTTCAGGTCTCCCAGTTTCCCTATCATACAGGACTCCATGCTGAAAGGCAAACTGGGTGTACCAGACCTTCGAGTTGGACGCCTCATGAACCGTTCCATCTCCTGCACCATGAAGAACCCCAAAGTGGAGGTGTTTGGCTACCCTCCCAGCCCCCAGGCAGGTCTCCTGTGTCCCCAGCACGTGGGCCTCCCTCCCCCAACACGGACCTCTCCTTTGGTACATGGCTGAGGAGGGTTTGACTTGGTGTCAGAGGGTGGGAGGGGAAGTGAGAGAATACAGCTTCTCAAAATGGAGTGGGAGTCTGGTTGTCCAGGCGTCATAAACCAAATCTGGGCATGAATCATGAATCAGTAGAATGGAACACATTTTAATAGTTGTGAATTTATACCTACATAGTCTAGCAAGCTTCTCTGATAGTATGTCAAGGAGTAGAGTCTGGGGTTGGGCATCCCAGGGAGATGTTATGTTTAATTTTGTTAGCTTGTGGTTAGGACTTGGTAGTCAGCTACTTTACAAACATCTTACATCTACCTTGAAAAGGGTTAAGGACAGGTGAGCCTGTTTGAAGAGCCTTTGCCAAAAATGTCTAAAGGTCTTCTCTGCAGCTTGGGGATTACTTAGACTGATCAGAGTTAGGGCTTAGCTACTTCAAGATAATTTTAGGTAATGGGCATGAATGAGGTGTTTCTAGTCACCAGCTTCCTAGGAGATTCATGAAGCCTTATTTTTTTTTTTTTACTCTCATCAGGTCAGTGGTCACTGCAAGAACATCCCCACTCTGGAATATGGATTCCTTGTCCAGGTAATCAAGTCCAAAGCTTCATTCCAAAGCCTTTCCACTATTTTCTGACCCATCTGATCCCTTAACATCTCCCAACTCTTCAGTCAATTAGCAAACATTTCCTTAATTGCTCTGCTTCCAGAACTATACTGAGTGTTCTGTGAATAGGAGAAAAGGCCTAGTTCCCACCATTAAGAAGCGTATAGCATTATTGGGTGGAGAAGGCAATGTCACCCCACTCCAGTACTCTTGCCTGGAAAATCCCATGGACAGAGGAGCCTGGTAGGCTGCAGTCCATGGGGTCGCTAAGAGTCGGACACGACTGAGCGACTTCCCTTTCACTTTTCACTTGGACGCATTGGAGAAGGAAATGGCAACCCCCTCCAGTGTTCTTGCCTGGACAATCCCAGGGACGGGAAGCCTGGTGGGCTGCCGTCCATGGGGTCGCACCGAGTCAGACACGACTAAAGCGACTTAGCAGCAGCAGCAGCAGCATTATTGGGAAGACAACGCTTATATACCACTTACGATCAAGTGCCAAATGATGCGCTGCAAATTTTAAGTGCACTGGTGCCAAGATAAGAGAAGAATTGACACTGATTTTCTTATAATCCTCCACATCCTTGCTCAAGTGGGCTTCACTTTTCCTCACAAACTTGCAGTGCTTAGCCGCTACTGGTCATTTGCTTCTTTTTAAAACCTCTTTATTTTCCTGACATGGTTTCACTTTTGCATCTCCAATATCTTTGTTCATGTCATTCCCTCTACTGGCATTCCTCACTATATCTGCCTATTGTAATCAAGTGTCAGATGCCAACTTTTTCATAAAATCTTCTCTATTACTTGAAATGTATTAGATGGAAGTGTGTTTCCTCTCACTGAATTCTTTTGATACTTTTTGTTTTATATAGCACTAATGTGTCAGGTACTATATGCTGCCTTGAATTGTAATTAATGTGTATACATACCACATCTCCTCTGTTGGACTATAGGGTCTGAGAGGATAGTCTTTTATGTTATTGAATAATAAAGGATACTTTTCAGTGAGCTAGGGACGTAGTGGGCATTCAACAAATCTGTGTTAAGTGAATGAACAAAAGCCCTTGCGTGTCCATTTATGATTTCAAAAGTTTGTGAAATGGGAACAATTTGATTTATACAGACAGTATATGTGATTGTGAAAGCCTTTTAATACAGATTGTGTAAAAAATACTTTAGGATATTGCTGCATGTGCTCTGAATTTGTGCTTTCTTCCCATCAGAGTTTTGTTTGTGGTCTTGATCATCTTATAGGCTGATTGTCCTAGGTAGTTAAACATGGCTTCTCAGCACCACCCCCACCCCACCTCCCACCCCCACGGCCATCTGATCATGGACTGAATACTCAACTCACTTGTCACATGGGGGCAATCTAATTACTGCAAATAATATTAATAGTTTGATTAGTATTTCTTACTGTTATAAAATACTCTTAGAGAAATCATCTCTTTAATTTCAGTACTTCTGTAAAGTGAATAATGTCCATTTTGTAAATGAAGAAACCGAGGCTCAAGTTAACTTGCGCCAGCTTATATATGGTGTTAAGTAGTAGAAGGGGGAATCTTAACCCAGTTCTTCTACCATGGCTGGTCTTATTTTCATCATAATATATAGTCTTCCAGAGTTAGGCCATTGATTTAATTAAGTGCATGACCCAAGAATAGAGTCTACCTTAGGCACAGGGCTGGAAGGTAGGAGAGTAATAGAAAGGAAATTCAGATTGTTTCCTATATCTGGGTCTTGACTTCCAAAAAAAGACTTAATAGAATCTCCTCTCTCCCCAGATCATGAAATATGCAGAGCAGAGAATCCCAACATTGAATGAGTACTGTGTTGTATGTGATGAGCAGCATGTCTTCCAGAATGGGTCCATGCTCAAGGTATACACCTCTATTTTGTGACCCTTTCTTACACCCTTAGCTAAGTCCCATTAGTTCCTCATCTCTCCATTTTTCCTTTCTTCTTGGATCTGTGGTAATGGTAGAATTCTGTCCATACTCCCTGAGACTCTGGAAATAATAGTTTTTCTCCGAAAACAAGTCTCAGCAGTCCTGTTAGGAAAGATGAGGATATGTGAATATCAGTCTAGAGTTGTCCGAGGTCAGAAATGTCCCTCTTGCCCTATGACACCTTCTTATTGCACACCTCCTGCCACCACCATCTCTTTAATATATCCATTCAGCCAGCCGTCTGTACTCGTGAACTGTGCGTTTTCTCCTTCTACACGTTGGGAGTCATGTCCGGAGCTGCAGAGGAGGTGGCCACTGGAGCAGAGGTATGAGGGATGGAAGAGCTGCGGGGGAATTGGGATCATTTATGGCTGGGAATCCCAGCAGTTTCACTGCTTGGAATTTAATCTCCAGAAATGCTTTCCTATGTAAGGATGTTCACTGTAGTGGTTTTTTTCTTTAATATTTTATTTAAGTTTTGGCCACACCACATGGCTTGTGGGATTTTAGTTCCCGACTAGGGATCAAACTCATGCCCTAGGCAGTGAAAGCTCAGAGTCCTCTAATTGCTGGACTGCCAGGGAATTCCCTAGTATTGTTTCTAATAGTTGAAAAAAGAAAAAATAGATACAAGCTTATTTGTACAAGGTCCGGTTAAAGAAATGATGGTTTTATTAATTACAGTAGAAATACTATATAGCTATTATTTATGGATAGAGAATTATAACATACATAAATAAAATATAACAGTATGTATAATTATTTAAAATTTGCCCATATGATAAAATAACAATTTCTTTAGGAAAAATATCTGGAAAAATATACATCAAACTTTGCAGTAGTTAATGTGAAGAATGAGATTTGGGGGCAAGGCAATGGTTTTTATCTTCTTTTAATCATTCTTTTAAACATTGTTCTTGAATTTTTATGATAAGCTTGTATTTTCTAATAAAAAAATCAAAACATTTGTGGTTTTTAAAATTTATTGAAATATAGTTGACTTTATAATGTGTTCATTTCAGCTACACAGCAAAGTGATTGTTATACATATATATGTACATTCGTTTTCATATTCTTTTCCATTATGGTTTATCACAGGATATTGAGTATAGTTCCTTGTACTATACAGTAAGACCTAGTTATTTATTCATTTTATACATAATAGCGCACATCTGCTAATCCAAAACTCCCAGTCTGTCCCTCATATTTGCTTTTAAAAAGAGAAATACCAAGCGCCTCCAGAAGGTAGACCTATGCTGGATACTGTGCAACTCCCAGCCCCGTGAAATCATTTAGCTTTTGTCCCCTTTCTTTCCTTTCTCCTAAGGTGGTGGATCTGCTGGTGGCCATGTGTAGGGCAGCTTTGGAGTCCCCTAGAAAGAGCATCATCTTTGAGCCTTATCCCTCTGTGGTGGACCCCACTGATCCCAAGACTCTGGCCTTTAACCCTAAGGTATAGTTGCTTGGGAAGAAAGTCAGGACTAAGGAACAGAAATGGTGAAAGTGGGAGACTACAGGCTGTCATTCTAGTGTTCACAACAGCTGGGAATAAGGGGACAGAAGAAATGGCACACTTGTTTCTTGGCTCTTGAACCCTCAGATTTAACTGTTTAGTGAACAAGTAACTAAACATAACTAATAGTATAAGGGTAACTTCTGAGTTTCTGAGAAGACAGGGAGACAAATTAACATTAGTTATGTTGGAATAATACAGACTTTGAAGCCAGACAGACCTTGATTCCATTTGAGGTTCTGCTGCTCCCTAGCTGAATGGTGTTAGGCACATCACTTAACCTTTCCGAATCTCAATTTCTTTATCTGTAAAAAGTGGATAATATCTATTATAAAAATGAGACATAATGTATATAAAATATTGTAATAGTGTTCTCCAGAGAAATAGAACAATAGGAGATATATAGAGAAAGAAATGTACTGTAAGGAGTTGGCTCCTGTGATTATGAAGGCTGAGAAGTACCAGGCTGAGTAGTGGGTAAGCTGGAAATTCAGGAGAGCAGATGTTGTAAGTTCCAGTCCAAAAGCCAGCAGACTCAAGATTTGAAGAGCTGATTTTTTCAATTCTAGTCTGAATGCAGGAAAAGACCAATGTCCCAGCACTCAGGCCAGAGGAGTTCCCTCTTACTCAGCTATTTTGTTCTATTCAGGCCGTCAACTGATTAGACGAGCCACCTGAATAGGGATGGCAGTCTCTTTTACTCAGTCTGCCATTCAAAGGTTAATTTCATCTAGAAATACCTTCACATACATACCTAGAATAATGTTCAATTAAATGTCTGGCACTTCATTTCCCAAAGGACACAGTTGACAGGTGTTGAAATAACCATTACATGTACCCAGCACAGTGCTTCACAGTTGCTCATTTCTGTGTGTCAGGCACTGTATCAGATTCTTTACATGTTATTTAATCTTCAGTTTAAATAACTAACCCTATGAGGGTAGTAAGGATTTTTTATCTTTACTTATATACATGGATCCTGAGGTTCTGAGAGGTTAAGGAACTTACCCCTACTACTCTCAGCTGGTAAAAGAACTGGCACATGATTCTAGAACTTCTTGGCATTAAGTCTGTGTTCTTTGCGTGACGTACTATGCTGTTTCCCTGGGGCCTAGATTTCTTTTGTACATGTGGCCCTCTTTTTCATCAGATCTTACTCTCTTCCACTTTTCTTCACCTGGTTCTTCTTTCCCTGTTGATTCCCCACAGAAGAAGAATTATGAGCGACTGCAGAAAGCTCTGGATAGTGTGATGTCCATCCGGGAGATGACCCAGGTATTCTGTCCTCTGCCTGTCCCCTGCCTGCCCACTCAAGTGCCCTGTTCTGTTTGAAATTCATTGGATTGGAGTGAAGATTTAGAGATGCTCTTCAAATTCCTCACAGTATTCTCTTTAGTTTTCCCTCTTTAGCTTTCCTAGTCTTTGTTCTCTGGTTTGTTAGCTCTGTTACTCCTATTTCTCACTCCTTATGTCTCTCTCAACCTTTACCTTTGCTGCTAATTCCTTCACAAGTTGTTCCTATTTAATGTTTTTTTTAATAATTCTTAGAGCACTAGAGAAGTTAGGGAAGGACTTCTGTCCAGGGTTGGGAGGGTGAGGAAGGGGGGCTTGGAGGTAAGGAACTAGACCCAGGGGCCTGCATCTTCTATCCTTCTAGGGGTGGGGCAGCCACATGGAGCAGTGACCATCCTTTGACTCAAGGCTGTCCCTCACCAGACTTCCCCACCCCTCGTCTGCAATCTCTGCATGAATAGACATTCATTTGTACTCACATTTACAGGTGGGCCTCGTCTCAGCAAATCCTATATATCACAGTTCAGAGGAACACATAACATACACCTAGGAGGGATGATTTACTTGTCAGAAGAACTCTGTTTTATGTCGTTTTACCACAGGATTCCTTAGCCTGATCTTTCTGGGACATTGATTTTATTTACTTATTTATTTTTTTTGATTTATAATCAACTTTTTAGGGCTGTAGGAATTGCATAAAATGAGGGAGACCCACCTGCATGTTGTTTTGTAAGCATCTTCAGTCATTTTCATATTTATTTATGAGTCTTCCCAGCCTGATGGGTCCTTGAGGGTGGGAACCCCATCTCCTCTTGGTTTGGTGTGGTCTTCAGTGCCTACCTTGCCCCGGGCCCTGATAATCTGTGGAAAGTGGGAGGGCTCCCACCTCTTCTGGGAGATAACCTTACGGCCTTTGTCTTACAGGGCTCGTATCTGGAAATCAAGAAGCAGATGGACAAGCTGGATCCCCTGGCCCATCCTCTCTTGCAGTGGTATGAGTAGAATGGTTTATCCTTCAGCAGTTGGGGGAATGGGGCATAGTATCAGACTGGAGCCTATACCTTCTCTTAGAGGTGGTTTCAGCATCGTTCCTAAGATCATAGATATTATGGCAGCTTTTTCTTGGGGTTTTATTGATACACCTGGCTTGGCTAGGAACTGGGAGCCAACAAAGAACCCACAAGTTCTAAGACTATGTTTCAAGTTCTTTTTAGTGTTTCTTGTTTCCCAGTAGGTTTTTGAGTGCTGCTTGCCTATAGGAATTAACACTTCATTTCAATTAGATTTTCTATGCATGCAGAGAGGTCCCTCTCTTTGTACTCCCTTTCTCTGTCTCAAGCCCTTCCCTGTCGATGTTAACTGTCCAGAGGCTTGGAGCACTGTTACTACTCCCTTCTCTGAGCAAAGGTTCTGACCTTGTATTTCCTTTCTACTTCCCTTCACCCCCTGCTCTCCCTTCCTGACCTTGATTTCTGTTCTCTCTTCCTGGAATAGCTTTCCCTTTCTAGCCTGCTTTGCTCTGTCAGGTCAGCCTTTGATATTAGTACTTTGTCAGTGCACCATGCTCCCTCTTAGCATGAGGAATGACCAGGCATAGACCGTTCAGAATGGCATTACAGGTACATGAGTGAAGCACACAAACAACCATAACCACTATAAGAGATAATGCCCCCTTGCTGAGTCCTCAGTGACTTATGTCTCTGTTCTCTCCTGTCCTCTTGAGTTCAGCCTACATACAGGCCAGTATGTCCCTGAATTCTCAGGAAGTTCGTTCTAGCTTCTTCTGTTTTTTCCTGCAGCTCAGACAATAACTGTCCATTCCCCCCATCTCTGAGAGCCTTCAGCCTTCCTCTGGGCTCAGATAGGATAGCTCCTGAGCCCCTGTGCTAAGTGTCTAAATCCCAAATGTAAGTTGTCACCATCCTAACACAGACCCACCTCTCTAATTTTCTTTGGTAGCTGACCTCTTATGCTCTTCTTTTTGTTCTTTACTTTTCTCTCCCTGGATGTAGCAGCTCACCTCCCACCCCTCTCTTTCTTTCATCTGTTGTTTACCCAGTAACTAGCTGGTCTCTGGTCAGTAACTTCTTTTACATTTGTATACACAAACATTACCACCTGCAGGAATATCCAATAGTGTCCTGGGTTCACAGTTCAAACAACCCTGGAATCCTTGCTTATTCTCCAAGGGGCAGAGCAAGGCTGCTGCTTTGTTTAGGATGGCCTAACCACATGTTTATTCTGTCCTTTTTGTTTTTTTCTCTGTTTTATCCTAGGATCATCTCTAGCAACAGGTCGCACATTGTCAAACTACCTCTCAGCAGGGTAAGTGACCATTCTCCGTCTAAGCTCTGAATTTCTAGTGAGGGGCAAGGAGGGGCTCCAAACCAGCTAATCACATTGGATTAGACCTGCCTGGTTAGACTTGTCCATCAACAGTAGTCTTTGGGCCAATGCATATTTCCTTTATTGGGGGTTGTACAAGCCTAATTTGCTCCCTATCCCTAGCCTTTCCCTCCCTGATCTCCCATTTCTGCTCTGTTTTCCTGACCCCACCCCCACCCTGGGCAGCAGCTGAAGTTCATGCACACCTCACACCAGTTCCTCCTGCTGAGCAGCCCTCCTGCCAAGGAGGCTCGGTTCCGGACCGCCAAGAAGCTCTATGGCAGCACCTTTGCCTTCCAGTGAGGAGTGGGGCAGGGCTGGGGCTGGGTGCTGGATAAGGCAAAAAAAAAAGGGGGGATGGCAGCAAGTTCACTTGAGGAATAGGAGTTTGTATGACCTATGTCCATCAATGTATTAAATGCTATTGTGGTAGGTGCTGTAGAGGATAAAGATATGATATCGTCTTTAATCTTACGCTACTTAGGATGTAGTTGAGGGGAAATGACATTTACATATAAAAAGATGTGGTTGAAGGTAGATCGGCAGGGATAGATTTGAAAACTGCTTTGAAGAAAATCAGCAATTTATGCCTGATTTTGAGAGAAGAGAGGAAAAAATAGACTAAGAGTAACTTAAAAGAGATGTGAAGTTATGATTGAAAGCCATACTTGGAATCAGTGATAAACTCATTGAGTTTGAGATGAATTTGTTTAATTTGAAATATCAGGATGATGGGCAAATGAAAATATTGAACCAGCAGTTGAGGATTAGGATGGGATTGTTTGAAGCGTGGAAGAGAAGATAGGCCTAGATATTAAGATGTAAGGGTTAGCCATACACACACACATCTTGCATGCCTGTAACTATATCCGTGTGCATGTCCATCGCTAGCTTTATCTGTGTCCATCTTCATGTCCTGTGTGTGTGAGAATGGGTGGGAATGGCAGCCTTGGAATTTTCTTGGGAACTTCATTCCATGAGGAGACATGTATTCTACACTGCCTTACAGTGGGTCCCACATTGAGAACTGGCATTCGATCCTGCGCAATGGGCTGGTCAATGCATCCTACACCAAACTGCAGGTGAGCCTGTGCTCCTTTTCTCTTTCTCTCCACCTTCTCCCTGCCCCACTCATGTCGGGGAAGTCTGCTCTAAAGTACACAACTGTGTTTGCCTCAGCATCCTCAAACCTAGCCTCCTGTGGGGCTTTCCTAGGGAGGAAGTTGAAACTATATGTATAGAATGAATATGGTGGTTGTATTTTGACCTGAGGCTTTGTTTTTAGGAATGGGAATATAGCTTTAGGCAGAAATAGAAATTGCTGATTGCAATCACTGTGATCAATGAACCTGTTAGAGCTTTTCAATATATGTGACTCTTCAGAGAGTTAATATAGGAGACTTATTTCTTTGTCCTGCAAGACTCCAAGGAATGATTATTATTCCTTCTCCTGCCTGCCTGTTCTGTATTCATTTTTAGAGGGCAGGGATCTGCATATGTACCAAGTTCTATGGCAGGAGCATGGATTCTGAGCGATTGACTCAGTGGCTTTGCCACTCGTCACTCGCCAAGGCATCAGTATCTAGTATTTCGTAGGCAAAGGGGTTAACCTGCATCCACTTTTCAGCTAATCAGCTTTTCAAGAGTAGGTGCCTAAAGTTATCTGAATGAGTGAGAAGATTAAATGGAGGGACAGAGGGCTGGATAAGCCTTGTGGCTGCCTAATACACAGCCATGGGAGGGCCCAGGCTCATATTGCTCATCCTGGTGTTTCCCTGCAAGCTGCATGGAGCAGCCTATGGCAAAGGCATCTACCTGAGCCCCATCTCCAGTATTTCCTTTGGATACTCAGGTAAGAAATAATCTTTGGCCACATTGACTTTATTTACATTGCATCCATTTTGTGAATACATAAACCTATGCTGTCTCCTCTTCCATCATGGACACTTGGTCTGTGTCAGCTCTCTCCCCAATCATGGATACATAATCTTTCTCTTTTTTTCTTTCGTTAGGAATTTAGATTATTTGTATGGTGAGGCCAATTATCTCCCTTTCTCGTAGGTATTCTCTTCTCCATGAATAAAACCGTTCACTGTGGGACCTTAGCCCTAGAAATGGGTTAAGGAATTACTGGGGGATGACTCCAGGCTCTCTGGAGAACACATTTTTGGTGCTGACAGTAGCCTGTCAGACTGTATATGTGCACACGTGGATGCGAGTTGATATATGAATGCACTTGAAGTCTTGAGTCCCTTCCACTGGCTTACATTTCTGGAGACATGGTTCTCCTCCCTGTCAACCACCTTTTAAAATTTAAACTGTCTGTAATTATACACTATTGTATTAGTCACATTGAATGCAAGAGGAAGCATTTTATTCCAAAGATAAGGTATGAGCAATATCCAGATTCTAGTTAGGAGATGAGTCCCACTTTGTCCAGCTCAGAAAAGAAATCTGACTTAGCTTTCTCGTTGTTTGAAGTTTATATCTGAGTTCTTCTCAGTCTTTTTTAGTTCGGGTTCTGGATAGTCTTTGTATAAGAGAAAGCCACCAGATGGTCACATGTCTACCATATGAAGGGGCCAGTGCTAGATTCTTTATAGATGTAGTGTTCTCCATTAACATAACTGTTACAAAAATAAGAACACTTAGCTCCAGAATAACAGAACTATAATAGAAAGGTCTCTAATGACACAATAAACCAAACAAAGAAGAAGAAAGGAGATAATATAAATAAGAAGCAAAATTAATGACATAAGAACAGATACAATAGACAAAAAATCAAAAGATGGTTCTTTTAAAGAACTAACAAAACAGATAGACCTGGGTAAATTGATTAAGAAGAAAAAGAGCAGCATTAAATGTGAATAAAAAAGGAACATAACTATAGATATAGCAAAGTTTTATTTATTTTTACTTTTTATTACTATTATTTTTTTGGCTGCACCACACGGCATGTGGAATCTTAGTTCTCTGACCAGGGATCAAGCCTGCATTTCCAGCATTGGAAGCCCAGAGTCTTAACCACTGAACTGACAGGGAAGTCCCAAAATTTTAAAAGCTAATAGAATTCTGTCAACTTTATGCAAATGATTTGAAAACTTTGTCAAGATGGATAAATCCCTAGAAAAATATAACTTAACAAAACTGATTCAAGAAGATATAGAAAACCTGAACAGCTCTAACATAAAAGACATTGAAATAGTAGCTTAAAATTTTTCACAACAAAACAAAAACCTTGCCAAATCCAGGTAATTTTACAAGTGGATCTTAAGTCAAACTTTCAAATAACAAATTATCCCAATTTTAAACAGAATCATCCAGAGAATACAAAAAGATGGAATTACAAATCATAAAAGATTGGTAAATTTGATTTTATTAAAATTATAAGCTTCTGTTCATCAGAAGACACCTTAAAATAAAAAGGCAGCTTACAAACTAGGAGAAGACATTGCAACACGTATAACTACAAAAGATTAGTAATAAAAGTGCATTATAAATTCTTGCAAATGAGAAGACAACCCAGTTAAAAAAATAGGCAAATAACACAGGCAGGTCACTGAAGAAATGACCAAAAATATGAGCAGCTACTCAGCCTCTATTAATCAAGGAAGTAAAGGCAAGACCAAAATGGCATACCATTTAGCACCTATGTGGATTGGCAAGAATTTAAAAATCCGGTAATACCTCTGATTGTACCAGGGGTTGTAGATCAGCAGGATCTCTTTTATTGCTTGTGGAATATAAATGGGTACAACCACTTTGGAAAACATTTTGGTGTTACATTTCATAAAGCTTGAGAAATATCCCTGCAACCAAGCATTTTCGTTTCTGAATATGTGCACCCAAAGGTGTATAGTATTGCTTGCAACAACAAATCTTAGAAAAAAACTCATACTCATCATCAGGAGAATGGGTAAATACATCATAATCTATTCTGAAAATAGATTATTATTCAGCAATGACAGTGAACCAACAGTGGCATTCAGCAACATGGAAAAAATGTTAAGTAAATAATGGTTGAATTGGAAAAAAAAAAAAAAGGCAAGGCAAAGGACTGCCTTTTTTATATTGCTCAAAAGTAAACAAAATTAAAAGTATTTAGCTATGTGTATGTGTGTGATAAAATTAAAGGAAAAAGAAGAAAAATAACAACCTAAATTTCAGAATAGTGGATATCTCCCAAGTGGATGCAGATATTGGGATAGGGTTAGGAGCACTTAGATGTAAGTCACTGATAGTATTTTAGTTCTTGGATTTAGTTCTTACGTCTGTTCTTAGTTCATTGTCCTGCTAAACAAATGATAGTATGTCTGTGAGTAATCCACAAAGGATGGGTGCCCAGTGAATATTTATTGAATGTGTGAATGAATCTTACTCTGTGTGCCTGGAGTCCAAAGTGGGAGTGGGATTGGGGTAGTCTTTTGGCTTTGTCTAGATACCACAATTTTTATCTTTGTGCCAGCCTAAAGCTTCTCTCAAATTAATTCCTTATTCTAAATAGTGAGTCTCCTGGCTTCTGGTGGCCATGAAATTCTTTTTTGTTGTCTGTTTTCTCCCTGTTCTCCTCTCCCATTGGCCTTTGTTTACTACTGAGTCCCTGAATACCTTGAGTTATCAGATGGAGCTAGGAATCTCTATTGACATCTTAACTTTATTTACTGATTATGTAAAAATGTCATATGGCACCATCCTTCTCCCTCCAAAGGTTGATTTGATTATAGATACAAAATACCATGTTTTTCTATTGTAGCTATAGGTCATTTTGTTCAATCTCTTACTACTTTTCAGATAAAGTAGATACAAAGAAAAGTCAAATGACTTTCTTGGGTCACACGGGTCTAACTAGCAGAGTTAGGACTGGAATCCAGTTCTCCTGACTTTTAGGCCAGTGTTCTTATCATTATTTTGGACTGACAGGGCAGGCTTTGCTTGAATAACTGATTTTCTGAGGGCCCCATGGATATGTGAGAGTGTTCTTATCATTATTTTGGACTGACAGGACAGGCTTTGCTTGAATAACTGATTTTCTGAGGGTCCCATGGATATGTGAGAGTCTCTAACTCTGGATGGGATGTGGGTAAATGTCTGACTTATTTTAGTTACTCTAGCATATAACTAACTCTGTCTTCTTTGCATGTTTCCTTCTACCCTTTTCTGCTCTAGTTGTCTATATTTTTCCTCAGGGTATCCAAGTGCCTTCTGAGGGGTCATTGTAAATAGAGAGCATCCGTTTGACTAGCGGAGCCTCTAAAGAGTTGGCCATAGTGTGCAGGTTAAAGTGAGGGAGAGTGGGAAAGGAGATGGTAAGCTCCATCTGTTTGTTTAGTCATGTTTAGAAACTTGTCCAAGTATATACTCTGCACACCAAGCAACCAGGGAGTATTCTGGCCTCTAGGTTCTCAGTGTGTCTGGTCTCAGGGAACTGAGAGAAGATGATTGGGGTTATTACAGTCAGGACAGTGCACAACAGGATTGGGATGGAACAAGATTTGAATTCTATCATAAGGGCCATCTCTAAGACCAGCCATAGAAATCAGATTGTTCTCTCAACCTCTGAGGTAGAACCTAAATGGGAATTTTACTCAGAACCATGCACTGAAATACCTAGGCTGAGAAGGTTATCAGGTTTGAATGCAGAGCTAAACCTAGTTAAGGCTAATGAAGAAGTTGGAAACAGAATGGTGGGGATTCCTGTAGGAGAAAGAAATAGGCAGTTCAAATCTTGAGGTTCTCATTGCCTTAACTTTTATTCCAACCATAATCTGTCATGGGGCTTCACTGTGAGTGCATGATGAATTGACAGCCTTAGTAGGGAAGAATGTCATTCTAGTGGTTATCATCCCTGCTTCTATACCATGGTTACCACAAAAGCAAGACTTGCAGCAGAGTGGAGTTAGTCGTGATAGAAAGTGCCGGGTGGACTGATGAGATAAGGGCCCCTGCTCCTGGTCTGCAGTGATAGCATCATTTCCCATCTTCATCTCCCTCTCTGGTCTCATGGTCTCATACACACATACACACTCACCCCTTCCTGGGATAAGGCTGGGCCTGTGATAAAGCCGAATACAGAGACTGGAGTCCTAATCATGGGACAGAAAGAGTTGGGAATAGGGGCCCACAAGCACTGTTTCATATCTAAATAGGAAGAGTCCAGAGTGAGTCTCTAAATGTTATAAACAGGGCTATTCAATGAGGGTTAAGGATGGTGGAGGATTTATGGATTTAGATAAGATGAAAGCAAGTAAATTGGCTCCTCTTCCTCAAGTCTGGGAAGACTTTCTGCAGGAAGCAGGACTCTTCAGGGTAGTTGCCATTTTGGTTACCTGTGGAAACTTATTCATCAGTTACCTGTTCTGTACTCCCTTTAGTCTGAATAACTCTGATCAGAGGTTTTTATGTAGCTTTGAAACTGGAGCAGATCTGACTTGCTCTGCTTGCTTTCTTTCCACTCATGTTACTCAGCCTGGCATCGGACCTGAAATGTTGATGTCACCATTTTCCTAGGCCCCTCATTCCTTGCTCACTTCACCTCTTGCTCCCTATCTTAGAATCTGTCAGTGATTCCCTGATGTTCTCAGGATAAACTCTCGTTGCCTTAACATGGCCTACAAGGCCTGCTTGATCTTATCCTAGCTTACCTGTTCCCCATCATCTCTCATCACTTCTCTGCCATTGACTGTGCTCCATACAAACTAAGGTACACTACTGTGTCTTTCTTCCAGGCCTTTTGTATCCTGTTATCTCGGCCTAGAACACTTCCTTCCTCTTCGTTCAGCTAACTCTTCCTAATTCTATAGTTCTTAGCCTAGCTGTCACCAGGAAGCCCTCTTCAAACCTGTGGGCTAGGCTAGTTCCCCTCCTCTGGCTCACTCAGTGCTCTGTATTTTCCCCATCATAACTCCTCCCATGCTGTGTCATGACTATTTGTTCCTTTCCTGTAATCTCCATCAGGCTAAATTCTGTGAGGGCAGATATACTGTTTGCTTTATTCACTGCTGTGTCACCAAGTGTCTCTAGCTCCAGTGCCTGGCACATAGTAGGTACTTCAGTAAATATCTGATGAAGAAATGGGTGAATGAACTGGTTTGTTTTTCTGTGACAGGAATGGGAAAAGGACAGCATAGGATGCCCTCCAAAGATGAGCTCGTCCAGAGATACAACAGAATGAATACCATCCCCCAGGTATTATTAGTTGCCCTTGTTCGACTGAGGCAGGACACTTCCTCTTGGATAAGTTTAGGCTACAGAGATGGATGGGGAAACATTGGTAGTGATGGGGGTGGGTGGCTTATAGATCATTTCAAGCAATCAGATACATTCTAAGAGGAACCCATTTCCAGGGTCATTTGTGGCTTCAGTCATGAGTATGAGAACAGAAACTGAGTTTATTAAATCCAATGACATGAAAATGTAAAGATGGAAGCTTGGACTCATCCAGACTGATTATGAAAATCAGAAATTTTGGGAGGTGGCTGGAAGCCCAGGATATCCCAATCCCTACCCCCCTAACTACTACCAGTTAACTCACCTCTCAAGGGAAAGCTGTAACCATCTACCTGGCTCTCTTCTCTTCTAGACCCGATCCATTCAGTCAAGGTTCCTGCAGAGTCGGAATCTAAACTGTATAGCACTTTGTGAAGGTAGGTAGCTCACCCAGTCCCTGTTTTTGTGGGTGCCCAACCTTCATTTCTGGTGCCACTTTAGCACATGATCCAGCCAAGGGTGATGTTGAAGCATCTTATCTTCCCCTCCCTGCCTGGACTCTCTGACCCAAGCATTATACCTATAACTTCTGGCCCCTCTCTTCCCAGTGATTACATCCAAGGACCTCCAGAAGCATGGGAACATCTGGGTGTGCCCTGTGTCCGACCATGTCTGCACACGGTTCTTCTTTGTGTAAGTCTAGGAGGGTACCTTGGGAATTACTTGGAGAAGTGACGGGGAGAGCACAATGATATGGACTGCTGGGAAAGTCTGTTTCTGTTATTGGAGACTTGTCCCTGGCTACCTGAGTAGGGCCGGAACTGGGACTTTCCCCTTGGAGGATGAGGATGGGTATAAATCAAGGGCTGTTTAGAGGAAACCAGATAAACTCTTCTACCGTAAAGAGTAGAAAGAAAGTTTTTTGATTCTGGGATGGGATGGCCACACCCCTAAATGCAGGTCCACGGGTTGACATTCTGGGATTGGTCTCCCTCTTATGCTCACATTTGCATTATCTTTGGCAGATATGAGGATGGTCAGGTGGGCGATGCCAACATTAATACTCAGGACCCCAAGATACAGAAGGAAATCATGCGTGTGATCGGAACTCAGGTTTACACAAACTGAGGGGGCCCCAGCCCTCGTACCACCCCTGTTCCCCCAGGATCCATCTGCCCTCATAAAAGGGCTCAGGAGCAGCAGACAAGTCTGCCCTGAGGAATCAAGGGGCCATTACTAAGGGGCAGGAAAAAGATAGACGAGGCGGCCTTCATGGTGGAGATTGACCCAGGAACCACTCCACATTTGGATGGCCCAGACTGACTCCTTACCCCGATTTTCCCAGTTGACTTCACCCTGTTTGTAAATAAAACAATAAAATGGAAGGTGCTGTGGACTGGATATGATCACTGTGGTCTGACTAGCCTTGGCCCAGCACCTGCTGCCCCAAGCCCCCAAATGGGGGTAGGGCTGGGGAGAGTGGAACATCATGGGGGCTGGGACTGTTTATGTTGGATGGAGTCAAAGCTCAGTCCATCTAGTATAGTATCCTAAAGATCTGTCAACATTTTATTCAACAGATTAGATAAGGGAAACCTATGCATATGACACAAACTGAGAAGGATACAGAATACCACTGGTGACTCTTCCTCGAGATTTAAAAGGACCATTGAGGCCACAGTAGCTCAGATTTCCTACCTTTAGGACCTTTGTTTTCTGCACAAAACCTATCCTCTCCTTTGCTCTATATCTTGGTGGTTGGGCCCTACTCTCTACCTCCTCCTCCTCCCAGCTATTTCTTTGGGATAAGGGAGGTGAGGGGAGAGCTGACAGCTCTCTAACTTGAAATCTGTAAAGAGATCATAAGGAAATACAGTTTCCTTTAATGAAACAAAATCCAGATTCTTCAAAAGTCAGCAATGTGAGAGAAGACAGCTGTTTCTCTGAATATCTAATTGTTTCAGTGAAAGCCATCTCCTTGTTGAAATTCTCACTGCCAGCCTTCTGGCTTTCAGGCTGTGCTCCATGTACCTAAAACGCTAAAGTTCTAAGAGACAAGTTGGATATTGCCAGTTTTACAAACTGTTAATGAAGAAAAACAGGAATATAAGCACAGAGACTACAAAAAACTTTAAACAAGCCTGACTTGCAAGTATAGGCTTTTAAAAAATTGTTAGGGCTTCTTGATTTATACGGCCTGAACTAGATAGACTACATGTTGTCTTTCATTATGTGTGTGTGTGCTTAGTCATTGGTTGTGTCCAACTCTTTGTGACTCCATGGACTGTGGCCCCCTTCAGGCTTCTCTGTCCATAGTGTTTTCCAGGCAAGAATACTGGAATAGGTTGCCATTTCCTACTCCAGGGGATCTTCCTGACCCAGAAATCAAACCCACATCTTGCGTGTTAACAGGTGGAGTCTTTACCCCTGAGCCACCTGGAAATCCCCCATTAGGCAGTCCATCCTAACTGAAATTCCAGCCTCTTGAAGGACCCTTGCAGCTCATCTGTATAGTATCAGAGATAGTTAACATTTTTCAATTCTTATTAGGTAGGCGCTGGGCATTATGCTAAGCACTTTAATACTTTGCTAATACCTTGGCTTACTATGTTCTTGGTATTGTAAGCGTTGTACACATGCAGACTAAAATAATTCTGTAAACAAGCCTATGAAGTAGATGCCATTATTCCCATTTTGTAGATGAGAAAGCAGACACAAAGGATAAGCAGTATGTCCATATTCCACAGCTAGTAACAGGCAGCCTGACTCCAGAACTGCTGTTCTGTTTCTATGCTATGTAGCCTTTCAAACTTTACATTTATTTTTTTATTGAAACTTGACAACAAAGACGGAAGATAGGTTTTTTTTTAGGGATCTTAAATAACGTGGATAACGTCTCCCAACTGGTTAGTGGCCATGCTGGGTTTTTAACCAGAGTTGCTCAACTCCAGGACCTGAGCTCTTAACTCTTACTTCTGCAGGGATTCTCAAACTGTTCCCACTAGTGTTCCAGCAATTGAATCTAGGTGCTTGGCTAGACAGCATTTTTGCTCAATTTTCAGAAATTGTTGATAGATTTTTTTTCTCATTTGTAACCATTTCTTAAGAGTTGTTATCAGTGGCATCTGATAAAACATGTACTAGCAAATGATGGAATGACACGTAATAGACAGTGTGTGTTACCAGAAAAACTCAAAAAACCTGAGGTGGCCTCATGGGAATCACTTTCTTAATAGTAATAGTCTCTTAATGCCAATAAAACTAATGAAATTAAGTATATCATTTTATAGTGTTCTACATAATAGCAACAGGACTTTTTGAATCTGAGAAGTTTGAAAGCCATATAACCTTATCTGAAAAAATTCAAAACATGTACACTGTAAAACAAGCCTAATAAAAACCCGCAGCATTCCTTTAACAAGAATGCTTTTATTGCAGGGGAAATTGCATGGGGCCCTGAGTTTCTGGAGGGGAATCCTCCTACAGCCTGGAGTGGGAGTTGAAGGATTGCTCCTTTCTCCCACCCAGGCCTGGCCGCCTTGGAGTTGGGGTGGTGGAGCCTGTGAAAGCCAGGTCTGAGCAGGAGATCTCTTTCACCAAAGCCAGTACAGACACTATACACAGAGGTTGATGGTCGCCTCCTACCTTCCACATAGTCCTGGACTCAAGCAGCCTTATTCGGTTAGACCTGGATATGCTGTGTTAGGGCTAGGGCTGTGTAAACAACTGTTTTCCTCAATTAGTTCCAGGGGGAGAGTAGATGGCTGTGATTTCTGGATTGAAAATGTAAAACTCTTAAGAGTTTAACCTTCCTCTTCCCTCTCACAGTAATTTTCCATTTTCTAGGCAGGGTGTGGCCATGACTCAGTTTGTGGTGAGAATGTGGCCATACACAGGGGAGGAGCCTTCTGGATTCTGCCTTTCATTCTGGCCAGTGGGGAGAGGAAGGGAAGAGTCTGGTGCTGAGTCATAACTGGGTTACTTACCAGCATCTCTCAGAAAGGATTCTGAGATGGAGGTTTGGGTAGTGATGTCTCAGCTTCTGGGATCATTTTGGGAGTGGCGGGGAGGAAGCTTCAGGGGTCATGTAATTCCTTCAGAGCCCTTCTCCTCCAGAAGAGGGGTAGGGGAAAATAAAGCAATTCATTTGAAGGGGCAGCAGTTTCTCTGGAATATAGAATTTTCCACAACTATTTCAGAGTCACCCTTTAAGTTAAAGCATTGTCTACAAAAATTATTTTATCTAGGAGAGAGACTGAAGTCGTCTTTGTCCTAGCTATCCTTCCAAGGATAAGTGGGTCCGGTTAGCTGGTAGCCAGCGAGCATGGAGGTGGAGACTAAAATACCATGCCAAGGAAAATGTGGATTGTGATGGCACTGCAGCAGGAGGACTTCCTGGGGAGGGGGCATTTGATCTGTTGTTTGCTCATACCTTTCTATTTTTTGGCAAGACTTCTCTGTTCTATGTTATTTTTTGGCCACAACAAGGAGCATGCGGGATCCTTAGTTCCCCAGTCAGGAGTTGAACCCATGCTGCCTGCAGTGGAAGGGCAGACTCTTAACCACCGGACCTTCATAGAATTCCCACTTATGCCTTTCTTGGTCTTCTAAATCTTGATTACTTTGGGGGACTGGGGTCTGCTTAATGCTCCACTTGCGTCATAAGGAACCTGATCTCTGGTTACGCTTGTAGGGAAAAAAGAGAGAGCCCAGGCCTCCATGGCTTGGTGGATAGGACTAACCCACCCTAAGGAGCTTTGTCCTGTGATTAATAACAGTTCTGGGCTAGAGAAAAACTGCTGGAGGTCCTGTTGGCTGAGGCAGTGGAATGACCTGGAATGAACAAGGACTCCTCAGGAGTCTCCCTTTTCTTAGTGCTGATAAGGCATTTCCTCAGGAGGGGGAACCTTAGATACACAGTTGCATTCAGAAAACATTTGTTTACTGTTCCTTTCCCCTGGAATGGTCTTCCCAGTGCCCATCTCTATGGTAACCAGCCCTCCAAGTCTCCTCCTCCGTGAATCTTTTCCTTTCCCCAAGAGACAACCTGTTTTCTCTTTATCCCTTAACTCCAAAAGGTCAACCTTGTCTTCCTTCCAGGATTTGTCTGGGGGAAACTCAGAAATTAAGGTTTTCTGCCACCCTGGTGGGCCTGAAGAGATCTTGGGAATTGGAAGGAAGGCATTGAAGAAATTAAAAAGTTTACTTAATCTGGCTCTGGAAAGGGTATATGAAGTCCAAAGTGGTAAGCACTTCTAAATGTGACATCCAGGCCAGTGGGCTGCCCTGGAAACCTTTGTTTGCCTGAGAGAAGTAACATTGCTGTTTTAGGCAGAGGCCAAGAGATCACTTAATGGTAAAACCTGTAACCTTACCCTCTTCACCAGGGCCAAAGCTTGTCTTTAGGCTCCAAAGTTTTGTTCGGGGATTGTTTGCTGACACACATACCTTGCAAGGGAGTCCAAATGACCATCAAGAGTTAAATTCCAGATTCTGTGGCCGAAAATCCAAACAGGTAACAAACAGCAGTCAACACCCTCACTCACTCCTCAGTCCAGTGAACCTAGCAGCCCCTCCTCCTGTCCTGCTAGCCTGTGGGCACAGTGAAACGACTGGAAGCAGAGCCTAACTTAAGGGGGGGGTCTGTATCCCCCCTCAGCCTCCCCAGTTTCCTGTAGCTCTGGGGTCACTTGTTGCTGGGTCAGAGGAATAAAGGTTCATTTCAGGAGGATGGCTCAGAGAAGGGCAAACCCAGTTAATTGAATTAAGACAGATGTTCTGGCACTAGTCACAAGGAAAAACCTCCAGAACTAGTGAGTTCTCAAAGAGGATGCCTGTTGAGCCCTGTGCTATACTTTGATAGTTCACATACATCAACTATCAAACCCCACCAGATGGAGTTAGAATTGTCTGCAGTTTACTTTTAAGGAACTGGACTCACACTAAATTACAGGATATGATTATAGGGCTAGTGAGTGGAATTGGAACTAAATGTGATGGAACCCATGCTTGCTTCTATACTAAGCTGCTTCTCAGCACAGTAATGACAATCACCTTAAACTGACAGATTTTCACTATGCATCTAATATGAGCAAAAATATAACCTGTTGGTGCCTGTGAAAGTTTCATTAACATATATATTTTTTAACTATTAGAGTTTTAATTTTGTATTGGGGTAGAGCCAGTTAACAATGCTGTGATAGTTTCAGGTGAAACAGCAAAGGGACTCAGCCATACATAATCATCTATTCATTCCCTCCCAAACTCCCCTTCCATCCAGGCTGCCACATAATATTGGGCGGAGTCCCATGTGCTATATAGGTCCTTTTTGGTTATTAATGGACAGCATTTTTATAACTGTTGGAAGACCAAAATCTGTAACTGAAGTGCAATAGTTTGCCATCAGCTCTCCAGTTTAATACATGTGCTTTTCAATCACAGGAATATATCTACATATAGATCTTTAAAATGCAACATAGTCCAGCACTGGCCAGAACGTTGCCCCTTTAGTGTTGTTCAACCCTGTACTTTGTTCATCTTTAGCTGATGGGCCAATATGGCCACTTAAGCCACCCTCTTTCTCTGGATAGAGAAGAATCTGATTCCCTCTGGTAAAGCATGATTTTTTTTTCCCTCTCAGCAACTTCATGAGCTCTTACCACCTCAATAAGGAAGCATTCATTCCCTCTCTGCAACTGAGGGAACCAGCTTATAGAAGAGATTAAAATATTTTATCTTAAATTAATGTTGTTACTTTTTGTCAGCTTATCTGAGCTAACAGGAAAGCATAATGAAGGCCTGTGATTCAGCTGCAGGCAGGGTGTCTGGCTGAGCAGGTCACACCCATTGGTCTCTTTTTTCCAGGAAAAGGAAAGAACCTAATAGTATTCACGATTTTTAACATTGTATCTGCTCTCAAAATTTGGCTGAAAGAAGGCAAGAGTTAACAGTTGCTTCGTCGATAACTGCTGTGATCACTAGGAAATCAGAAAATGCCTTAAGGAAAAATACAAGAAAAGCTCCAACAATATTGATTAAAACACACAAGGTTGAAAACAGAAATTCTTACTTCGGCAGAGATTATGAGATCTAACGTTCTGACATTTCCTGATGTGGTTAGTTCTGCATTAATATTAATACCTTCTATTCACTTTCTACTCTCAGGCACTCGCTCCGCAGGACTCCAGTCCCTACTAAAGTCTTCACATGGCCTCTACTTGTCCTTCTTTGTTCTAAACCCTAAGAACAAAAGAGCCTCGCGCTCCCTCTCCTAGCACACTCCGCCCTCCCGCGTTCTCCCCGCCCTCCCGCGTTCTACTCCCGTTCCAGTGTCGGAGCCCCTCCTAAGGCGGCCAGGACCTCCAACCATCCCATGAGTCTACATCCCCCACTCCACCTCTGACTGTTCGGTTCAGTCTTCGGGGCGTGCGCTGGGGCGGGCACCCGGGCCAGGGGATTGCTGCCCGGGGACCCATAAATCTGGGCACTATCTGGGTAGGCCAGGGCCACTCAGCTGGGATGGACTGGGCCAAGGGTCAAGAGAAGACCTGGTCCAGCATTCCAAGTTGGCCTCAACAGGTGGCCCGGGCGCCCGGGGGTCTGGGAGGGAGGGCTCCAGAGCTCCGAGGGCGGGTCCTCCCGTCTCGCCGCTTCCCCATTGGGCCCTAAAGAGCTTCAATGCTGCGAGTTTTATTTTTCGTGTCCTTCCGCCACGGAATGTAGTCCTCCCTCAAAGGGCAACCTGATTCCCCCGTTCCGCCTCCGCGGCACTTCCTACTGAAGGTGACTGTGCCCGGCGAGGACGCGGAGGGGCGGGGCCCCGAGAGCCGGGAGCCAGGATTGGATGGGAGGCGGGGCGGCGGAGGGATTGCGGCGGCCCACAGTCGGGATAACCTTGAGGCTAAGGCAGCGGATCCCCGCATTGGAGCGACGCGTCGCGAGCCTCCAGACCCGTGTGCAGTAGCAGCGCATCCCGAGCCGGACCACGTCGGAGGTGAGCGTGGGGAGAGACTGAGCCATCCGTCCCCACCGGGGCTCCGTCTCCCGGGGCAGTGCGGAATGCTGGCCCGCCTGCGCACTCAGGATGGCGCAGGATCCGGGGCATCTTGGGCTCACCCGATTGGGATCAGAAAAGAGAAAGGCTGCTTGTACCTAGGGTCTCCTTCAAAGCCCCCAGCTCCCGCTTCTTCCGAAGGCAGATGGGTCAGCCAGCCCCTTTCTTTCCCCAGTCCCTGATCTCCCATCCCCATTCTGGTCCCATTCTCACCTCCCTATTCCTCCCTTCTCTATCTGGTCTCGCTCTCGTCTTCCTCTCTTTATTCTCCTAATTTGATAGTTTCCTTTCATGCATCAGTCTCCCCCGTTTCCACTCTGCTCCTATGCCCGTCCCTTTCCCATCGTCCTTAATACTCGCTTCTTGTTTTCAACCTGTCCGTGTCCCCCTCATTCTGATGCTTTCTGTAACTTCTCCTTGAAAGTCCCCAAGCTCCGCTCCCCTGTTCTTCCTCCATTCAGCTGCTGTCCCCTTCTTGTACCTACCCTCATTCACGCCCTGGCTCCCGCCCCTCCCCCGCCTCTCTGGTCACGTCCGCTCCAGCGCATCCCTCTCCTGCGCACCTTCCTTCGCGCCACCAGCCTCCTCGCCCCTCCCCCTCTGTTCTGGTCACGTCCGCCTGCTCTCCGGTCCCCGCCCCTCGGCCTCCCATCTCCTGCCCCCCTTCTCCATCATAGTTCCCCAGCCCCGGGCTGGAGTTCCGGGGTCAGCTCCCGAAGTGCAGCGGTCTGCGGATGGGCAGGCTGGCTCCCAGGCGACCCGGAGATGGATGCAGTGGCGGCCGGAGGAGCAGTTAGAAGGTTACATAACCCTTGATCTAACCCGCTGCAGAGGAAGAAAGGGTGGCTGCCCAGTGGCGCGTTCCCGTTTTGTGCCGCCCAGAATGCGATAGTGCGGCCGCAGCGCTCCGCTTGCTCCAGGGGGCGTTGGGGGCGGGGGAGCGCGGTGTCCCGGGCTCCATCCCGCCGAGGCGGGGCTGCACGTAGCGGCCCCGGACCCGCCCTGCCGCGCCCGCTCCTCGGCATCACGAAACACTGACCTTCGGGCCCGTTACTGACCAAGCATCATCTCCGGCCCGACAAGCCTCTGGATGCTGCTCAGAGGCCTCCTCGAGTTCGAGGCACTCACCTGGCTCCCTGCCTCTGCTTCACGTTACTTAACAGCGTTGCTTAACAGATGCGCCTGATTGTAGAGCGCGGAGGCCGCGGGTTGAGGGAGAGTAAAAATATATCAAGAGCTTGGTGCCAAGTACATGCGCTCATTCAATAAAAACTCGTATAAAGAGTTGTTTGGGGGAGGGCTGTGGAGACCAGACCAGGATGACTAAAATCGTCCTAGCCTACGGAACTCAGTCTGATTAGCAAACGAATGTAAAAGTTACCACTGCAAGTGCAGTGAAAAGGTACACACGTGCTTCCACACGTGGAAGGTACGCACTTCCTGGCCGAGTTTAGGAGGCCTCACCAGGTGGCATCACACGGGGTTTGATGAAGCGGAAAAGCACCTTCCAGTCTGAAGATTATTTGAAGACCCAGTAATGGGTTGGCATCCCTTGCCTTCTTATCTGTGTTCTTCAAACCCAGGACACTGATCCTTCCCCGTACAAATGATCCTGATAACTGAGGTCCATGACGGACAGAGGCAGTGGGAAGTTGAAAACAGGCTTTCAGAATAGGTTTAACTCATTACATACTGATATGAATAATAGAGGGAATTCAGACTCAGGACCTCAATTTCCCATGTGAAAATAGTAACTTTTTTCATCTTGGTTGTTAAAAGGGTGGGTCGCTATATACACACTTACATAGGTACATATTGAGTACTGGGTGCAGTGTTTAATCTCTGGTGAGATGCCCCCAGATGTATTCTTTTGGTCACAGTGAGCCCAAAGACTTCATCCATAATTGAACCGAGCACTCCTTGCTGCCATCCCGAAACACAGACTCAGTTCATCTTTGGGAGTCAGGCTCTATGTAAATACCAGAGATCTCCTAGAAACCAGTCTGCTCAGGGGTCCTGCTACAGTGTTGGCAAAGTAACTAACAATGTTACTTTGCTGCTCTCCATTTGCAACAGGGGCTCTTTGGTCCTCTAGCCAAAGGAAGGCAAGAAGGGAGATGACTTTCAGCCTCTGGTATTACAGCTTTTGGCTATAAGGTTAGAAACAAACTTGCAAACCTAAGACTAAAATCTTCAGGTTCTATTGGCACCTGCTCCAGGTAGCATTCTGGGATTTGCTCAGCCAGCTGGTGTGAGATTAAGATAAGAGGCAAAGGACAGTAGCTGCTTGTTGGCTGTATGCAGGGTGTGGCCACTCCCTGGGGTATAGAGGAGGCCCTAGGTCAGGACTCTGTCATTGTTAGCAAATAATTCACCCTCAGGTTGCCTGAGGATGCTGTTGGGAATGCAGGGGGGCCTGTTCTGAGAGGAGGAGTATGTAACACCTCACCAGATCTCTGTGGGGGGTGGGATGGGGGAGGATGTAGAGAAGATGACTCAACCTTTGAATTTTTCTGCTTTTAAGAGAACTGTCTTCGTTGGGTGAGTGGGGAAACTGCACTGTGGTCTTTGCAGGCTTAAAAATCCCCTCTCCCCTTTCAGTGAGTCAAATAATGAAGTATGCATTCCTCCCAATTAACAGTGCCTCAGCTAGGTGACAAATGGATGGTGGAGGTCCCCAGGCTCTCTGGACAGTGCTTAAATGCCACGTGGCAGAGCCTCAGGCCCCAGTGATAGTCTGCACACCTGTCCTGAGCCTTGTGCGATGGATGTGACAACCCTTTTGGGAATAAGCATTGTAGGGAAGATGAATAATGATGACTTAAAGATTATGTCCTTGAACTCATTTCTGCATTACTAGACTGGAGCCAAAATGTAGGGACATTAGTCATATATAGGACAGCTGCTCTCATTTTAAGCACTGCATTAGAAGTAAATAATTTCAGTGTTCACAGTTTAACCAAAAGCGTTATTGGGTCTTTAGGAATTGCAGCCCCCGTGACTTGGCAAGTTTGGTAGCTGTTACTCCAAACAGAGCTAACACCTAAGGGGAGGTGCTTGTGTGCCCTGAGTGTTGTGACATTAATGTGGGGTCACAGGAAATGCCATTTTATTTCTTAAAACTGCTTATTTCTTAATGTTGAGGCAGTGAAAGAAATGGGGAAATGTTTGAGAGCAGGAACGTTGAAAAACATGCAACTCACGTTACAGACTTGTAATGCAAGTCTACAGGAGTTTTTAAATATTTGTCTTCAGGTTTTATGAAGGCAAGTAAGGGTGTGTTATTTTGGCTAAGAGCTAAGACTGAGGTGAAGGTGGGGGGAAATGACTCATTTGACATTAACTTTATTTCTGAATCGTTTGGAATGTCCACAGTCAAATCCCAGTTAACTGGTGCACCACAGGAATGAGGCATCCATGGGAGCAGAGTTGTCTTGCAACACTGTTGAATGAGGGTCTTGTGAGATATGTAAGTGATTTATTTCGTGACCAGTCCTATGGGACCTTGAATCATCACTTTAAGCTTCAGTTCTGATACAGATAGAACTAAAGGAAGACCACTCTTTGGTGGGGGGGGGGGGGGGGGCGTTGCTTTGTGTCACAGCTTGTGGGTCCTTAGTTTCCCCACCAGGGGTCGAACGTGGGCCCATTGCTTTGAAAGTGCAGTGTCTTAACCATTGGACCACCGGGGAATTCCCAATGAAGACCATTCTTAATTCTACCATACTTTTTGAAAACTTGCTTTTTTTCTCTCTCTCTCTTTAACCACAAACTAGCCAAGGACTAGATAAATGAATAGGCTGATTATTTGGGGCTTTGTTAAAGCAGCTGTTTTAGGGGAGGTGAGCCAGGATGGGTGGTGAGTGGCAGTGTGTGCAGACTCTTCTGAACCTTTGGACCTCCTCCTATGACTGCTCCGCTTAGGAGGGGAGGTGGGCAGGGCCACCAAGTGGTGCAACCCCACCCCTGCAGCCGTTTTTCCTATATTGGTTTGTGCCGGTCCGCACGTAGGAGGGAGAGCCAGGCTTCAGTACTTCTGGTGGCCTCTGTGACTCCCCTCCCCCACTTCTCCCTATAGGCAAAACTCCTGGGGACCCGTAAGCCGCTCTTTCCTGACGCCAGCAAGCTGTTTGGAAGTCAGACAAGGGCTTTAGTTGGGGAGATACCAAGACTAGCTATGACAGGGTTGCTGCTCGTGGCATTTCAGAGTGTGGACCAGCTCGGCTGATGGCAGTTTATATTAAAAAAAAATTTTTTTTTTCTTATAAAAACTATCTGAAAGGAGCCCCAGCCCTTCCAAACATTTAATCAGCCAACAGGTAATATTTAACTGTAGGTGACTGGTGTCACATCACCCCTTTCTCAGGTGATGAGTGCAGTCATGGCATATGAGACCAAGCCATACAACGTTTTGAAGGAGCACTGAAGTTTTAGTCTGGTTAAGAGGCAGGAAAGTAAAGACTCAAAAGAAAACTATCCTGATATCTGATATTCCTCTTTTGTTATTTTGTTAGAGAGCAGATTAACACATCACCAATCAGTTGGGCAAACGTAAGAGTCTGATAGTGTCAAGTGTTGGCAAAGGTGTGGGAAGGCAAGAACTCACTTGACTGGTTGGTTGTAAATTAATGTAACCACTTTGGAGAGCAATTAAGCACTATTTTGTAGAACAGAAAGCAAGCATACCCTGTGGCCCAGGAATACACCTCTGGCTATAGAAGCCACCCCTGCACAAAGAGACATGTACTAGGAGAAATATTATAGTATTGATTAATGAGGAAAAATTGGGTTTAGTGGGAAAACGATCAACCAGTGAGGGAATGCATAAATAGTCTAGTCACACACTGGGCTAGTATAGCAGTTCATATGAATTAACTAGAGCTTTGTGCCAACTGGATAGACCTTAAATATGCTGTGAAAGCAAGTTGTTTGATAATGCCTTTCAGTGTATTACTTAGCGTATTATAGAAGCAGCAGTATCATAGTGTTGAATAGAGATACAGACACCCTTAGATGAACTATAAGGATAGAAAATTCATGACCTTGGTTGGGTATTAGGATGTGATGTGAAAGGGTTGGAGGAACCACCTGGGGATGGAGGACAAATGAATTGGATACAAGGGTAATTTTAAGTCTAAAAATCTGGATTAAGAACAATTTTTTTCTGGCCATATCTCACAGCATCTTAGTTCCCCAACCAGGTTTGAACCCAGCCCTTGGCAGTGAAAGTGTGGAGTCCTAACCATTGGACTGCCAGGGAATTCCTTGGATAATATTAATGGTCAGTTCTGGGTGGCAGAAATATAGATGTTAATGTTTCTTCCTTCAGTTCAAAACAGAAGCAAACCTATGGTGGTCACTGTAGGGAGACCAGGCATACTAAGTAGGTCAGTGCTTGGGAGATCTGGCATGCCCTTCCTCCTCCCATCCCCTCCTCTTCTCCCTGCAGCTATGATTGATTCAGGGCAGCTCCTCCTTTAGGTGCTGAGCCAAGGCCTCCCTTTTCTGAGGCTATCCCTCCCCTGGTGTTGTACCTGACTTGGAAGGATCCTGAATCAGGGTCCCAGGTCCCTTGGTGCTTCCAGAGTGTCAGTCTTACACCCTGAAGCACTGCCTCATAATTTTAAGTTTAGTAAGGAGCACAACTCAGCAAAAGCTTTGTCTCCACTTCCTCCTTCAGACTGAAACCAGGTCTCTTCTCTAGGCATCTGTGATCGAACCAGGAAATCCTCAGCATTTGAAATGGTAGCAGTTTCTCTGACTCAGAACTTCCTGCTCTGGAGTTGAGTGGTCCTTATAGGAGTGGGCTCGTTTAGCATCAGCTTTTGTGCCCTATTGCACACTCAGATTTGAAATAGGACCTTGGGCTCCTGTGTATAATATTTAAGTCACTTAGTTCTAACCCTGAATAAAAGAGCGAGGGAATTTTACTTAAACCTACAGTGGGGCTCATTTTGTTCTGTGTAACATGGTAACGCCAGACTTTGCTTTCTGTTATGGGACCTGTTGAGGAGAGAATGGACTTAATATTCCCATCTCTTAGCTAAGAACTGCTTGTCCTGGCCCCACTCCATATGCGTATATACTGTTATCATTACTCTAACTGTGTAGGAGGATGAAGGGCTTCTCAGGTGGCTCAGTGTAGGGGACCTATCTGCCAGTTCAGGAGACAATCCCGACTCCCTGGAGTAGGAAGTTGCAATGACTCTAGTATTCTTGCCTGGAGAATTGAATGGACAGAGGAGCCTGGTGGGCTACAGTCCATGGGGTCACAAAAGAATAAGGTGCAACCGACCGACAACAACAAATAGGATGAACAGCTGAGGATTCACTCCGGACCTTATTAGGTTTTGTGGCTGGCCTGGCACCATTTTGATTTTGTCGCTGCCTTTGTCAGATAAGGGCCAGTCTTGGGAATTATATTTTTCTGCTCCATCGTCTACTAACAGAGCTCCTAGAAAGCAGACTGACCTGAATGCCTTGTCCAGCATTTTTTTTAATATTTATTTATTTCATCAGGTCAGGTCTTAGTTGCGGCACGTGGGATCTAGTTCCCTGATCAAGGATCACACCTGGGCCCTCTGCATTGGGAGCTCGGAGTCTTAGCCACTGGGCTAGCAGGAAAGTCCCTGTCCAACATATTCTGATGAAAACTTTCTAATGGTTGTGGGTATGCCAAAGATTTGGGAATCAGACCTCCATGCTGGCTTGGAAACGTGGAGATGTAGATTGCAGATTGGTGTCACACTTGTGGGCAGCAGGTGCCATCATTGAGTCAGCCTGTGTAGTGAGATTGGCATCAGAGCACGCATTGGTTAAAGGTTGGCTTATGCAGATGTGGGCTCACAGGCCAAGCTGGCTTTCTAGGGCAGAATGATGTGGGCTTTGGGGAAACTCGAATCAGTGGAGTGAAGTGTGAGTCCTTCCAGCACACCCTGCCAGCAGTACTGGCTCTCAGTGACGTGTTGGGTAGTTTTTCTTTTATGGTTTCTACCCCCTGGTTTCTAAGGAGTGATCCAAGACTTGTGTCTGGCGTGAACAGAACTGGGGCTTCAGAAGACCAGGAGCCACTTGGAAAGGAGAGGTCGGAGTTGGGGCCCGTGGAGCTGAGCTGCCACTTGAGCCTGCTCTCAGGCCTCTGAGGGTGTCTTGTTCTCACAGAGGAGAAATGTCTCTGAGGAGGATGCTACAGCAGGGGCTCGGGCTCAAGATGCAGGTGCCCGTACCCGGGCGTGGCATTTGCTGCCATCAGTGGAGACGCCCAGCTTCCACTGCTGGCTGGAGGTTGGCTCTGCATGTCTGTGCCTCCTGAGGAGGAGGATGTAGGAATGAGTCAGACTGGCATGAGCTGGGCAACGTGTGCTGGTAGGCACTGTCCCATTGGCCAGCCTGAGGGTGTTGGGGAGCTCGTCCCAGAAGCCGGCCCTGAGAAACCAGGGCCGAGGCTGGGGGAGAGTCCAGGGGGTGTTTTAGGTGGGGATGGGCAGCTTGTGCTCTGGAGAAGAGGCTCATGGGAGGCTTCAGGGCAAAGCTTGAGGGGATGGAAACCCAGCTGGGGACCTGGGCAGATGACAAGGTCTCTGGTTTGCTAGTGGACTTTAAGGACATGGTGAGATCTCATAGGAATCTGGACAGACTTGCTGACAAGCCAGCTTTTTTGGATTGCTGGTGGGTACACACACTCAAATAGCAAGTAAAATTTCACTTGTTATTTTTGTACTTAGTAGCCTGGGTGAGCAAAAGATCAGAGCTTGTAGACCTCAGGTTTAATCTGAGATGATGAAATAGGGTTAGTGGTTGAGCCGAGTGTATTAATTGTATCTGCTGATAGCATCTCCTGTTGTTAAGGCAGCCCTTCTGTACCAGGATATCCTTGTCACAAAGATTTTGCTCTGATGCTTGAGGGCAGACTAAACAGGAAGATAAGTTTGTTGGATTTGGGCATGTAACTCAGATTTGGGGCACAGAGTTGTCCTATGGACCATATTAGCTTTCCTCCCCCCCCCCAACTTGGAGGTTCTGGATGAATCAAGGTTTTACCTGCCCATTGCTTCTGCACCATCCGTACAAATACCAGCACATTAAAGAAGGCAAATAATGTCTTTGAAAGTTCTGCTCTCACGGACCATCGTTTGGTAACCGTGGTGTTAGAGTGACTCAGGTTTCTTTTTTCCTCACTGTGCCATGTGGCTTGTGGGATCTTAGTTTGCCAACCAAGGATTGAACCTGGGCCCAGGGAGTGAAAGCGCTGAGTCCTAAACACTGAACCACCAGAGAATTCCTAAGGTTGATCGTCTTAGTCAGTGAAGCTATCCTGCTGTGAGTTTATGATCTAGGGCCCAAGATGCATTATTCTACCTCTACCATGTTTAGAATATTCCTGAGGTACATAGAGTGGCAGTTGAATAATGGCACGAGGACCTTCACTTTTGTTTTAATTCCAACATTTTTACCAGGACGCTTGTAAATGTGTCATTTTTGAAAGAGGTACATTTAGAATTTTTCTTATGAAAGTAGTATCAGTAAACTTTCTAGTAAAGAGAAGAAAGAAATTTGCTTGTAATCCTACCATGCAGATAATATGCTGATAATACTTTGGTAGGTATCCTTCCAGTCCAGTTATGTATGTTTAATTTAGTGCCTCCCCTCCCAAAGAAGGGGTGGGGGGCAATAGTGAAATATTAGTAAACCAAGGTGTAAAGAGACGTTATAGGGGAGGGGATAAAGCATTGCAAAGGAGCCACTGACAACTCTTTTACCTGAGAATTTTCTTGGATGACTCCTGTGTATTAATTTATAACATAGCTGAACCTCTAGGAACTACCACTGCCTGGATACCTGGTTATTAAGGTGATTTCTCCATTACCCCAAAGAGCTTTAGTTGCACTCAGCTTTTACCTTAATCCTTGTACAGCTCTGCAGGGCAAACCTTTCTCAGCTCCGAGCAGTCTTTTCAAGTGGGGCCAAGGAGCCACCCTGAGTCAAAAAAAGAGCATTATGTCACCGGAAGCCCAAGCCCAGAGAACACAAGGTACGACACGATAATCAGTGGCCCCACTCGGGGGTCTTTGCAAGGAGACCCTAATGTTTCAGGTCTAGAGCCGATCCAACTAATGCTTCTTTTGGGGGCCACACACAGCAGTGGGATCTTACTTTCCCAGCTGAGGATCAGACTCATGGTCCTTGCAATGGAAGTGTGGAGTCTTAACCACTGGACTGCCAGTGAGGTCCCCAACTGATGATTTTTAAGAAGAGTCACTTTAACCCACTCATTGAGGTCACACTGGATGACTGCATTTGCCTGGAGGCTACAGCGAGACCTGTGTGTCCCAGTGGCCTCGGTGTGCCACCACGGGAACCATCTCTTCAGTGGTGTTCCCTTCACAGCCAGATGCACCGCAGTAATAGTGGGTGCTACTGTGTAAGCCCAGCTTCCACCCTGAGTGCACGGTGGGACCTTGGCTGCCCAGGCCATCCTGTCAGTGATTCAGAAGTTCTCAGATTGGGTGGGGGAGGGGGCATAGCTATAACTTCGATTTGACACAGAGGCGTTAATAGGTGCTCTGAAACATCATTTGGCAAACACCGGACTACCTCAAGGTCATGGTGCTAAGAGATACGAAACCACTAGGTTGTGGAGGAAAGGATGTTGTTTTTTGGTGGAGAGGATGTTGTTTTCGTCTCGGTACCTGGTATGTTGTGGGGAGTTAAGAGATACATATCGAAAGGAACAGTGTATATGCCACGTGGGATAGTTGGCTGGTGTCTTAGTTTTTAAAGGTGTAGTTGGGGATCTATAGCTATCGGTTTTCAGCAGCTTGTAGGAGACTCACTTAATACCTGGTCACAGAGCTTCTTGAAGTTCACCAGACTTTTTGAAAGTGTCAGGCGGGTTTAGATGCGTGCTGTGCCCCAGCCACCTGGAGAGGCCGCTCAGTCAAGGATGCAGGAGGGGAAAGAGTAAGGATTACATGGATGGGGTGCCTTGGTTTGGAGCCCTGAGATTTTGGAGGAGGTGGGACAGGGCAAAAGAAAGGCTTGTTCTTGTGCCTCGGCTGCAGTACTTAGGCACAGGATTTGAGAAGGAGCAGCCCTTGGTCTGAAAACCTGCAAAAAGGTTTCTGATGAGGACTGCAAGTTTCTGGCTCACGTGCTTACCTGATAAGTCTTCAGACACTGCCTGGAAGCTTCTCAAGTCTCTTGTCTATAATCAGCTAACTAACTGACTGAGTTTAGTTGTAAAGTCAGCAATGAGGAAAAATAAAGGTCTGAACCATTGTGCCCTGGGTCAGGCTTATGACCTGGGCTGATTAATTACCTGGAACAGATGATCTTTGTTACTGTGAGTGGTGTGCTTTCCAGACTTAGATAGGGAATGGGTGGCGGGTCAGAAGATCAACCTGGAAAGGATTTGACAAGCAGTGTTAATTTCTTCATAGTGCAATAATTTTAGAGCCAGGCTAGGACTATTGTGGTTATCCTTGGTTTGACGCAAATTGCTTTGAATGTGCCTAAGTCCTTCTGACTGAAAGTACCAGATGTAGTTAATTCCTGGGGAAAAAAATATTTTGCATTCTTGGTTCTGGTTGGACTTACCTGTCCAGGGATGGTTTTTTTTGCCTCTCAGTGGGCTGGGGCATACCGTCCAGCTTATGGTGAATCGAGGAATGGACTTATGTGTCCTTGTGGGTTAGTGAAACCTAGGACTCCAGGACTAGGAGGCTACCTGAATAGTGGTCTCCACGACCAGGAAAGTCACTTTGGGTTTGGGTGGGGACTGTGAAGAGAGAGTATGGGTACCACACCCCATAGCAGATGTTTATAGCTTTGAGACAGCTTTTCACAAAAAGATCGAGATTGACCACGGTACTAAGCTAGGGTGAGTTGTCTGTATCCCTGGAAGATTGGCTCTTTTTGACAAAACTTCCTTTTGAGGAAACTCCTGCAGTGCATGTAAATGGTGCCATTTACAGGATTACTAGTAGGGAAGTTGTCAAGATAGACATTATCCCAGTGTGAGGGAGGTGTGTGTTTAACATGTGCCTGGGAAGTACATTCATTGGGAATGTGGTTTTGACTTATTCTTTGGGGTCTTTCCTACTTGCTCATGATAATGAGAGCCCATGGCCCGACTTGAGCACCCACGTAGCCAGAGTGTGGCGGGGCTGCCTGTGGCTTGTGCACAGAGCATGCTTGTTGAGTTAATGTGTAAGCAGGAAGCAGCTTCTGTGCCAAGCTATATATTAGCCATTCAGGCAGATCACACTCTCTCCAGTTCCTCTGGACCCAACACATCAGGAGCCATGTCGAAGCACCACAGCGACGCCGGGACGGCCTTCATTCAGACTCAGCAGCTGCACGCAGCCATGGCCGACACATTTCTGGAGCACATGTGCCGCCTGGACATTGACTCCCCGCCCATCACGGCCCGAAACACTGGCATCATCTGTACCATCGGTGAGTGCGGGTGCCCACTCCCCCTGAAACAAGGGCTTCCTGAGACAGTGATCTTTTCTCCCCCCAAAAGACTAAATGTAGCAAACCTGGGCTCTGAGCAAGATGCTACAGAGAGATTCTCAAGGGAAATGAAGTCATGGACTTGGTCGCTCAGACCTGTCCAACTCTTTGTGACCCATGGACTGTAGCCCACGAGGCCCCTCTGTCCATGGGATTTGTCAGACAGGAATACTGGAGTGGGTTGCCATTTCCTTCTTCAAACTGAGTTCATAGGAATTTGCAGGAAGGAATTCATATGCTTTATGTGTTCTGCTAAAGGTAAAATTTAGAGGGTCTCAGAGACCTAGGAAAGATCTTGTGGACTTGTTCTGTTCAACCAAAATGCTGTAGTTGGACATCTGACTGGGCTTCAAGGCTGGCTACATTTTACCTTGGTTATTAAGAGTTCTTTAAACTGAAGCACACTTGAAGTGTTAATCCTCTTTTGGATAATGAACATTTAATGACTTTCAAACTTTTTTTTTGTTTTTTTCTGAACTAGGCCCAGCTTCACGAGCAGTGGAGACATTGAAGGAGATGATTAAGTCTGGAATGAATGTGGCTCGTTTGAACTTCTCTCATGGAACCCACGAGGTGAGCCTTGATGGTGTGGCCCCTGGGGCAGCTTGTAGGAAACAGGGTGGGCATGCCGTGTTTATTTAGCCACAGTGGACCAGGCAGGAAAAAGTGGGGAATCAATGGGAAGGTTGTCTTCACCAGCCCATCCCTACTGTTCTTACCCCCCCACCCCTGACATCTCAAGTGGCCAAGTCTCCTTAAGCAAAGATGACCTGCTTTGTTATTGGCCATGGTTCTCCCCAGCACCTGTGCTCCGTTAGCCTTTGATAAGGAAAGCATGGAAGGGTTTTCCTGGAATCCCCTCTAAGCCATGGGGCTTGACACTTCTGCACCAGGGTTTCTATAACAGCTCATAATTGCAATGATGAACCAGTAAGTCACCCTGCAGGTTATTCTGGCCTATTTTTATTTTAGACCCATGATAAACGGGGCAGGTCCCAGAGAAGGGTTTCCACTATTGCAAGTGAAGGACTGGGTCCTGGCGTGTAGTACCCCACTTCATCAACATTGTGTTCCCAGCCTGTCCCTTCCCAGGAGTTCTGGGACATTAAAATAAAGTCAGCACACTTGTCCAGTGATCTGGGAGGAGTATGTTAGCACTGGGCTGTTTATGAGCTGACTTGACCCCTGGGACCAGGTGACAGCTATTGGGAAGTGCTCCATCGTGCTTGTATTCCCAAGCTCATTTTGAGGAGTGTGTGGGCTGCCTGAGGAACAGTGCCATGGGATTTCATACTGGCATCAATAGAAGACTAGTGGAGGAGGCAAGCTCTTGCTCCTCTTGGACTCTGTATTTCCTGTTCAGAATAAAGAAAATGCTGCCCTGTGAGGTCAAGGGGTAAGGGGTTGCCCTCTGGCATTTGGAAGTTGGTGATAAGTTTAACTAAAAATAAAGCCTCAGTAAATGCAATCCAAGAACTGTATGCCTCCTTTCTGGAAACATGAGAGTGTTCCTCGTAGGTTCCCTACCCCATGTTCCATAAACAGCTTATAGCCTCCAAATGTCACAGGGACCTGACCAAGTTCAGAGGAACTGCGCTCAGCAGGCACCCTGGGGCAGGTTAAGAAGCCCACAGATGGCATTCTTAATTCCCCAAAGGTGAAGAGTCCTCCGCAGCAGTCACTAGGCATTCCTGCAGGCCTGCGCTCAGCCCAAAGAGAGAGCTAGAGACACCAGTGAAGGTCCATTCACAATTGATCCCTCCTGCTGACTTGTGCCAGGGTCTGCTGTGTGCAGGGGAAGGAGCAGAAATAAGAAATAGCTTTTAGGAAGTTGACCTTTAACCAGGCTTTATGGCCTCTTCCATCCAGTAAAATAATACCACACAGCTCTGAAATGGCAGGGGGAGAGGGTGGTATCTGCACCTGTTGGAGGGGGCTGGCTCAGGGGGGTTGGTGTTTTAAACTTCAAGACGCATTTGGTGATTATCTGTGCTTTGACTCTTATTCCCAGAGTTGGAATTTGTTTTCTTTTTCTACACTGTATGGCAGGATCTTAGTTTCCCAACCAGGGATCAAACAAACCCAGGGCCCCTGCCTTGGAGGCACAGAGTCTTAACCACCGGACCACCTGGGAAATCCCTTGAGGGTTTAATTTGAGGTTTTTGACCAGGATGAAGTTATGTTGCCCCTGGAATCAGAGTTTTGGAAACTGATCTGAAATATTAGTTATATAATGTAAACAGTTATAGTTTGACAAACTTCCAACTTTTGACCGTTTTTAATACTCTGCTAAGCAGAACATTGGATTTGCTTTCTGTCCTTCACTCAGACAGAGGAACATCTACCATCTGATCTCTTTTTTTGGTTTTGTTGTTATTGCATCTGGTCTTTTGACAGCTTTGCCAGAGTGTGTCTAGCCCCCACTTTTGGCAGCTCTTGTGGGCAAGATGTGTCGTATTCTCCGGTGCCACTCACCCGGATGGTGGTGGTTGAAGGATGAGGCCCACAGAGTTGGGAGCCTGTGTTATCAGCAATGTCACACTGATAGCACTAGGAACTTTTGCCATCTTGGCTCTGAGTCCCTTTTTAGTCAAACAGTAATGGCTAATGGGAAAGAGAAAGGGCTTCCAGGGTGAGACTGAAGCCAGGATTTGTTGCAAGTGAGAAATAGCAAAGGTCAGTTAGTTCAGAGAAGTGTATTCCCACCTCTCCATGTTCTGTTTCCTTTTCTAATCAGACTGGAGGAAGTGATTGTCAGAACCAGGCCTGCATGACTTGAGCAACGTATTTAACTTGGGCTGCGTCAGCTTAAGTAAATACCTGAGTTTGAATTGCAGTTGTAATCGATAGAGAAGAGCTCAGAATTGTCGGATCTGTCATTCTAACTCTGGTGGCCAGAGCATTATTATCCAGATACAAGGTCTTTTACCCCAGTTGTCTGCTTTGTTTGCTGAGGATGTTTGTTGAATCCTAGAGGCTGGAGGGGGAGGAAACAAGCCTCTTTTATGTTGCCACCAAAAACCATTAAAGGTATGGGTGTAAGTATTCTAAAGTTCCTAAGATTTGCCCTTAGAGTGGGTGATGGCAGTGGAGAAGTAGGTGGAGAGCTGGCAGGAATCTGCTGTATAGCACAGGGAGCTCAACTTGGTGCTCGGGGATGACAAGAAGTGAGGAGAGGCGAGGAGGTGGATGTAAGCAGGTAGAGGATGCTCGGTGATGGAGGCAGTGGTCTAGAATCCTGGTGACCAGCTTCAGTGCTAATCCTAGATCCCGTTGTGTGGGATGACAGATGTGGAGCTTATCGTCTCCCCTCTTTTCCCCCAGTACCATGCAGAGACCATCAAGAATGTACGTGAAGCCACGGAGAGCTTTGCTTCAGACCCCATTCTCTATCGGCCAGTGGCAGTGGCCCTGGACACTAAAGGACCTGAGATCCGAACCGGGCTCATCAAGGGCGTGAGTATCTTGGGGAGAAGCAGGAGAGAAGGCATAGGGGACCAGAAAGCCCAGAAGCCATGTTTCTCAAAGCTTAGGTCTATAAAGGAGAGTTTTATCCATCAGTGTAGAAAGTCTTCCTTTGACCTGCTTTGCTAAGAAACAGTACCAGAAAGAAACCTCCTTCCAAGTCTTTTAGGGAGCAGCTTATCTCTTCCTCTTTAGTATAACTGAAACACTGTAGGTTATTCTTGGGTTATTTCCTTGAAATACACTAAGTTAGAAAAGGCTTTATTGTTACTTCCAACTGAAATTTAATCCTGGTTCCCAAGAGGAAAAAACTGTTCTCCTGCCAGGAAGGCCCAGCTTTGGACTTGTGGCTTACTCTCTTGTCTGCTGCAGAGCGGCACCGCTGAGGTGGAGCTGAAGAAGGGAGCCACACTGAAGATCACCCTGGACAATGCCTACATGGAAAAGTGTGATGAGAACATCCTGTGGCTGGACTACAAGAACATTTGCAAGGTGGTGGATGTGGGCAGCAAGATCTATGTGGATGATGGGCTTATTTCTCTGCTGGTGAAGCAGAAAGGTAGGGACAGAAGTCGGTCTGATTGTTTAAAACCAGCTCCCATCTCTAAATTTCCTTGCCAGAAGATAGGAAGGTTGTTTGGTTGGCAGAGAGACTGAATCTATATAGTCTCAGGACTTCCTTTCTTTTTTCAAATAATCTATTTATTTATTTATATTTATTTTGGCTGCATTGGGTCTTAGTTGTAGCACATGGAGTCTTTAGTTGCAACACTGGACTCTGTGGCACATGGGCTCATTTTTTTGTGGCTCGAGGGCTTAGTGGCTGTGCAGCCTGTGGGATCTTAGTTCCCCCACCAGGGATCAAACTCACTTCCTCTGCATTGCAAAGTGGATTCTTAAACACTGGACCACCAGGGAAGTCCCAGGAGTTCCTTTTATAATAAACTGCTATCCTCAAAAACAGATTTCACTCCAGTTCAGTTGTACTCCTGGAGAGCAGGTGAGAAGCGCTTTTACCCATCCTCACTATTTAAAGATTTGCTTCCGTCCTTCATCCACTTAACATGGTGTCTATAGGACTCCAGTGTGCCTGGGAATGCTAGCTAACCTTTAAGTGATCTGCAATGTTCTAAGCTCTTTCTTTACATGTAGATTTGTTTAAATTTTGAAACAACCTAATGAGTAGACACTATCGTCCCTTTGGAGCTGAGACACTGAGAGGCTGATGGACTTGTCACAGTTGAGTTGGAGTGTGAGCCCTGGCAGTGTGGCTCCGCCACCCACTACGCGCCCCTTCCCAGTTCTCTCGACTGGGGAGAGCCTGCCTCCTGGTGGGGACACCTGCGCCCAGGGCTCGGCCTCCCCAACCTGTTCCATTCCATACAGGTCCTGACTTCCTGGTGACGGAGGTAGAGAATGGTGGCTCCTTGGGCAGCAAGAAGGGTGTGAACCTCCCTGGGGCTGCCGTGGACCTGCCTGCTGTGTCAGAAAAGGACATCCAGGATCTAAAGTTTGGGGTGGAGCAGGACGTGGATATGGTGTTTGCGTCTTTCATCCGCAAGGCTTCTGATGTCCATGAAGTCAGGAAGGTCCTGGGAGAGAAAGGAAAGAACATCAAGATAATCAGCAAAATCGAGAATCATGAGGGAGTTCGAAGGTAAGTCCCCTGCCTCCTTCAGCCCCAACCGAGCTCTCTGCAGAGCAATATGTAGCCTGCCACCTGCCCATTAGAAATAACCTCTCAAACTTATTTCAGACCATTGACTCAGAATATCCTATGATATTGGTGGGCTTGCCAGGTGGCCCTAGTGGTAAAGAACCCACCTGCCAGTGTAGGAGTTGTGAGTTCTGTCCTTGGGTTGAGAAGATCCCCTGGTGAAGGGAATGGCAACCCACTCTAGTATTCTTGTCTGGAGTATCCCATGGACAGAGGAGCCTGGTGGGCAACCATCCATAGGGTCGCAAAAGCAGACACAATTGAAGTGACTTAGTGCACATGCCTGATATTGGTATTGGTATTTCAAGGGGGAGAAAAAAGGCTTCACAGATGATTGGGGTGCCAACATCTTGACATTGTTCCAGGGAGCAGCACTGGAGAGGGACAGGGTCACCACTACTCCCGGGCTCAAGGACCATGCGTAGTGTTCCTCCACTGGCTAAGTTTGCTGGAATTGGGGGCCACCAAGGGGAAAGACAGCAGGCTCTCAGGAACAGGGGGCTCCTTCTCTTGGCAAGCAGTGGGATTGTTGGTTGGGTCAGCTCTGGCGTGGTATCCACCTCCCTGGGGAAAACATGCTGTCTTCCTCTGGTTCTACATGGTCCCAGTCCTGCTCCACTGCCTCCCCAGTGCTCACCAGGTAGAGCCACACGAGTAAGGCCAGCTGGGTGACATCTACTCCTGCTTGGCCTCCCTACTGACAACCCAGGCTTACGTGAGTGGTCAGGTGTGTGCGTGGGAAGAGTGGGAGGAGCCGTGCCGCCCACTGTTGCAGCCTTGCTGTCCTTAGCTTTGTGTCAGTGTCCATTGTACGGGGAAATGGGGCTCTCCCTCTGCCATCCTGATGAGCCATGGGCACCTGCTGAGTTTGGCTTCAGGCCAGGCAAGGCCATGTTCTTGTGCCTTCAACACATTGGGGAAGGATCTCTGAAGGAGCAGCCTTCCAGTATCCTTGACTGGAAGAGGCCATGGACCTTTGTGTCAAGAGCAGTCAGCCACCTTGGGTTCCATTTCTGCCCCAGCAGTGATGACTGAAATGCAGATGGTAGAGACACCTTAAGAAGGACCTCATAAGATGCAGGTGGACACAGATGATGGACTTACGGTTACCAGACGGGAACGATGGGAGGAAGGAATGGTCAGGGAGTTTGGGATGGACCTGTACACACTTCTGTATTTAAAATGGATGACCCACAAGGACTACTGCATAGCACAGGGAACTCTGCTTGGTGTTACATGGCAACCGGGGTGGGAGGAGGGTCTAGGGGAGAGTGGGTGCACATGTGTGTATGGCTGAGTCGCTCTGCTGTGCATCTGAAACTATCAAGACAGGGTTAATCAGCTATACCTCAATGTAAAATAAAAAGGGAAAAAAGACAGAGTTGGAGAGGAAGTGAACCCATGGGATTTTGGAGGAGACCCCTGTCCCCTCCCCTTCCCCTCAGTGAAGTGTCCATCCTGGCATCCTGGTGCTGAAGGAGTCCAGCGAGCAGAACTGTTGGCCCCTTTGGGGGACTGAGACAGCTGGAACACCCCTGTGATGATGTCATGGGTACTTGTCCTGGTGCAAGAATGGCCAAGTCAGAGAATCCCGGGAAACTTTGTGCCACCGTACGTGAGGCCCCTGTTTGTATAACCTCTGTCTCTGCAACTTGCCTGTCAGGTTTGACGAGATCCTGGAAGCCAGTGATGGGATCATGGTGGCGCGTGGTGATCTGGGCATTGAGATCCCTGCAGAGAAGGTCTTCCTTGCCCAGAAGATGATGATTGGTCGGTGCAACCGAGCTGGGAAGCCCGTCATCTGTGCCACACAGGTGTGTGCCTCTCCCTGAGCATGCATCCTTATACAAGGAAGCTCTGGAGGCTACCTGGTCTCTTCCCATGGACCCTGCCCCACATCATACACATACCTATTCCCCCCACCTGCCCCCACACACCTACACAAAGCCGGATTCTGCACATACATGCTCTCCAGGGGGTCACCTTGTGTCCAAAGCCCTCCCAGGCCATGTCTCACAAATGCTGTGTCCCCTCCCAGATGTTGGAGAGCATGATCAAGAAGCCTCGCCCTACCCGGGCAGAGGGCAGTGACGTGGCCAATGCCGTCTTGGATGGAGCCGACTGCATCATGCTGTCCGGAGAGACGGCCAAAGGGGACTACCCCCTGGAAGCTGTCCGCATGCAGCACCTGGTAAGTTCTCCCACTGCGGGTGGAGGCGAACTCCAGCATATGGGGACACCTTGTAGTGTCACCCTCTGTGCCCTCGATCTTTTATTGTCCTCCAAGTCACAAGCAGAGTGAGGGGGTGTGTGCTGGAGTCATGGGGGTGTCTTTTTTGATGTTTTTTTTTTTTTTGCTCTTCTGCCTTCCTGCCCACACCCGTCTCCTAGTCCCTTCTGTTCTGGAGGCGGCCTCCTTCATCACACGTAGCACAGTTCACTCCCATCTTTGGGGTGTGCATCTTTCCCTTGCTTGAGTCCTGGGATATCTGTACTGCTTCCCCCTGGACAGTCTAGAGGACCTGAGCCCTTCTGCCCTGTTCTGGAAAAGTCCAAGAGCTCCTGCTCCCAGCCGGCCTGCATTTGGCTTCCGTTTTGATTCCCCACCTGTCCCAGCCAGTGCCTCCCTGACGGGGTCCTCTGGGCCTGCACTGATTTGGCTGTGAGCTGGCCTTGCATGGTACCTGCAGCAGCGCCTGCTTTGCTGAGCTGTTGCACTCACCCTAGCAGTGGGGTTTAAGGGAGGGGTGACAGGCCCACAAATAGAAACAGGTGGAAGGCTGGCTGATCCCAGCTGGCCCTGGGGTGAGAGTGTCTGGAGGAGCCCTCGTGGCCGCTCCTCATTCTCCTGTGGGAGCTAGCTTTTCCAGGGTCTTCTGCTGGACCATGACCCACAGCCTGGCTGCCTCTGCTCTAAAGCATCCTAAAGAGGAACACAGGCCTGGGGAAATGAGCGCTACAGATAGACTTTCACAAGGGTCCTAGGTGGCTGTTGATAATGTGTAGCTCAGCAAACTGTTTCTTTAACCTTCCTGTTCATTTTCCAGCCAGCAAAGGACCCCAAGCCCTTTGTGTGACATCCCTCCAGTGCATCCCCCCAAAAAAACCTCTGGACTAGATACCATCCTTTCCTCCTTCACTTTCTAAGTGATTAGGCTCAAGTGGCTTCCAAAGAAGACATGACAGTCACAGTGGATACTTTTTCAGGGGTGAAACAAGACATCTTGACTACAGATGTCTTCTGGTCTGTCCTTGGTGTTCTGGGTGGATTTGCCCCTAATGAAATCAGTAGAGACCAGTGCCTGCCCTTGGGACAGCTGTGTTTTTCTGGCTGATGGCCACCCCGTGTGACATGATTGCTGTCCTGATGCTCATGCACTGCAGGCTCACGGTTCTTCTCACCTGTCCCAGTGAGTACTTCCTCTCTCCTGGGAGATAGTGACCTTGAACCGGCCCCCTCTAGAGTGGTTGATGTCGTGTTTATGGGTTTCCATATGGAATTATATATATATATATGTAACGATAACTGCTTTGCTTAGTCATGTGGCCCCACGGCCTCTGAGACCTTGACATGGTAGACTGTAGGGAACTTTGTGTCTTTGGGCACTGGGCCTCTCAAGGCCTTACCTAAGGAGTGAATTAGACGGGATGTGCTTAATTACACCCTTGGCGTTAAAGTGCACTGCTGTTATAAAATGTCAGCTAAGGACCTCATGCAGGTTCTTAACCTCAGTGAGGTCAATGTCACCCCACTTCTAATGGATGAGGGCACATGATAATCGAGCTTGAGTTTGGACCCAGGTCAGCTGACTCTGAAGCCAGCATTCCCTCTTAGAACACATCTAGCAGATCAGGACAGGTGTTCCTGTGGGGCCTGTCAGAGACTAAACCAGACTCCAGGCTCTGCAAGCATGTCTGTTTTTCCAAACCCAATCTTTTCTTTGAACAAACACCTTAGAACTGTGAGACTGGGATTGCATGGCACTATTCAGGAGGTGAGTTCTCCTGGCCATGTCACCAGTTAACACTGGCCAATAGCTTCCCCTCTTAACTGTCCACTGCTTTCTCTGTAACTGACGCAATTGACGTTCTTAACTATGGGCTAGGTAGTACCAGCTATGGTTCTCTTTCCTGTTCATGTGCCCTGTCCTTCTGGGCTGCATGCATTCCATTCTTGCAGGAAGAAACCCTTTAACCTAGCAAATTCGGCCACTCATTGGCTCATCCTGTCAGATTAATGAGATGGCGTTACTGATTCTTCCCTCACCCATCATTGTCTAAGACGCTCATAACTGCATTATAACCCTCTAAAGCTTAAGTTTTCTAATTCTTGGTGTTATCTGAGCAGATGGTCTATGAATAACACAGTGGCTTTCTCATGGGTGTTTTAATCATTCGATTTTAATCAAATGCCTTGGTAAGCTTACCTGTGTGCTTCCACAGGCACCTGACTCTTCACATGGCTGTTCAGTGTGCCCCTCACAAGCTTGCTGATTTCCAGCTGCCCGCTTAGAATGTGGTCAAGCCGCCTGTCCTTGGCTTTGACCCCAGCTTTCTAGCGCTGCTCAGTGTGCTTCTACCGCAGGCCACTGGAAAGGCAGGTAGCATATCTGTGTCTGAAGCCAAGCAGGCACTCCATGTGTGCATGGAGGAAGCTAGACACGAAGCCCTGTGGTAACCAGGCAGCCATGTGAGGAGGGGGGCCTATTCCTTCCTGCGAGCTATGTCATGAGGCAGCGTGGTCGAGTCCTGCCAGGGAGCCGCGGAGGGGCCCCAGCCTCCGCATGTTTCTATGCTGAGGCGTTAGAGCCTGCCGTCATATTGTCTCCCTCACCCCCACTGCCAGTCAGGGAGACCTACCAAAATCAAGAGATCCTTCCAGAATGGAAGAACCAGTTTCCCCTCTGATGGAGGAGGATCAGTAGCCATTGACGCTTGAACCTCCCTGCAGGCTTTCACCACCCTGCCTCTTTGCATCTGCCTGAAGGAGAGACTTAGCCAATTAACCTACGGTACCTTCCTCTCATTAATTCCCCGTTCTGTCTTTCCATGTTGTTGTCTCTCGTTTGTTTTTCCTCCCCGCCCTTCTTCCCTCTTCCTTGCCTCCCCTCCCTCTAAACCTTACAGATAGCTCGTGAGGCTGAGGCAGCCATGTTCCACCGCAAGCTGTTTGAAGAACTTGCGCGAGCCTCAAGTCACTCCACAGACCTCATGGAAGCCATGGCCATGGGCAGCGTGGAGGCTTCATATAAGTGTTTAGCGGCAGCTTTGATAGTTCTCACGGAGTCTGGCAGGTAGGGCCCCGAGGGCAGGTAACTCTGTAGGATAAACAGCCTTTTGCTCCAGCCACTCTAGACGACAGCCAGGGCCCAAGCCCTGAGCCTAGGACGCTCCTCTCGTCTGCAGGAAGCCAGCCAGGGAGGTCAGGGCAGGACAGGGCTACAGGATCCTCCGGCTCAGAAGGCACGGCCATGTCACAGGCACCTGGTGAGGGGCTGGTTCTGCAAGTCTTGATCTCACTCAGCTCAGAACCTCCAGTGATCGGGCTGTTCTTGGCCCCTGTACCCAGGGACTTGCTCCTCCCCAGCTGTCTGTGCGACTCTTCCCTTCCCCGTCCCGTGTGACACGGCTCTGACAGCTCTGTCCCCCTCGTCCCTCTGGACGGATGTTGCCCCTAGATTGCCCGTGAGGCAGAGGCTGCCATCTACCATTTGCAATTGTTCGAGGAGCTCCGTCGCCTGTCACCCATTACCAGCGACCCCACCGAAGCCGCCGCCGTGGGGGCCGTGGAGGCGTCCTTCAAGTGCTGCAGTGGGGCCATAATCGTGCTCACCAAGTCTGGCAGGTAGGAGGTGGCAGCAGCTCCCTGGGAATGCCCTGCTCAGGGGCCCCTTCCTTGGGGGTCCTGGGAGCAGTGCACTGCACGGTGCTCAGATGGCATCGAGCCAAGGTAAGACCCCTCTGCCTGCACCCCAGACCCTGCAGGGAAGGAGCCCCCTCCCCCGGCAGCACTTATGGGCGTTTTGAACCATGTGGGTCCAAAGCAAGTTTATTAAACCCTCACAACGAGCTAGACTTAATTAGATAACTATAGGTAGCCTGATGACAAGTGGTTATTTGATATTGAAAAGCTGTTCTTAAAATGTAAAGGACTACCAGTTTTGCTTCTTCTAGCTAAGTGCTCTTTTAAAAAGTCCAGTTTGCAAAATGAGTGCCGTTTGCTGACAGTGCTCTTTGGTTGGTGTGCCTATCCCATCTGTCTTTGAGTCGCAAAGATAAGTGGGTGCTGCCTAGGAAAGGTCACTGTGCTATCTTGCTGGCAGTCGGGCCAGGCGACCAGGCTGAGACCTCTACTTGGCCTCTGGCTCGAGTCTCTTCCAAATCCAGGATCTCAAGTTAATATCCCTTGCTCCCTGGGTCTGGGGGTATGCTGCTCCTCCCTGGGGCAGCTAGGGTTTCCTGGAGGAGGCGGGTGGAGAGGAGCAGACAGGCACCCCCGTGCACCAAGGAGCAGCAGCTGGGACCGCCTTTAGGACCAGGACACAAGATGTGTGCCGAGTCCCGCAGTAGAGGGCTTAGGGTAAAAAGCTCCAGCCGTTAGGGTTGACCTTTGTGAAAAGGTCCAACCTTTGCTACTTGGCTATTTTTAGTTCCAGTCTTCTGGGGTTTCACTCTCAGCGAGTCCTGACTTCAGCACTTGCTTCCCTCTGAAAGCCTTGTATGGAGGCCAGGCCTCAAGCAGGCCATCCTCTGCTGTGACATGGCTTAAGTTTCCCTGACAGCTGTTGTGTGTCCTCACAGCTTGCCTTCTGAGCCCTGGGTCACCTGCCAGCAGCCCTCCAGCTCCTGAGACACCAGCCCTACCAGTGTACAGTGTCAGTGTTGAAGGAAGCATCCAGCCTTTGAGTTTTAAAGGGGCCCAGTCCCCTCCAGGGGATCCTTCATAGGCAGAGCCTCCCCCGCTGACACTCCATCCCCTAGTATTGCCTTCTGGGTAGCACTTATATTTCTAATCCTCAGCCTCGCTTAGATACTCAGGTTTGACTCTGGGGCTCTACAGCCCAGTTACTGGGACTGTTTCAGGGGCCTGGGGGTCATGTGGGGTCAGGAGAGGGCACAGCAGTAGGGAAGGCTTGTCTTGTAGATTTCCCAGGCGGGCTGGTAGTCTCTGCTCCTGTTTTGGGGTGTTTTGTTTTTTTTTGCAGATGTCAAGTGCCAGGTGCTATTCACATGCTGCTTGGCTTGTAGCTTGCAGCAAGAGAAAAGGGTGTGATGAGCTTGGACAGGGCTGCTTCCCTGTGCCAGAATGGAAAAGTTCAGGGAATGGGGGGGAAGGGGTCTGCCAAGTATAGGCCATGTGGAGTAAGTGGGTAAGACTGACCATGCTGGGTCAGTATGATCCTGCGGCCCTGGCCTATAGGAGGGGTTTAGGGTAGCATAGCTGTGAAGAATCTGCTATGGCAGATACAGGGTGATGGGACACCTCAGTCTTGGGAGCAAATGTTGAAATGGTCAGAGCCTCAGGCTGGCAGAGTTGGATTCCAGGGTGAGTTGTTGCTGAAGGCCCTGAGGGGACTATTCAACCATCTTGTCTGCCTACCCCATCTCAGGTCTGCACATCAGGTGGCCAGATATCGCCCCCGGGCCCCCATCATTGCTGTGACTCGGAATCACCAGACAGCTCGCCAGGCCCACCTGTACCGCGGCATCTTCCCTGTGGTGTGTAAGGACCCAGTGCAGGAGGCCTGGGCTGAGGACGTGGACCTCCGGGTGAACCTGGCCATGAATGTTGGTACGTGTCAGGGAGAGAGGGCTCCCGGTGGAGGGCTGGGGAAGGTGCTAGAGCACTGGCTTCTCTGAGACCTATTGAAAGAGGAACATGCCGGCCTTTGTGGGCAAGAGCCGACCTCACTGGGAATGTTCTCTGGTTCCTTCCCAGTCCCTGGAGTCCTGGGCTAAGCTCAGGGCAGGGAGAGGACCTTTGACGTGTGGGGCTGAGCAGCCCATGTTCTCACCTCACGTTCTTTGGGAGCGGGATCCAAAGCAAAGGATCCTGGATAATCACCTTTGTCCATTCTTTGGCACTTGCTCATTATTGAGGGGTTTTTTTCCCCCCGTAAAATTAACCAGATCTCCTACACTTGGGGCCAGTACACATTTAGATTATGTACTCAAATGGCCTTTGTCACAATATAAAAGTAGGATGTCACAGGATGAGAGGAAACAGCTAGCTGTGACCTTGGGCTGGGCTCTCCACCTTCTTGAGTAGAAAATAAATTATGTCCAAAGGTCCCTGCTACCTCTGCCATCTGAGTGATAAGGAAATAATACCAAGGCCTCCCTCATTCCCTTTGCCTGGGCTGTGAGGCTGGCGCCACCTTGTGGTGTAAGAAAGTAAAGGCCTGTCAGCCCTTCCTCAGTTGTGGGGCACTCCAATACTTTGGCTACCTCATGTGAAGAGTTGACTCATTGGAAAAGACTGATGCTGGGAGGGATTGGGGGCAGGAGGAGAAGGGGACGACAGGATGAGATGGCTGGATGGCATCGACTCGATGGACATGAGTTTGAGTGAACTCCGGGAGTTGGTGATGGACAGAGGCCTGGCGTGCTGTGCTTCATGGGGTCGCAAAGAGTCGGACACAACTGAGTGACTGAACTGAACTCCCAAGTGTATACCTTCTTGGCTTAATTTTTCATTTACCAGCTCTCTCCTCTTCCTCCAGGAAAGGCCCGAGGCTTCTTCAAGAAGGGAGACGTGGTCATTGTGCTGACCGGGTGGCGCCCTGGTTCTGGCTTCACCAACACCATGCGTGTAGTTCCTGTGCCGTGATGGACTCCGAAGCCCCTCCTCCAGCCCCTGTCCCACCCCTCTTCCCCAAACCATCCGTTAGGCCAGCATTGCTTGTAGTGCTCACTTGGGGCTGTAATGTGGCACTGGTGGGCTGGGACACCAGGGAAGAAGATGAACACCTCTGTGAAACCTGGCTGGTTTTAAGACTCTGCTTGGGTGGGGTAGTTCAGAGCTGGGCCACTCATCATGTGGCTGCATCCAAGCAGGGGATGCAGGAGGGATGCAGGCAGGACTGGAGGCCCCAGAGCTTCACACACAGGGCAACAGCTCCTGCTTCCCTTCCTTTGTATACCCGATTCAGCTCCTGTAGAAAATGGATATCCAGAGAATTCCCAGCCCTGGCCCGGGATCAAGAGTAGGGGCCTTAGGGCATGGGGCAGTGGTTCCAGTTTAAGTAGACTCTGGCCCTGGCCCTTACTTGCTTCTCCAACCCCCTCAGCCTCCCTCACCTTGTGCACCATATACTTCTCTTCCTTCACTCCACCCAGCCGATGCTGCAGACAAACACCACCCCCCCATCTTCCATTTCCCCCACTACTGCAGCTGCCTCCAGGCTTGTTGCTATAGAGCCTACCTGTATGTCAATAAACAACAGCTGAAGCACCTGTTTCCTCTCTTTTCTGTTGGGGATGGGGGGTGATTGAACTCTGCCCTCTGAGTGGGGTGAAATGGCAAAAGCCCCATGGCTCCTGACTCAGGCCACCTGCCATCCTGTCCCCCACGGTGCAGGGGTGCTAGGAGAGCAGTCGCTGACTACCTTGAATATAGACTACCCTCCTCAGTGCCCTGGGGTCTAAAAGATCCTGCAGCTGGGGAAATTTTAACAGCTTATTTAGACCAAAGATTGGAGAAGGCAGCCACAAGGGCCCCTCTCTCCTGCTCTGGGTAAACCAGGAGTGAAGTGACCCTTGTCCTGCTCCTTCCCCCTAGGTCATCCTGCAGTAGAGGTCCAGGTTGAGGCTAGGTTCTGTTTCCAGAATATTTGTGCCCCCTTCTGTTTCCCCATGCCCTCCCTCCTTGAAAAACAGGCTCAGAAAGCAAGGAGAGGGTTGGGAATGGAGCGTTTACACCTTCCCTGTCTCCTGACCACTCCCAAGGACCAAGTCTTTCCTGGTGGGGATAAGAGGGGAGGGGCCCACATACCAGGTTGATTGTCACACCCCCCAGTGTGAGCTCTAATGCTTGTGCTTTCCCTCTCAAAGTCTGGCCATCTGCAGTCCCTTTCCAAACACCTCCAGAAGCTTTCTGCTTTGGGAGACACTGTGAAATCCCCAGCTCTGGGGAAAACAGATGAAATCATTGCAGACCCTTGTTCAAAATCCCCTCTGGTGTTCCCTACTCACTCCTCTGGTGTGGAGGTGTGGAGAGAAACTCCCTACTCACTTCTCTGGTGTGGAGAGAAACTGAAACTGCCCTGGAGCTTGGGGTTGAGAGGTGTTGGAGGAGGGCGGGAATGGCCTGCTGCAGAGGGCTAAAGGCTCCGAGACAAATGGCTAAAGAGGAAGAATTTGAAACAAGTACCCAACGCCCTCGCTGGGAAGGGCAAAGGATGCAGACCCAGGCCCAGGACTCCGGGACTTTCCAGTCCCGAGGACTGAGCGGTAGGATCTAGGCAGAGCGTGGGGCCCCACCTGGATCTGGAGAGAGGGAGGAACAACCAATGGGCTGGGCCTGTCCCGCGGGAGCAGCCAATGAACGGTCGGGGGCGTATCTTCCGAGGCAGTCAGGAGTGGGCACTTGGTCCCCCGCGCTGTCTGGAGGTTCCGCGATGACAGCTTTGAGTCCGGGCGCGGCCGCCGGGGCGAGCAGGTAAGGGGGTGCAACCCGCGGACCGGGCGCTGGAGCCCGAAGTCCGCCTAGAAGGGACGCTACCCGGCGAGACCCAGCGCACGCCGCGCCTCGGAGGATTCTGCCCGTGGGGCAGGCACTTTCCACCCTGCCGGAATGCGGCTCCGCTCCAGAGCTGCGCCGTGCGGGCCCCGGCGCCTCCCGGGCTGCGCAGGGGCGGGATGTCAGGCTGCCGGCGCTTCCTGCTAGGGGTTCGAACATCGGGGATGATGGACGTCCGGGAGGCACCAGGGAGGTGGAGGGCACCCTCCTCGGGATACCTCCCGTGGTTCACCACCATCCTCCTCTGCCACCGTCGCTGGTCATTCATTCATTCGCTCATTCATTCATTTCCTCATTCATTAATTCCCTAGCCATATGGACCTCCTGTCCCAACTACCCTCAACCCCAAGGGCTAGTCTTTCCCTTCTGGCCCCCGGAAGGTTCAGCCTCTCTCTTCTAACCGGGTCTGCAATTGTAGCGGAGCTCTGCTGCCTAGGAGGCAGCTTGGAGCTGTCCCAGCACGACTCGGCCACACCCCTGCGTCGTGCCTGTCCACGTCGGGCGGGCTGGGGCCAGTCTCTCAGCCTCGAGATCTGTTCCACAGTCACTCTTGGAAGAAGGAAAGTTCTTGCAGCTGGTCAAGCGGTAGGGAGGCAGCGCAAGTGAGAGGTGGCGTTCCAGGTAGGATCAAGAATTGTGGCCTCTGCCCCCTGATGTCTTGGGCCCCTGCGGGTAGGATTATTTGGGGAAGAAGGAGGAGTCAGTGGTTGAAGCCCTCAATTGCTGCCCTTGTCCAGGTCCCAAACCCTACAGCCAGAGCTCTGAAGGGCAGCCTAGCACCCCTGGCCATCCAGCCCTGGGGCAGATAGTGTGGATGCAGTGTGACCCAGTGCCCAAGCCGGACAAGTACGTGGAGCTGGCAGAAGGCTTAAGGGCTCCCTCTGTCCTGTCCTCAGAGAAGCTGGCGAAGCCCTACACAGCTGGCATTTGCCCTTGTTGGCTTTGCTTGCCCCACCCACCCTTGCAGGAATCAGACTCCTAGGGAAAGAATGTCCTAACAATCCACGATGCCTTTGCTCCAATGTACATCTCTAGCTGGCTCTGAAGTCCAGTTCCTTTCACAGCAAAGACTTATGGGGCTTCCGGGAGAGAGGAGTAGAGGGTGTATATCTCCCATCCCCACCCCCATTCTGCAGTGAGAAGGAGGGTTTGCTCCTTCTGTAGTCTTCGGATCGCACAGACAGACACTCGGGTCTGAGGTTGTGGTTCTATAGGCCCAGTTACGGAGAAGGCGATGGCACCCCACTCCAGTACTCTTGCCTGGAAAATCCCATGAACGGAGGGGCCTGGTGGGCGGCAGCCCATGGGGTCGCTAGGAGTCAGACACGACTGAGCAACTTCACTTTCACTTTTCACTTTCATGCATTGGAGAAGGAAATGGCAACCCACTCCAGTGTTCTTGCCTGGAGAATCCCAGGGACGGGGGAGCCTGTGGGCTGCCGTCTATGGGGTCGCACAGAGTCAGACACGACTGAAGTGACTTAGCAGCAGCAGAAGGCCCAGTTAAGCAGTGAATATCTCTGGGACAAATGGGCAGATATAGAGCACAAAGCTGACAGAAGCTGCTACTGAGCTTACAGGAGCATTTCTGCAGGGGCCAAACCAAAGTTCTCATTCTTGACTTGCCTTTGGGAGAATTTTCTGAATAGCATAGTGGGGTCAATCTAGGTCCTATCCAGGCCTTGATGTTACTGATTGCTTTGATGTTTCTGAGCTTAGCTGGGTCCTTGGAGCTTTAGTGTAGACCAGGAGGGTCTGTGTGCCAATCCATCCACCTAAGATCCCTGAGGTTGAGGTCACCAGTACTCAAGATGGGCTCTGCCAGCCAGACTTCCTGAAGTTCTTCCACATGCCTGTTTGGGTGGCCCCTCCTAGTCCTTAACCTGGTTAAGTTGCGGCTTTGGCCCTTGAATGCCACATACCATACTTATCGGACCAGCATGAAGAGCCTTTCTTGTCAGAATTTCCTATTTTGCAATGACCTGGGACAAGTCAGGTCTCCTTTCTGGGCCTGCTTTGCCATTGTAAGGTAAGGAGAATGGATTGTAGGCTCCTTAAACGGCTTTTCTGTGCAGCCATTCAGTGATTCTGCTAACTAGCCTGTTTCCCCCTTAATTTTTGAAGGTATTTTATCTCTTTAACATAATTACTTCGTTGCCATGACTACCTACAGTGTTGAGACCCATGAAGCATTCCACTTTGGTAACCAGGGTCTGAGTCCAGACACCAGAAAATAATTTCCTTTTTTCTTTCCTGAGAAGTGAAAATAATTCCACCCAATTCAGCAGCCCTCTTTTAAGCAAGGGTAAGTTTGGCATGAAGTCAGCCTTGGCCGCTGTGCTGCTATTCACCTGGGCTGCAGGGCACGAGTCTGTCACCACCTGTTATCACCAACCTTTGAAGCTTTGATTAATTCCCCAGCTGTTTACTAATGTAGGAAAGGAAGGAGGATGGGGACATCAAGGAAGGGGATGGAGCTTCCTCTGTAATCAAGAAGTACCTGGGCTTCCCTGGTGGTCCAGTGGTTAAGAATTCACCTGCCAAGGCAGGAAACACAGGTTTGATCCCTAGTCCAGGAAGATTCCATATGCCATGGAGCAACTGAGCCCATGGGCCACTACTACTGAAGCCCAAATGCCCTAGAGCCCATGCTCCGCAATAGCAGAAGCCACCACAATGCAAAGCCTCTGTACCACAGCTAGAGAGTAGTCCCTGCTTGCCACAACTAGAGAAAGTCTGCACACAGCAATGAAGACCTGGCTCAGCCAAAAACAAGAAACAAACTAATTTAAAAAGAAAATTAAAAAAAAAAAAAAAGTACCTGCTTCTCCATGGAGTCCCTGGTGGCCAAAGCACAGAAAGAAGGTGCTATTCCCAAGAAGATAAGCCACGACAGGGCAGGCTGGTGCCTCCCTTCTCCCCACCACAACCACACATTTTCATTAGTTTACAAATGCTTGGTCAGGAATTTAGGACTGGGGTGTTTAATAATCTATGGAGGTTGAGCCAGTCTCTAAGTCTTTGTCCTAAATTAGTGTTTCCCTCAAGTGATGTTTAAAATCTACTGGGAAAGCACATTGTTAATTTTTATTTTGTTTATTTATTTTTAAATATTGATTTATTTATCTGGCTGTGTCAGGTCTTAGTTGTGGCATGCAGGATCTTTGGATGTGGCATGCGAACTCTTTGTGATGGCGTGTGGGATCTAGTTCCCTGACCAGGAATCCTGGGCCACCTGCATTGGAAGTGTGGAGTCTTAACTACTGGACTGCCAGGGACGTCCCCCAATATATTTTAGTATGCACACTGTTCTAGATACATGTAATTTTTTTCAATGTTATATAATGCTATCCTTTGTGTTAAACTTATTTTTAATGTTTTAATAGTGAAATATTTTAATCATTACATAGCCTTTTATTGTATGAATAAACCATACTTTGTTCGTGTTCTATTTTTTTCCTTTTTTAACTACACTTCAGTGAATATTTGTATACATTTAAATTTGTGTCCAATTATTTCCTGAGAGTAAATTGTTTGAAGTGGAATTTATGGGTCTGTCGGGTATCTACAGGTAAACGTATGTATCTATTCACATACTGCTCTCCTACACAGGAGTGTGAGACTGTCCATTCACCAAAATGTTGATCAACCATAGATGTTATTACACTTTTAAGCCTTTGAAATTTAATAAGTAAAAAAAGATATCACTTCTACTTTTTTATTTTTAAATATCTTTATTATTTTTGTTGATTTTAAAGATATTACACGCCTGTTATAGTAATTTCAGACAAAACAGAAACTATTGAGAGTGAATTCTTCCCTGAGATATCATCACTGTTGTTTGATACAGAATTTTTTTTATTGTTTCTTTTCTTTGTTTTACTTTTTTATACAGAATTTTTAATTTTATAAATGGGTTATATTTTTTTAACTTTTATGTTGGATTAAAAATGTTGATTAAAAATGTTGTGATAGTTTTCAGGTGAGCAGCAAAGGGACTCAGCCATACATATACATGTATTCATTCTCCCCCAAACTCCCCTCCCATCCAGGCTGCCATAACATTGAGCAGAGTTCCCTATGCTATACAGTAGGTCCCTGTTGGTTATTCATTTTAAGTGTCTTTACAAATTCTATTTATTCATTTATGGCTGCTCTAGGTCTTCATTGCTGCTCCCAGGCTTTCTCTAGGTGCAGCGAGCGGGAGCCACTCTTCATTGCAGTGTACGGGCTTCTCACTGTGGTGGTTTTTCTTGGCCTCTAGGGCTAGAGAATGTGGATTCAGTAGTTGTAGCTCGTGGGCTCCAAAGCGCAGGCGTAGTAGTTGTGGTACATGAGCTTAATTGCCCTGTGACACATGGAATCTTCCTGGACCGGGGATTGAACTCGTGTACCCTGCATTGGCAGGCAGATTCTTTACCACTGGACCACCAGGGAGGTCCTGGTTATCCATCTTAAATATAGCAGTGTGTACATGTTAATCCCAAACTCCCTAACTTTCCTTTCCCCCTGTTCCTCCCCTCTGGCAACCATAAATTCATTCTCTAAGTCTGTGAGTCTGTTTTGTAAATAAGTTCATCTATATCATTTCTTATTAGATTCTGCATATAAGGGATGCCATATGATATTTCTCCTTCTCTGACTTACTTCACTGAATATGACTATCTCTAGGTCCATCCATGTTGCTACAAATGGCATTATTTAATTCTTTTTAATGACTAAGTAATGTTCCATTGTATATATGAACACATCTTCTTTATCCATTCCTCTGGCAATGGAAATTTAGGTTTCTTCCATGTCTTTGGCTATTGTAAACAGTGCTGCAATGAACACTGGGGTGCGTACATCCTTTCAGATGACATTTTTCTCCAGATATAGGCCCAGGAGTAGGATTGCAGGGTAGCTATATTTTTAGTTTTTTAAGGAACCTCCATACAGTTCTCCCTAGTCACTGTACCAATTTATATTTCCTTCAGCAGTGTAGAAGAGTTCCCTGCTTTCCACATAAATGGGTTATATCTGGGTTACTAACTTAATATACTTTTTGCTAAACAACACATTTTTTACTTTTTTTCCATATTAGCACATGCAGCTAGCTATACTCTATTTTTTTAGTCAATTGCATAGGAATCGATTATATTGGTAAAATACTATTTTGGTATTTCTACGTTTTTCCTCATAATTATTTAATTTCCTCTTAATTTATAGGAATATAAATTTTTGCCTACTTATCCACTTATTTCCTTATAACAAGTTGCATGAAATGGAGTTTTAGGGTCAAAGGATTTACATTTCTTAAAGCATCTGATATATGTCAGAAAGGTTAACTTAGTTTTAAGTCTCATGGAAAATAAGAATGCTTATTTTTCCACATATATCCTTGGAAATATTGAGCACTCTGGTTTTTTTTTTTTAATGTTTATCAGTAAAGTAGGTAAGAGAGAGCTCTCTTCTTTTGTGACTTGCCCATTCATATTCTTTGTGCACTTTTCTATTAGATTGTCTGCCTTTTTCTTACTGACGTAGATGAGTTATCATTTAAAAATGCCAGTCCTTTTTCAGAGAAGGCAATGGCACCCCACTCCAGTACTTTTGCCTGGAAAATCCCATGGACGGAGGAGCCTGGTGGGCTGTAGTCCATGGGGTCGAGAAGAGTCGGACACGACTGAGCGACTTCACTTTCACTTTTCACTTTCATGCATTGGAGAAGGAAATGGCAACCCACTCCAGTGTTCTTGCCTGGAGAATCCCAGGGACGGGGGAGCCTGGTGGGCTGCCGTCTATGGGGTCGCACAGAGTCAGACACGACTGAAGTGATTTAGCAGCAGTAGCAGCAGTCCTGTTTCAGTTTAATTTTTTAATATTGTTTCAGTCAGTTCAGTTCAGTCACTCAGTCATGTCCGACTCTTTGCATTTGTTTACTTCACCTTTAAAATTTTTATTTATTCGTTTTGGGTGCACTGCGCAGTAGGTGGGATCTTAGTTCCCCGACCAGGGATGGAACCTGTGTCCCCTTCAGTGGAAGAGCAAAGTCTTAACCACTCACCACCAGGGAAGTCCTTTGTCAGTTTAAATTTTTAATGTAGAGAGGTTTTTAATTTTTATGCAATTAAGTATTTTCTTTTATGTGTTCTGGGTTTTCTATCTTGCTTAGGAAGATGTTTCCTTATATAGTAATATTCTATTCTATTTTATGGATTTAGAAAATATTTGGACGTTTAATCTACCTGGAATTTATTTAGTGTATTTTTATGAATGGTATGAGGTACCCAGTTGTTCCAATATCATTTTTTGGACAATCTCTTTTTCCCTTACTTATGTGAAACAGTTTCTTTTTAAAAAAGATTTTACTTTTGATGTGGGCCATTTTAAAGTCTTTATTGAATGTGTTACAATATTGCTTCTGTTTTATGTTTTGATTTTTGGCCCTGAGATCCTAGCTCTCGCATCAGGGATGAACCCACACCCTCTGGACTGGAAGTCAAAGTCTCAACCGCTGGACAGCCAGGGAAGTCCCGTGATTCCTTCTTATATGCTAAATTCTCAGATACCCATAGACCATGCTCTGGCCTCCTTCTTACAGTCTATTGATCTATTAATTTTTCCTAAACTAGTAAATATTTTAATTGTTCCAGCTTTGTAGTTTGTTCTGACATCTGGTAGGGCAAAACCCTTGCATGACAGTTGGGATAAATTCGCTTCTTTAAAACTTTCAATCTTCCCACTCAGGAACAGTTTATCTTTCCACGTATTCAAGTCTTCTTCCATGTTATTTTTAAAATGCCTGTGGTTTTCTTCTAGATTTTTCTACATTTTAAAAGTTTATTCTTGGGTAACTTATACATGTTGTTGCCACATGAATAGAATCATTTCCCCAAATATATTTTATAACTGTTTATTGCATGAGAAACTATTGATTTTTATGTTGATCTTGTAACCACTAGAATAACAATTAAGTCTGTGAGAGTGTATTATTATGTGTCTATCTTCATCACAGCTCTGGCTGGCCCAGTGTCCAAATATGAGAATATCTGGGCCACTTTCTTATGATTTTTCCAGTTGAATATATATTCTCTAGGTAGTTCATGTTACCATCTTACAAAGAATAATCATCTCTTTTTAATATATGAACCTTTTGTTTCTTTTTCATGCCTTTGTGCAATGACTAGAGTTCCAGAACAATGCTGAATAACAGTGGCGAGAGCAAGCCTTCTTAGGGGTTTTCCACTAGCTGAACAATCTGGGGCTCTCCCGGGAAAAGAAGGTCCCAGGATCCAGTAAGCTCTTTCAGTTCAGTTCAGTCAGTTCAGTTGCTCAGTTGTGTCCGACTCTTTGCGACCCCATGAATTGCAGCACGCCAGGCTTCCCTGTCCATCACCAACTCCCGGAGTTCACTCAGACTCACATCCATCGAGTCAGTGATGCCATCCAGCCATCTCATCCTCTGTCGTCCCCTTCTCCTCCTGCCCCCAATCCCTCCCAGCATCAGAGGCTTTTCCAATGAGTCAACTCTTCGCATGAGGTGGCCAAAGTACTGGAGTTTCAGCTTTAGCGTCATTCCTTCCAAAGAAATCCCAGGGCTGATCTCCTTCAGAATGGACTGGTTGGATCTCCTTGCAGTCCAAGGGACTCTCAAGAGTCTTCTCCAACACCACAGTTCAAAAGCATCAATTCTTCGGCGCTCAGCTTTCTTCACAGTCCAACTCTCACATCCATACATGAACACAGGAAAAACCATAGCCTTGACTAGACGGACCTTTGTTGACAAAGTAATGTCTCTGCTTTTGAATATGTTATCTAGGTTGGTCATAACTTTCCTTTTTATGTATATATATATATATATATATATATATATAACTTTCCTTTAAGAGTAGGTTATCGCCCAGGAATCGGAACCCTTACACAAGCACGGGTACGGCTTGGGGAGCCTAGTTAGCAGAAGCCTGGGCAGGGCAAGGAGCTGGATCCTGCCTGGGACACTCCAAATCCGGACCAACTACCGGGTTTGGGTGCTGGAGGGGGCGCGGGCTCCGTTTCCAGGGTGCAGGAGGTGCTCTACTCCACCAGCCTCTGGTCTACGCAGGCTTTTGCTCTTCCGCCTAGGGACCCACCGGCCGCATCAAGGGGTGCGCAGGGCAGGCAGGGCGGGCTCTCTGGCGCGGAGCCCTGCGTTGCTGGAATTCTGGGTGTGGCTGCGCTCTTGGCGCCGGGTGCCTGCGGGCTCTTCAGCCCTTCCCAGGGCAGAAGCAGAAAATGGACTTGTGGTTCGCGGGCTGCGGCAGAGACACGCCAGGGGCAGAGGAGCGTCAGGTGAGGGTGGCTGGGGAAGGCTGAACCAGGCAGGGAGGATTCGGGCAACGGCAGCGTCTGCTTCCTCCACCCCCGCTCAGTCGGGGTGAGAGAAGTACAGTCCCTTCTCCTTCCCATCCCCCAGAATCTCTGTGGCCTTTCGCAGGATCCGAGGTCGGTGTGGCGCTGAGCTGGCCGGTGACCTAGGCTTCCAGCTGTGTTCGGCAGCATCCTCACTTGTGTTCAGAGGCCTGTGCTCACTGTCAGTCCCTGGGATGCAGTCACCAACGTGGGAGGGAGCAGGGAGGAGCAGAGCTTCGGGTGTGGATTCAGGCTCCCCACTGCCGCGTGGATCCTCTCCTGGTCGTGGACTGCCTTTCAGCCTTCCTGCAGTTTGGCCTCCCAGCAAACTTCCTGCTTTCCCATTCCTCCTTTTTGAAGCACTCCTTTGGCTTCCACGACAACCTATACACCTGGTTTTCTTTCTGCCTCTTGGGCCACCTTCTCTTTGTCTCCTTGGGGCATTCCTCTTCCTCCTCCACACAGACTTTTTCTTTTTAAAAAATACTTAGTTTTATTTATTTGGCTGTGCTAGGTCTTAGTTGCCACACTTGGGATCTTGATATTCATTCAACATGCAGGATGTTTAGTTGCAGCTTGGGAACTCTGAGTAGTGGCACGTGGGATAGAGTTCCCCATCCAGGGATGAAACCTAGGTCCTGTGCCCTGGGAATGTGCAGTCAGCCACTGGACCACCAGGGAAACCCCTTCCAACCCAGTCTTTAAGTGTTGTAGTTCTTGAGGTCCCCTACTCTCCTCTCCAACCCCCATCCTTCTCATGGAGAAATAACTCACACACCATAAAATTCATCCTTTCAAAATGTGCCATTCAGTGACTTTCACTGTATCCACAGAGCTGTGTAACCATGATCATTGTCTAATTCCAGAACAGTTTAATCATCCCCCCAAATAAGCCCTGTGTACCTTAGTCACTTCCATTTCCCCTTCCCTCCAACCCCTGGCAACTACTGATTTACTTTCTGTCTCTGTGGATCTGCCAGTTGTGGACATTCCCTGTACATATAGTCATACAATATGTGGTCTTTTGCAACTGGCCTTTCACTTAGCATAAAGTTTTAAGGTCCGTCATGTTGCAATATATATCAGTACTTCATTCCTTTGTATGACTGAATTATGTTCCACTGTATGGATATACCACATTTTGCTTATCTATTCATTAGCTGGGTGTTTGGGTTTCCATTTTTTGGCTATAATAGTAATGGTAATAGTAATAATAATAGTAATGGTAATAATTATCATAATGCTATGAGCATTCCTTTTTTGAAAACTTTAAAATTGTAGTACAGTTGATTTATGATGTTAATTTCTGCTGTACAGCAAAGTGATTCAGTTATATACATATATACATTCTTTTAATACTCTTTTCCATTATGGCTTAGTATAGGATATTGAATACAGTTCCCTGTGTTATACAGTAGGACTTTTTAATTTACTTATCCTATATATAAGAGCTTGCATCTGTTAATCCCAAACTCCCAGTCCATCCCTCTCCCACCTGCCTTCCTTCTTAGCAATCACAGTTCTGTTTTTTTCTGTGAGTCTGTTTTGTAGATGAGTTCATTTGTGTCTTACTTGAGATTCCACATATAAATGATATCATATGGTATTTGTCTTTCTGTTTCTGACTTACTTCATTTAGTGTGATAGTCTCTAGGTCCATCCATGTTGCTGCAAATGGCATTCTTTCACTCTTTTTATGGCTGAGTAGTATTCCTTCGGAGAAGGCAATGGCACCCCACTCCAGTACTCTTGCCTGGAAAATCCCATGGATGGAGGAGCCTGGTGGGCTGCAATCCATGGGGTCGCTACGTGTCGGACACGACTGAGTGACTTCACTTTCACTTTTCACTTTCAGGCATTGGAGAAGGAAATGGCAACCCACTCCAGTATTCTTGCCTGGAGAATCCCAGGGACGGTGGAGCCTATTGGGCTGCCATCTATGGGGTCGCACAGAGTCGGACACGACTGAAGCGACTTAGCAGCAGCAGTAGCAGCAGTATTCCATTGTCTATATACCACATCTTCTTCATTCATGCACCTGTTGATGGACATTTAGGTTGTTTTCATGCTGTGGCTATTAAAAATAGCAGCCAAGTGCTGCTATGAACATAGGCTTGCGTGTATCTTTTTGAATTGTAGTTTTGTCTGGATATATGCCCAGGAGGGGATTGCTGGATTATATGGGAATTCTGTTGTTAGTTTTGAGGAATCTCTGTACTGTTTTCCATAGTGGCTGCACCAATTTACATTCCTTCCAACAGAGTAGAAAGGTTTCCTTTGCTATGAGCATTCTTGTACAAGATTTTGTGTGCATATGTATTTTCAGTTTTGTGGGGTATGTACCTAGAAGTAGAATTGCTGGGTCGTATAGTAAATGTTTAACCATTTGAAGAATCACCAAACTGTTTTCCAAAGCAGTTGCACCATTTTACAATCCCAGAAGCAATGTATGAGGGTTCCAATTTCTCCTCATCATCACCAACACCTGATATAAATCACAGCCTCTTGGGGATGTAAAGTGGTATCTCATTGTGGTTTTGATTTGTATTTCCTTGATGACTAATGATGTTAAGCATCTTTTTGTGTACTTATTGGTCATTTGATATCTTCTTTGGAAAAGTGTTTATGTAACCATTTGCCCATTTTTAGTTGGATTATTTGTCTTTTTATTGTTCAGTTTTAAGAATTCTTTTTTAAAATTTTAATTGTTGGATTAAAAAACACATAACATAAAATTTACCATCTTAACCATTTCTAAGTTCATTTGTACAGTTCAATAGTGTTAAATATACATATTCATATTGTTGTACAACCAGTTTCCAGAACTTTTTCACCTTGCAAAACTGAAACTCTACATCCATTAAGTAACTCTCCACCCACCCCCACCCCCACCTCACCCCCAGCCTCTGGCAACCACCACTCTGCTGTTTTTATGAATCTGACTACTCTAGGTCCTTCATATAAGTAGAGTCATAAAGCATTTGTATTTTTGTAATTGGCTCTTTTTCACGTAGTATAATACCTACAAGGTTGTAAGAGTTTTTAAATATATTCTAGATACTAGTCCCTCATCAGATCTCTGATTTACAACTATTTTCTCTCATTCTGTTAGTCACCTTTTCACTTTTTCAATGATATCATTAGCAGTACAAAAGTTTCTAATTTTGATGTAGTTCAACGTATCTATTCTGCTGTTTCTTGTGTTTGGGTGTCACATCTTAAGAGATTGAGAGTCAGGAGCAAAGAGAACATCTGTGTTCTCACTTGTCTCCAGCTCTTTGTGAAGTTATGGATGGTTACCTGCTGCCCATGGTTTTCCAGGCAAGAATACTGGAGTGGGTTGCCATTTCCTACTCCAGGGGATCTTCCTGACCCACGTCTCTTGTGTCTCCTGAACAGCAGGCAAGTATCTTACAAGACTGTTGCCTAATCAGAGATTTACACCCATGATTTCTTCTAAGAGTTTTAGCACTGACATTTAAAAAAAATGTATTTATTTATTTGGCTGCATTGAGTCTTGGTTGCGGCATGCAAAACCTTTCTTGGTGGTGCACGGTCTGTCTATTTGTGGCACATGGGCTCTGGAGCAGAAGAGTTCAGTAGTCGGGATGTGCTGGCTTACCTGCTCCACAGCATGTGGAATCTTAATTCCCCGACCAGGGATTGAATCTGTGTCTCTTGCATTGCAAGGCAGAATCTTTTTTTTTTTTATTTAATAATTGTATTTATTTATTTAGTTTTGGCTGCGCTGGGTCTTTGTTGCTGCATGGGCTTTTCTTCAGTTGCAGTGTGCAGGCTATCATTGTGGTGGCTTCTCTTGTTGCAGAGCACAGGCTCTAGGGCACTCGGGCTTCAGTAGTTGCAACTCGTGGGCTCAATACTTGTGGCTCCCGAGCTCTACAGCACAGACTCAACAGGTGAGTTAGTTGCTCAATAGTTTATAGGAGTTAAACTCAATGACTTTATAGGAGGGAGGCAGAGTGGCCGGGCTTAGTTGCTCCAAGGCATGTAGGATCTTCCTGGATCCTGCATTGGCATGTGGATTCTTTACCACCGAGCCACCAGGGAAGCCCTGCAAGGCGGATTCTCAACCACTGGACCACTAGGAAAGTCCCAGCTCTGACATTTTTGAGTTAGTTTTTGTACATGCTGTGTGATAGGGATCCAACTTAATTCCTGGCCTGTGAATATCCAGTTGTTCCTGCACCATCTGTTGAAAAGTCTGCTCTCTGCCCGACTGTTCTGGTCTTGGCACCCTTATCCATAGCTTCTCTTCTTTAGGGGAGAATAAGATTCCCTGAGGGATCTTCCTAGCTCCTGTACCCATTCATGGGCCAATAACTCAGGAATTTCTCCCTTCAGCCTGGAGTTTTCTTCTGAGCTCCTCACTCATATATAACTTGACATCTCTACTTAAATGCTTCTCACATATCTTTAAGACTGAACTCATGATTGTTTCCCCTGCTTTGTCTCAGCAAAACAGACCGGTACCTATTCGCTTAAGCCAGAAATCTAAAATCATATTTGATACATTTTCCCTTACATCCCACATCCAACTGATCACCAAGTCCAGACTGGTTCACAATTGCACTCATCTCACACGCTAATAAAGTAATGCTCAAAATTCTCCAAGCCAGGTTTCAGCAATATGTGAACCGTGAACTTCCTGATGTTCAAGCTAGTTTTAGAAAAGGCAGAGGAACCAGAGATCAAATTGCCAACATCCGCTGGATCGTGGAAAAAGCAAGAGAGTTCCAGAAAAGCATCTATTTCTGCTTTATTGACTATGCCAAAGCCTTTGTGTGGATCACAATAAACTGTGGAAAATTCTGAAAGAGATGGGAATACCAGACCACCTGATCTGCCTCTTGAGAAATTTGTATGCAGGTCAGGAAGCAACAGTTAGAACTGGACGTGGAACAACAGACTGGTTCCAAATAGGAAAAGGAGTATGTCAAGGCTGTATATTGTCACCCTACTTACTTAACTTCTATGCAGAGTACATCATGAGAAACGCTGGGCTGGAAGAAACACAAGCTGGAATCAAGATTTCCGGGAGAAATATCAATAACTTCAGATATGCAGATGACACCACCCTTATGGCAGAAAGTGAAGAGGAACTAAAAAGCCTCTTGATGAAAGTGAAAGTGGAGAGTGAAAAAGTTGGCTTAAAGCTCAACATTCAGAAAATGAAGATCATGGCATCTGGTCCCATCACTTCATGGGAAATAGATGGGGAAACAGTGGAAACAGTGTCAGACTTTATTTTTGGGGGCTCCAAAATCACTGCAGATGGTGACTGCAGCCATGAAATTAAAAGACTCTTACTCCTTGGAAGGAAAGTTATGACCAACCTAGATAGCATATTCAAAAGCAGAGACATTACTTTGCCAACAAAGGTCCGTCTAGTCAAGGCTATGGTTTTTCCTGTGGTCATGTATGGATGTGAGAGTTGGACTGTGAAGAAGGCTGAGCACTGAAGAATTGATGCTTTTGAACTGTGGTGTTGGAGAAGACTCTTGAGAGTCCCTTGGACTGCAAGGAGATCCAACCAGTCCATTCTGAAGGAGATCAGCCCTGGGATTTCTTTGGAAGGAATGACGCTAAAGCTGAAATTCCAGTACTTTGGCCACCTCATGCAAAGAGTTGACTCATTGGAAAAGCCTCTGATGCTGGGAGGGATTGGGGGCAGGAGGAGAAGGGGACGACAGAGGATGAGATGGCTGGATGGCATCACTGACTCGATGGATGTGAGTCTGAGTGAACTCCGGGAGTTGGTGATGGACAGGGAAGCCTGGCGTGCTGCAATTCATGGGGTCGCAAAGAGTCAGACACGACTGAGCGACTGAACTGAGAGATCTATGTATCATGAATCCCTCCTTCAACTTCCATCACCATGACTGCCACCAAGTCTGAGACATTGTTTCCCTGCTGGAATATAATCTCCTAAACTGTCTGTCTCCATGGAAAATTCTAAACATATACAAAAGAGGAGACTGGGACTTCCCTGGTGGTGCCGTGGATAGGAATCTGCCTGCCAATGCAGGGTTCAATCCAGGAAGATCTCACATGCTGCAGGGCAACTCAGCTCCTGCACCACAACTACTGAGCCCATGCTCTGGAGCCTGTGAGCTACAGCTACTGAAGCCCACGTGCCTAATGCCCATGCCACGCAACAGGAGAAGCCGCCACAAGGTGAAGTCCGTGCACTGCAAGGAAGAGTAGCCCCTACTCCCTGCAACTAGAGAAAGCCCTTGCTAAGCAACAAAGACCCAGTGCAGCCAAATAATAATAATAAAAAAAAAAGAATGAATTAAAAAAAAAAGAATCACAGCCACTCTCTGGGTATCAAAAAAAAAAAGGAGGAGAGTTGTAGGATGGACCGCCCCCCCTCCTCCATCCTAGGCTCCTGGCAACTTCTCCTGGGATCAGAGTTCTTCTGACCACAGAGTCAGTGACCATGTATCCATCACTACCAACTAAAATAACTACCAACATAAGGTTGTCCCCATTTCATCAATACTCATCCTCTACGCCCCCTGTCCCACACCGTTTTGTATTTGAAACAAATCTGTGTCTTAGGGTGATCTGTGTTCATGTCCATATATGCCAGCTCAAACAGATGCTGCTCCATACTCTTTTAACATACCAAATTACTAGTGTCTTTTCCCTTTTAAATCCCTTCATTGGTTCCCCCTAGCTTTTAAGAGAAGGACAAAAACCCTTACTGGGGCCCACTGGGCCCTGCATGATCTACCCTGCCTACCTCTCCAGCCCCATTGCTCATTACGTCACTGCTCACCTCTACCTTCCAGACACAAAGGCTCTGTTTATGTTTCTCCTAGGTGCTATATACGTCTGGCCTCAGGGCTTTTGCACATCAGAAACCCTCTAAACAGTGGTCTCCAACCTTTTTGGCACCAGGGACCAGCTTCATGGAAGACAATTTTTCCACAGATGGGTGGGGGGGATGGGTGGTTTCAAGATGATTCAAGCACATTATAGTTACTGCGCACTTTATTTCTATTATTATTACATCAGCTGTGCCTCAGATCATCATCAGATCCCAGAGGTAGGGAACCCCTGCTCTACAATGACCCCTCCCCAGTACCCTCCAACCCTCCTCTCCCCTGCCAGCCCCTTGGACTGACTGGCATTGCCATCAGGGCAAATGCTGCTGCTGTGTCTTCAGGGAAGTCCTCCCCTCTCTCTGCAGTTGATTCAGGGCTCTTGATGAGGTGATCTCAGACACTGTGCTTTGCCTTCATAGTACACATTACACAGTTATAATTATGTATTGATCTCTATAAATATTTGTTTCACGTCTGCCTCTCCCACCAAGCCTTTTGGGGATAGTAGTTTGCCTCATGCCTTTTCGTACACACAGCACTTACACAGAGCTAAGTGAGTCCAGGCATTCAATTGGAGTTTAGAGGAGGGAGGCAGAGCGGCCGGCAGCCTTTGAGGGCTATGATGTTGCCAGCCTCTCCTGGGGTCGGCGTTCTTCTGACCACAGAGAGCCAGTGGCCAGCTTCTGCTCACCCAGTCCTGGGCTCAGCTTTGTTGTTCCCTCAGACAACATTTGCTTTCTCTCCTGGCTGGAGACTTTCTTGCCCCTTTGCTGAGGAGTAACTGAGGCTCAGAAGGAGACAGTGGCTTCCCCAGGGCTGTGAGAGGTTCTTTCAGGCCTGCCTCCCTGTCTTCTTGTCCCCATGCCTGGGGTCTTTTGGGACCCTGAGACCTCTCAAGACCCCCAGTGCTCTGAGAAGAGCCGAGTGGGTTCCCAAAGCTAGCGCAATTCTGAGATGGGTGTCCCAGAGTGCACCGCGTGGGATCCATGGATGGACAGAGTTGACTTGTCCCGGGAGCAGCCACCCCTCCTGGCAGCCTGGAGCATCTGAGGGTGTCTGTGGGCCCTCCGCCTAGCAGGCCCAGCGGAAGGTGGCCCCCAGGAGCACAGGAGTGCTCTGTTTCTTAATGAATGCAAGTCTGTGTTTAGACCTGAATGACCAGCTTCTAGTCTGGAAACAGCCAGGCCCCAAGTGGCCTGCCAAGAAAAAGTGGTCTGTGACCAGGTCCAGGGGTGCCAGCTCACCCTGATTCTGCTCCAGCAGTGGGCACAATGGGACGGGGCCAGCGACAGGCAGGTCACTCTGCAGGACCAGCTCCCTGCTCCATCGTAGCCTGGGCTTTGTAGGAAATCCTGGATGTCTCCCAGAGCGAAGATTCCAGGTTTCGGCCGTTTGTCCAGCAGTCTCCCTGGTGACTGTTCACAGTCTGCAAGTCTTTGCGCTCTGGCCAGGAAGGGGGCCAATTGTTGGTCTCAGACCTCTGGTAGGGGGAGAAGAGAGGACGGGATCCTGAGTATGGCTGGGTCTGAGCTCTGGGAGCACCTCTGAGCTTAAGGGGGTGGGAGACTGTTCGTGAGTGCTGCCCCAGGTGTGAAGAGGGCCTTTCAACAGCTGCTGTCCCCAGGAAAAAGATTCAGTCACATAGGACACGTATGGAGCTTTGTGGGCAGAGTGGGGGTGCTGGTGGTGCCTCCATGTCTGCTTCCCATGGGGCACTCAACTCTAGGCCTCCTTCAGGGCACAAGGTGGGACGAGGCAGGTGGCGCAGGGTGCAGGCAGGGGTAGGAGGCTCAGTGGGCAAGGCTGGGAGAACCTGCCCCTTGACCAAGGCTGGGCCATGACCTCTCTCAGATCCTCACAGGAACCCTGACCATCTGCAGAGAGAGGGGATTCTCCTCTCTTTACAGAGGAGGAAGCAGACTCAGAGGAGGGGCCTGGGGGTCAGCGGGGAGGGAGCCAGAGGCAAACTTGAGCGGTTGCCCTCACTCCAGATTCTTAGGTTTGCATCCCAAGCCCCCACTGATGCTAAAGAAACTACACAGAGGAGTTTCCTACAGGAAGCATTTGTGTATTCAGTCAACAGTTATTGAGCACTTACTGTATGCCTGGAGTTGTGCCAGGCCCTGGGGTAAGACAGGAGGAGGGGAGACAAGCCACAGCAACAGGCAAGGCGGCAAGGAGCTCTCTAAGCAGACGCAGGGAGTGGGCACAAGGAGGGAGTGGTCTGCGTTCCTGGAGGCACAGGCTGGCCAGGCTTCAGGGGGAGAGGTGCTGAGGGATGGCAGCGAGGGGGTTTCCACCTGGGGCAGGAGCAGCTTAGGTGAGTGGGGGCCCTGACAGGGCTGGGAGCGGTGGCTCATTAGCATCGCTCCCAGAGGCGAGGAGGAGTCAGCCTGAGCACTTTGTCCCCATGAGGAGCAGGGCCATCCTGGGCGGGAGGTCAGGGGGCAGGGAAAAGCTGTGGGGCCCTTTAACCAGGGCTGGTCCAGTCCAGCAAACAGCTTGACTAATGAAAGAAGTTGGGACCAGCCTAGCTCTCGGCCCTCCCAGCTCCCACTCAATGGGAGGACCCAGGGTTTCTGAGATCCGGGGAGGTAGGAGTTCTCGTTAGCACCAGAGCTCAAAGGGGTCCTTGTTCAGGCTGAATCCAGTTGCCCCAAGTGGGCGGGGCCAGCCCACATCTCCTGAGCAACTAGCTCTCCCAGTTTGTTTGGTTCTTGGAGTCAGGAAAATAAAATCTGGTGGACGGGTCTTATCTAAGGAACCCTACTTACGAGTGGGGCTCCTGCCTGGTCATCTCAGCTCAACAGAGTCACTCTCTGCCTCCCCGAGACCCCTCTACTGGCCCTATGGGGAGAGGGGGGGCCTGGCCCTGCAGCAGGAAAAACTCGAAGAAAGGACAGAATTTGGGGCCCCCAAGCCCCTCCAAGCAGTGTGTGCACTTTTCAGCCAGACTGAAGTTTGAATTCCATCTACACTACTCTCCAGTTATGTGGTCAAGAGCAAGGAGCTTTACCTCTCTGGGTCTCAGTTTCCTTATCTGTGTAATGGGGATGATTCATCTCCGTTGTGTGACTAGAGTTGGACTGATTAGGGGAAATCATGAGCCAGATTCCTTCACCTCCTCCTTCCTGAGGGCTCCCTTGTTAACAGGGCCAGACTTGATCTGAACCTTCCTCAGAGCTCTCTTCCCTCTCCTGGTCCTGAAGGCTCATTGCGAGTATGGTACCCCCAGCTGTGAGTATCAGACCTCTATGGAGTCCTGACCCGCTGCCAGTGAGCCCAGCTGAGCTTCCCTCCTTCACCCGTGGGTGAAGTGCAAGTTGTACCACCTGCCCCCATTGTGTCTTTTTTTTTTTAACTTTTTAAAATTTTATTTTATTTTTTTTGGTAAATAGTGGGGTGACACTAGGCAATTATTTCTTTTTTTTAGTTTATTTTTTAATATAAATTTATTTATTTTAATTGGAGGCTAATTACTTTACAATATTGTATTGGTTTTGCCATACATCAACATGAATCCGCCATGGGTGTACATGTGTTCCCCATCCTGAACCCCCTGTCTTTTATGTCTTAAAGGACATCATATATCTGTCCTCATGTGTGGTCTTTGGGCAAACCAGGTGTAGGGGATTTTGGTCTTGGCTGCAAGGGCCTGGGCTCTGGAAGGAGAATTGAAAGTTAAGGAGCAGGCGAGGGGAACAGACCCTCTTTGCTGTCTCCCAGATGGAGCGCTTGGCCCACGGCCCACCTGCTTCTTTCTCTCTTTTAAAAAGATATTTACTTGGCTGCACTAGGTCTTAGCATTGAACTTAGTTGTGGCACGTTGTGGAATTTTAGTTCCCTGACCAGGGATGGAACCCGGGTCCCCTGCATTGTAAGGGCAGAGTCTTAGCCACTGGACCACCAGGGAAGGGGTTACCAGGGACGGCTCCACCTGCTTCTCTGTCTACTCTCTTCCTCAGTCTAGACCCAGTCTCCAGTGCACCCAGTGACTCTGGCCAAGCACACATGCCGCTCCCTCCTGTCGGCTCACTGCCTCTGGCTGCCCACCTCCACCTCCCGTATCTCCCAGTTTGGATTCATCAGAAAGAGAACCTGACGGGCCAGCTCAGTTTTTCACTCTGAAGAGGCTGCTGGTCGGCTTGCAGGTGGCTTTGCTCAGGTCTGGAGCACACCTGTGGTTCTGTTGGCCTCGGCCAGGGTCCTCTGTACAAACGGCAGTGTTGGGAAGCCGGGTCTTTGATCCTCCATGTCTCCCATTATTTCGAAACAGCTGAAGGCTGTAAAGGGAAACTCAGCATATTCCTGGCCCAGGGGTTCTCGGAAAGCTCCTGGAAGGAGGATTTGTGACTAGGCTTCGCGCCTGCCACACCCTTTGCCAGGGTTGCTGAGCAGGGCAGATGGATTGGCACCCAGCATGTGGCCCCCAACTCAGAGCCCCATCCCTTACATTCAGTGTGGAGTTCAGTTATGGGATTCTCTCCCCCTGCCTTTAAAAAAAACTTTTATTTACTTAGCTGCCTTGGGTCTTAGTTGTGGCATATGGAATCTGGTTCCCTGACCAGGGATCAAACCCAGGCCCCCCTGTGTTGGGAGCGTGGAGTTTTAGCTACTGGACTACCAGGGAAGTCTTACCTTTTCTTTTGGGTGGAAAGGGTGAAGCTGTTGTTGTCTTGCATATGGACATAGGAAAATTATTAGAAAATAAGTGTGGTGCAGCTTCTGTGTAAGAAATAAAAGAGTGATTTTTTGCAAAGGGAGATTGCCTTTCGTCTTCCGGTTTTAGTGTTTTGATTGAACCTGACTCTGAGCTCAGTTGATGAGCCTGACTCTGTCCACATGATTCCAGTTTCTCCTGGAGAGAGGTCTTGTTAGCCAGTTTTGGGGCGGTATGTGGGGACAGTGGCCCCAAGAGAAAGCTAGGGAGGCTCTTGGGAAGGGCACAGTGTAGTTCAGGCTGGCTCTGACACATGGGAAGGCAGGTCTTACTTCCTTGGCACAACTCAGTAAATGAACTCTGCGACTTTCACAGATGAAAGAAATCTCTATTAACAGTGTGATTCCCTGTCTTGCCAAGGATGTTCCTGGAACTCTGGAGGGCCAGGTGGAGGCACAGGAGGGTCAGGGCCCCAGGTCCAGAGCCCAGGCAGGAGGATCAGCGATGGAGACCAGGAAGTCCACGTCTCCCTCTGAACCACAAAGAAAGGAGGGGTTTAGAATCACCTGAGAGCTTTTAAAAGTCTGAAGTTGAAACTCATGACCCGGCAATTCCAATCCTAAGTGTTTATCTGTAGGAATGAATACTGTGTCTGCCAGACAGGTGCTGGAATGTTTGTAGCAAGGGTTTTGTAATAGGCAAAACTGAAAACTCAACAGCAACATGCCCTTCAACGGTAAAATTAATCAATCAATTGCAATCTGTCCATATACTGGAATTCTAAAGATTGGTGAAAATGCACAGTTTGCAACCACACGCAGCACTGTGGATGAATCTCGCAAGTGTGTTGCCGAGTAGAAGAAGAACATGTACCATATGATTCCATCCATAGAAAGTCCCTGAAGAAGCAGAGACAATCCGTGCTGCTGGAATCAGGCTGGTGTTTATCACTGACCCAAGGTGGGGGGTAGGGGCGATAGGACTGGAAGAAGCAGGAGGGGCTTTGTGGGGGCAGGTTTTCAGGTTTGGTCCATTGGCAAAATACATTGCACTGTACACTTATGTGCACTCTTTAATATGTAAATGAAATATCAGTAACAAGTTAAAAATGTGTAGTTACCTAAATGCTATCCCCAGAGATTCTGATTTAATTGGTCTGAGAACAGGGCTCAGGCATCACTTTTGTTTGGATGGTTTTTCAAAAAGCTCTAGAGGTAATTCTAGTGTGTCCCCAACAGAGTTAACAGAATGGTCTCTTTTCTCTGTGAAGTAAGTGGTGAGCTGTGTGTTGAGAGGTAGAGCTGGGGGAGTTTGGAGGTGCCCTAAGGTCTAGGCCATGGAGCCCCAGTGGCTGATGTTCCTTCCAGGATGTATCTGTCCCTCAGTGGCTTTTTCCGTGGTCTGTGGCTTTGCATTCTCAGGGGCTGCTGCTGTGTTTTCTGTTTGGAAGAGGTCTCTCCTTGGACCAACCGGGGCCCAGCATCCTGGCTGCTTGCAGGAGAGAGTGGAGCTGTGCTTGGCCTTGGGAAGAGCTGACAGGACCCACAGGATGCTCTAGCATCTCAGATGGCCACTAGGACACAACTCGGGAGAGTGTGTGGACACCCACCCTGGGGGAGGAGACGCCCAGGGGGCCCTCCTGTGACCACGGAGTCCTAGCTGGTTCACACTGTCAGGCCTGGCCAAGTTTTCCACTTCAGCATCAGCCACGGGCACTGCTGCCGCCTGAGGCTTGAGGAGCCCTGGGGGGAGGTTGTGGGCGGGGGGCTGGGTAAGCCAAGCGGGTGTTGCCAGTGAGCGCTACTGTGAGGGCAGGAGTGGCCCAGCCTGTGCTTTCCCCCACATACCCCGTCCCATGCTGTCTGAGCCACTTTATCCTCTTCTGTATGGCTTCTGCCTCCCACCTGAGCTCCTTTTTGATTATTCAGCCAGCACAGACTGAGTGCCTGGTGCTGCTGGGCTGGGCTGTCTGCCTGCTCCACAGGCTGGGGCTCCTGGAAGGGCCCATCTGTGGGTGACCCCCATCTGCTCCTGTCCACCACCCCTCCCCTTACTGCTGGGCACCCATCATTCTCTGGACCTCCTTCACTCTTTTTATAAAAAATCATTTACTTATTTATTTGGCTGCACCGGGTCTTAGTTGAGGTATGCAGGATCTAGTTCCCCGACCAGGGATCAAACTTGGGCCCCCTGCATTGTGAGCTCAGAGTCTTAGCCACTGGATCACAGGGGAAGTCCCTCCTTCACACTTACTGTCTGGCTTTTTTTTCTCCCCTTCTCTGTCTTCAAGTGTCAACATGTCTCTTTTTTGGTCTCTCCTTCATACTCATTCCTTTAGCAAACATTGGGTGCCTACTGTGTGCTGGGGGTACAGAGATGTAGAAGACACATGCCTGGAGGAGCTCAGATGTCTAAACAGACAAGTACTGGGATGGTAAGTGCAGGAGCAGCAGCGTGAAAAGAGGGGCAAGGGACCACAGAGGAAGGATGCCCGGCTCTGCTGGGGGAAAGCTGGGAAGGCTTCACAGAGGAGGTGATAGCTGAGCTGAACCTAGAAGGATGATTGGGGAATTCTCCAGGTAGATAAGCATGGCAAGGAATCCCAGGAAGAGCCAACATGCAGGGCGAAGGGGCTCCACTGAGTTGCATGGGTGAGGCTGGAAAGGAAGCAGGAAGGCCAGCTGAGGAGGCAAGCAGGAACTCCAGGAGGAAAGTTAGGAGGTGGGGTGGGGGGTGGTTGGCAGGCTCAGATCTGGGCTGCAGATGGCTCTGTTGGCAGTGTGGATGTGGGAGAGGGCCAGGTGTGCAGGGCAGGGCGGGGGGTGGTGTCTTTAGGAAGCTGATGCCAGCATCCAGGAGAGAGATGATGGTGGCCTTGGCTTGCCTGGTGCAGCAGGAGTGGGGACAGCGTATGGCATCGTGGCTCTCGGGGTTCTGGGGGTTGATGGGGTGTGGGGTGAGTTGAATACTCTGGCTTGGGGAATGTGGAGGATGAGGCCTTTCAAGGGGAAGCAGATTTGGGGACATGATACTGAATTCACTTTGATGGATCCGTCTAGATGGCAGGCTCTGCCGCTCAGGAGAGATGAGGTGTTACCGTTAGGGATTTGGATTGGAGAGTGTCTGCCTGGTGCAGGTATTTTGAGTCTAGGGGAGCAGAGAGAGAGAGAGAGACAGAGAGAGAGAGAGAGAGAGAGAGAGTGAGAGAGAGAGAGAGAGAGAGAGAGAGAGTGTGTGTGTGTGTGTGTGTGTGTGTGTGTGTGTGTGTGTGTGTGTGGTGTCCCTTGAGACTTTGTCCCTGGGGCCTATGGGAAGCGGCGAGGCTCTGCATCTCCGGCTCCCCTTTGCACTGCCTCTCTCTCCCTCTCTTAACCTCCTCTCTGTGTCTCCCCTTTCCTGAGGGGCCTGGCTCCTTTCCCGACATCTCTGAGTGCTAGCCGCCTGTACCCTCCCTCTCAGAAGCTCTCTTGGGCTGGGCAGGTTCATACCAGGCTCATGGGGTGATAAGCTCAGCAAGTATTTGTGGAAGGGATGGGCAGGTAGCCTGAGTTTTTCGGGCGTGAGGCCCAAGGGTGGGGCAAGCACAGCTGTATCCCCCAGATCAGCATCTTGCTTTCCCATCGGGCTCAGCAGAGTGAGAGGGCCTCATCTGAGGAATTTCCAAGCCTTTGCAACTCCCTTTGCTTTGTGTGTGTGTGTGTGTGTGTGGTTTTTTGTTTTTTTTTTTTTGGTTTGTTTTATTCTCAAACTTTTATTCTAGCTGTTTCCCTCAGATGTCTGGTAATTTTTTTTTTTTTTTTTTAGCTGCGTGGCATGTGGGCTCTTAGTTCCCTGACCAAGGATCCAACCCACGTCTCCTGCATTGGAAGGTGATTCTTAACCACTGGACAAGTCCCTATAACCCGCTTTAATGTCCAAAATACTGAGCCTTCCCCGCTCCACCCTCCTTAAGACAGTAATGACGTATTTTGTAGCTCTGGTTGAAAAAATAGATATGGATTTGAAGACCCCTGATATTAATTCCACAGTCTGCATGTGGAGGTGGGATGGGGTTGCCCAGGCAGGAGGTGTCGTTCACAGCCCAGAGAGCAAGAGCGACTTGGTGGAGTAATTCTCTATGGGAACAGAGGCCGCCAGCAAGGTCGGGGGACTCAGGCTGGCCCCCCACTCTCCAGCTTCCTGCTCTTGCTGTCTCTTTCCTCTGGATCAGAGCCCTGTTGCTCCTTGCATGAACCCTGCCTGACTGGTCCTGTTGGTGAATTCTTTTTTCTTTTTAGATTCTTTTTTTTTTCCCTTGTCCTTTTTCTCTCTATATATATATTTATTTTCTTTTTCTTTTTTTTTTATGTTGGTGAATTCTTGATGACCATTGCCCCAGACCTAGCTTTTCACTGGACTTTGCTCCCGTCTCTTTATTTCTACTCATCTAAACAAATACTATGGGAAAGAAGATGAATTAGTAGAGAGTCTGATTTGAAGATGATTTTGAAACCAGTGCAATTCTGCCATATCCAGGGTCTCTGAATCAACAGCATTATCAGGATGACCAGGAGGAGCTGTTTTTAATCGATGGATATGAAGGATTGGCTTTTGACCACCATGGTCATCACATGAAAAGAGGTTGCTACTGCTAAGTCGCTTCAGTTGTGTCCGACTCTGTGCGACCCCATAGATGGCAGCCCACCAGGCTCCCCCGTCCCTGGGATTCTCCAGGCAAGAACACTAGAGTGGGTTGCCATTTCCTTCTCCAATGCATGAAGGTGAAAAGTGAAAGTGAAGTTGCTCAGTCGAGTCCGACCCTCAGTGACCCCATGGACTGCAGCCTACCAGGCTCCTCCATCCATGGGATTTTCCAGGCAAAAGTACTGGAGTGGGGTGCCATTGCCTTCTCCGTGAAAAGAGGTTACTTTTAGTTTAAACATATTTGAGATGTTTTCCCCTGTTTTCTTTCTGTTATTTTCTTTTTAAAAAAGTTTTGGCGGCACTATAGTAAATGTTGGTCCACTGTAAGCACGTGGCATCTTAGTTCCCTGACCAGGGATGGAGTCCACGCGCCCTGCATCAGGAGCGTGCGCCCTGCATCAGGAGCGTGCGCCCTGCATCAGGAGCGTGCGCCCTGCATCGGGAGCGTGGTCTTAACCCGTGAACCACCAGGGATGTCCCTCTTTCCATTCCCGTTTTCTTCATGGAGATGCTGCGGGAATCACAGCAGCCTTCTTTTGTTATTCTCATGGCCCTTCTATCTTCCAGCTTCTGTTTTTGATCTCGCTTACACTGTCTACACATGTCACAAATGTGAGCTGCACGCTGGTGTTGCCCTAGGCTCAGAGACTGCAGTGATGGCGGAAGTGTCCTGGAGCGCCTGGATGACGGCGGAAGTGTCCTGGAGCGCCTGGAGATGGGCAGTTAGAGCTCACCCACAGGCGTCTGAGAGGAGCCTGAGGTTCGGGGCAGTGCGAGCCCGCAGCAGGGCTCATCATTAGGCTGGGGAAGGGCCCAAGGCAGGCGCCCCTTCCTGAGGTCTTTGAACCTAAGGATGAGTTAGGTTTACTACAATCCATGCAAAGGATTGAGTATCCATGCAGGGTTAGGTGAGGAAGCCAAGCAGGATTGCAGTCCCACCCAGTTGGTGAGGCTCAGCTTCCTTTTCTCTGGGAATCTGGCTGTAACTTTGACTCTGTGTGTCATCTGAGCTCCTGTAGCCCTGGCAACTTCAATCACACTTTCTAGTACCTGAGTGACAGGCTTCCTGCCTCTGAAACCATGGCCCAGCTCCTCCTCCTTCCTCTTGGAGTTTTGTTTTACCTTTGGTTGTCTGGGCCGGAATGTGTTCCTTAGAGTGGAGCCCACACCTTTCTTCTCTTCCCTTGAGGCCCAGAGGGTTTCTGGGCTGCAGGGTTCAAGCTCATGAAGGCTTGTTCGACTTGTGCTCACTTGCCTCGGGGGCCTCTCCTATCGAAGCACTCAAAGCAAGAAAGGAAAAGAGATGAAAGAGAGGGCTGGAATCTGCCACACAAACATTAAACACAAATATAGGAGCAATACCACAGACAGAACTAAAAGGCAAATAGGGGAAATATTTGCAAAAATGATAAACTAAGGATGAATCTTCTCAACAAAGAAGGTAGACAAATCAATAAGAAAGACATGAAGACACTTACAGATACTTCACAGATGAAATCCCAGTGGTCAAAATGTATTTGGCAAAAAATGTTGACCCTATCAGTAAGCAGAAATAGAAATGAAAACAATATATGTTTATTTATCAATTTTGCAAGGTGAGAAAAAGATCACAGCCAGTGTAGGGCCTGGATGTAGGGCAGTGGGCACCCTCATATAGTGCTGAAGGCCGTGCTCCCCATCCGTATAGCATCCGGAAGGCATTTTGGAACTGGGTCTAAAAGATCCTAAGAGATGCTCATTCTCCATCCACTAATTTTACTTCTGAGAATCTATCCAAGGAACAAATAGTGACATGGGGAATGTCTCATGAAATCATGTTAAGCCACAAAACCAGGGCATACAAGTTATGTGATATATAATCCCACTTACACAAATTATATATTTATGAATAAATATTTTCTTTGAGTGACTTGGGGGAGAACTTTTTTTATTTTTGGCCCTGCCCTGTAGTGTGTAGGATCTTAGTTCCCCCTCCAAAGTGAAAGTGCAGAGTCCTAACCACTGGACCACCAGGGAATTCCTGGGAATTTCTTTCTTATGGGTGATTTTTAAGAACCGTTTTTATTTATGTATTTTTGGCTGTGTCAGGTCTCAGTTATGGCATTTGGGGTCTTTCATTGTGGCACGCAGGCTTAGTTTCCCTTCTGCATGTGGGATCTTAGTTCCCTGACCAGGGATCCAACTGGTATCCCTTGCATTGGAAGGCAGATTCTTAACCACTGGACCACCAGGGAAGTCCCTTATGGGTTATTATTGATCATCATACTTTATATATTTTATATTTCTTGTATTTTCTATAATAAGCTTTAAAAGCTGAAGGTTTTGGGGGGAGTCTCTGTGAAATGTGTAGTGATGGACCCAAATAAATCCAGAAGTTAACTCTAGGAGCACACATGCACCCTCAGTCATGTCCGCCTCTTTGCAACCCCATGGGCTGTAGCCCACGAGGATCCTCTGTCCATGGGATTTTCCAGACAAGAATACTGGAATGGGTTGCTGTTTCCTCTTCCAGGGGGTCTTCCCAGTCCAGGGATGAACCCATGTCTCCTGAGTCTCCTGCATTGTGGGCAGATTCTTTACTGCCGAGCCACCTAGGAAGCCCTAGCTTTAGGAGTCAAGGGGTCAAATCAGTGGCACAACCTGTCACTTTGCAAGATTAGGAAATACATGATACGTGCACCAAAATTCTCCATAAGGTTGAGGACAGAGGTCACCAGCCCACATGGTTGGGCCCATTTGGTGGGTGAGATCGTCTTGTTCCTTGCCGTGTGACACCGGTACAGCCTGCCCCTTGGCGGGTTTCTCAGTTTCCTATCTCTACAATGGTAGGGTGGGAGGCAGTCAGGTTAATAACCTTGAAGGGTCTTGGCAGATCTCGGCTGAGGCGATAACTCTGTTCTTTTTTTAAATTTTATTTTTTAACTTTACAATATTGTATTGGTTTTTGCCATATATCAACATGAATCCGCCACAGGTATACACGTGTTTCCCATCCTGAGATAACTCTGTTCTTGAAGAAAACTTTGACATTATCTGGTTACACAGCTGAGAAGGATGGAGTGCTGGGATCTGCAGGTTCCAGCTCCTTACCTGATGAGAGACCAGTGCACAAGACCCTGTTACCTATTCACGGCCACCACATTGCCCTGCCTTGGTCACCCTCTCTTCCCATCACCCCTGGGCTCACTCAGCTGGTTTGCCTACTCAGGCTTTATTGATTCCTAGTATTTCTGCTCTGGAGGAGAAGGAAAGGGTGAACTCTAGGCTTTGGAGCTGTTTATTGGAGGCATGAACTGCAAAGCCTTTGGGGACCTCCACCTGCCTGGGGAGAGGTGTCTCCCCCCTGCCGGGCCCTCTCTGTGGGACATTTTTGAGATGGTTTGGCTCTCAGGGCTGAGCTACCCTGACGGTGTGAAGGTGTTAAGGCCACTTCCTGGTGTGGGGCAGCCCCGCCCCCCCAGCCCACACTCACCTGTGGGCTGTTGTTCACACACACATCTGTGCCGCATCACCTGCTCAGCCTTGATAAGGCCTCCAGTGCTCAGAGTCCTTTCCCAGAAGCTGGGATGTTTATGGTAATACTGTCTGGGCGCTCTGAAACTTTTGCTTTCAGGCGTGAGCAAGTCTCAGGGTCCTCCCTTCCAGCTGCCTTCTTAAGAGTGGGGCTGGCAGCTCCATGGGAGGCTGATTCTCCTTCCGACCCAGGCATAAACTGGACTTCAGGCTTCCAGGAAGGCCAGTGAGACTCCTCTCTCAGCTGCTCCGAACCCCTGCCTGGGGAGCTGCCTCTAGACTGTGACATCTCCAGCCTCCCCTGGAATAGCAGGGCCAGCATTGGATGGGGAGCAGAGGCTTCTGGCCTGGACACGGTGGAGCTGGCCAGGAAGGGTATCCCCAGAGACCCTGCCTTCCTGATGAGGGCCCGTTTCTCCTCAGCAACCAACAGATGCATGGGAAGACGGCTTCTCTGAAGAAGAGCACGGAGAAGCTAGGCGGGGTCCAGAGAGCCCAAGACACCAGGTGAGGCCCATTTCCCAGACATACGTCCGATTGGAGGTGGGCAGCCCTTGGGAGGTGACCTGTAAGAAAGGGGGCCTTAAGGCTGCGTCATGGGGTCAGTTTGGGCAAAGGCTGCCCGGGGCCTCTTCCTCCCACTCCCAGGCCTAGCCCAGGGCGCTGGGACCTAGCAGAGTCTAGGCTTCTCGGGTTACCATCCTCCTCTCTGCCCACCTGTCCTCAGGCCAACCTGGACAGGGCAAAGGTTTGCGTTTCAGCAAACCACCCCCCACTCCACCTCTGCCAGCTTTGGTAGCCTCCGTCAGGTCAGGCTAGTCTGCCCAGCTCCCCACTGCAGAGCTGCAGGCCCAGGGAGGCGGCTGCAAGGAGGGCAGTCCTGCCTCCTCCATCATGGCCCATGGCCAGGCCCCAGAGCTGTGAGTCTGACACCTCCACCCCACCCACTCCCCATACTGAGCTCCATCTCTGGCCTCCTGCTCATTCATCCTGGGCCTGCTCCTCAGCTTGTCCCTTGGGCAGAGAAACAGGAGCGGGTTTTTGACCCCAGGGGTGGTCGGCTCTAAGCATCTCTGGGAGGTGAGGCTCAGGTTGCCTATACCTTCTGGGGCTGCGGGGTGGCTGCGCACAGCTGACCCCTCCCTGTAGCATGAGTGTCCCTGCCCAGGGCGAGCTCTGTGCTTGCTGTGCTCACCACTTTGCTGTGGCCCCTGGCGACAAGCCCTGGTCTCCAATCTCTGCCCCAAGCTGGTGGCTTGAGGCCAGGGCAGCACTGGCACCAAGGATGCATGTTGGCGGGGGGGTAGGATTCGAGGTTCCTTGCCCCTGCAATGGTCTGTCTCCTTTGCAGCCTGTACTGGCCAGAAGGCTTGAAGGGTGAAGATGTGAAGAAGTGCAGACAAGAAGGGGTAAGTGTGTGGAGGCCAACTTCTTACTACCTGCTGGGGGAGGGGGTCCTAGGCTGCCTGACTTTGGTGGCTGTTGACTCTGTGGCCACAGGAAACCTGGTGGATGTCCCCTCCTGGGTGGGTGTTGTGTGCCCTTCCCGTCAGGGGCTGCCTGTTAAGACCCCGTGTCACCAGGACACAAGCTGTGCTCAGAACTCAGCCCTCCTCACCCACTGGCTGCTCACCTGCTGCTTTACGGCTAAGACCCTGTAGGTCCCCCATGCCCTGTGGCCTCATTTCCTGGTGGCTGGAGCAGGGTCCTCCAGTGGTATGATCTCCCGGGACTTCTCAGACCCAGCTCCTGTGTTTTCCAGATGCTACTGAGTAAATACAACCAGCAGTACCACAAGCTGTTTAAGGACATTCCCTTGGAGGAGGTGGTTCTCAAAGGTGAGCTGCCTCCCTGGGATGGCAGGACAGGCCATCCTGCAGTGCCCAAAGCCCAGGGCCTCTCCCCCCAGAACCTCCAGGCACAAGTTCAGCCATGGGAACTGGCTGCCCTTTGAAGTGGTTAGTCTTTTTTTTCTTCAGAAGTGTGAGAAGATTGGGCTGATTTGAGACATGGAGTTGAATTGTGAAAGTTTTCTTGAATGTCAGGGCTTCCAAATCTCATTTCTGTTCTGCTTTTATCAGTGACTATTCTTTCCTGCTCAGACCTCTCAGGGAGTGTGTCGGAGCATTTGCACAAACAAGGCCCTCTCTCCAGGGAAGAGCAGGGCAAGAGGTTCTGCCTATGGGGGTGAACATCCAGGTTGGGGGACAGTGCAGAAACCTGGCAGATCTTTTGGGACATGGGTCGAGGAAGAGGAAGGATCTAGCAGTCTGGAGGGGCAGGTAGAGTAGTTCAGTTCAGTCACTCAGTCGTGTCCGACTCTTTGCGACCCCATGAACCACAGCACGCCAGGCCTCCCTGTCCATCACCAACTCTCCCAAACCCATGTTCATTGAGTTGGTGATGCCATCCAACCATCTCATCCTCTATTGTCCCCTTCTCCTCCTGCCCCCAATCCTTCCCAGCATTAGGGTCTTTTCAAATGAGTCAGCTCTTTGCATCAGGTGGCCAAAGTATTGGAGTTTCAACATCAACATCAGTCCCTCCAATGAACACCCAGGACTGGTCTCCTTTAGGATGGACTGGTTGGATCTCCTTGCAGTCCAAGGGACTCTCAAGAGTCTTCTCCAACACCACAGTTCAAAATCATCAATTCTTTGGTGCTCAGCTTTCTTCACAGTCCAACTCTCACATCCATTCTTGACCATTAGGGGTGGTCAGGATTCTCAGGAAAGGATACAAGGGTGCTGAGGGAATGGGTGATTGGGGCCTGGGATTGGGGAGGGGACTGAGGAGTTCAGTTCCCGAGGTTGGACTCTGGACTCCTCTGGGTGGGAGGACCCAGGCCCTGGGGCTCCTGGCCAGGCCTTGCTCACGGCAGTCTCATTCGTGTGACTTCCCAGTGTGCTCCTGTGCCCTCCAGAGGGACCTGCTTCTCCAGGGCCGGCTCTACATCTCCCCCAACTGGCTCTGCTTCCATGCCAGCCTCTTTGGCAAGGATATCAAGGTAGTAATAAGTGGTAAGGCCTCAGCCCAGGGAGGAGAAGCCCCCGCCCTGTGGGCACACCTCAAGTCAGACCTGTCCCTCTGTACTCTGGCACTTGGTGAGGCCTCTCACTGCGAGGCATTCTACCCGGCGTCAGGGCAGTAGCCCCACCCCTTCCAAACAGGGCCTCGATTGAGACTCCACATCTGGCCTGAGCAGCCTGAAGAGTTCACTGCCGAGGTACTCTGCTTATGGGGTACCTCCTAAATGCCTTCACAAATCGAATGGGATGTCACACTTTCGGGGCCATTAAGTGGCCAGGTGGTGGCTCAGGGAACTCTTACTGGAGTATGGGATTCACCAGGGCAACCATCTTTGCCTCGTAGATGATGGAGTAAGAGCCTAGATTGGAGTGTGCTGCCTTTGGGGTGGGAGATAACTGGAAGGGAGCCCGCATGAGGTGGTGAGAGGTTCAGATACTCTCCTCCATGGGCCAGACTTGTTCATGGTGTTCGTGCTTGGCTCACTGCCAGGTGTGGCTGGGGCCCTAAGCAGGAGGCAAAGGGACCATGTCCTTGGAGGTGAGTCCTGAGAGAAGCCTGCCTCTTCCCCCATCAGGTGGTCATTCCCGTCGTGTCTGTGCAGATGATCAAGAAACACAAGATGGCACGGCTCCTTCCCAATGGCCTGGCCATCACCACCAACACCAGCCAGAAGGTCAGTAAGTTTCTGGGCCAGCGTGCCCTTGTGTGTCTCCCTGTCCCAGCCCCAGGAGTCCACAGTCTGACCCTGGCACTCTCCCATCTTTATGTACCTCGTGCCTTTCTGTTTTCTATATTCCAGTATGTCTTTGTGTCGCTGCTCTCCCGGGACAGTGTATACGACATGCTGAGAAGGGTCTGCACCCACCTACAGGTATGGAGCCTGGGGCAGGGCTGGGGCCCAGGAGATTGCTCAGGCCTGGACTGAGGTCTTGGGACGTGGGTGTTGGGGGAGGTCGGCCCACCCTTTGGGCACAGGGAACCAAGGCAGAGAGAGGGGAGTAACCGGCTCAGGCTCAGCGAATCAGAGGCAGTCCCTGGACTGGGCGTCTGTGCTAGTGTGCTTGTCTCTCTGAGGCCATCGGGCCCCTGCGTGTCCCACGTGCAGCCCTCACTTTTGCTTCCTGGGTGCAGACGGACGGGAGCATGAGGCCGCTTCAGCTCTCTCTGGCCTGTGCTGAGGAAGGGGGAGGGCAGCAGTGTGGGGGAGTACATCCCCTTGGATTTGCCCTCTGCTTCAGGATTAACTAGGGATCCTCCCTGCAAACACTTTAGACTCCATCTGGCCCAAAGGGCTCATTTGGAGGTGAAGCTCTCTTGGAGAGTGTTAGTACTTCCCCACGTCTGACTTTGGCTGTTCCATGATAGACAGGTAACCCCTGTTCCCTTCTGTCCCCAGCCTTCAAGCAAGAAGAGTCTGTGTGTAAGAGAATTTCCAGAGGAACCTGAGTGCGAGTCTCTGGTGAGAACTAAGGCTGGGAGCAGAAGATGCTGGCCTGAGATTGCCCATGGCTTTGAGACTTCAGGGCCTCCTGGTGGGGCGCCCACAGTGCAGAACTGGGGCACCAGGCTCAAGAGCCAGTGGCATGCTGTGTCAGGGTGTCCCCAAGACCCACCATGCTCCATGCCGTGCAGAGTCCTGGGCAGATTATGTTGACATTCTGAGGAGAACACATGGCCAGCCCCTGGAACATGGCCCACGTTGGACCCCCACACCTTCGTAGGTACAGGGCCAGCAACCCATCCTCTTCCCTTTAGTGGAGTCAGAAGGGCCTTCAAGGGGCTGGAGGTGTCCCTGAGATAGAGCTCTGAAGGCTATCATTCTAGAACACAGGCAGGCTCATTGTCAATTTGCCGAGGTCCTGGCCCTTTCTTTCGCTCCCAGGATCCTGGGTAAGTAAAGTTTCTAGGGTAGGAGTGGGGGTGAGGGGGTAGCAAGGACTCCAGGGTGTTTTGAAGTCTCTGTCTGTAACTATTAAGTGTTTAGCCAAGCATGTGATATGCACAATGCCATGCAGGGGATGGAAGGCTATGTTCCCATTTTTATTGATGGGGACCTTAAGTGCCCCTGCCAAGGGCAGTGATGTACTCAGAGCCCAGATTAGCAGGAAGCACGACTTATTCCATCTAAGATAGAGAGCGCGAGCTCTCCTGGACTCAGCTGATCTGAGCGCGCACCTGGGTTGCCTCATGTCCTGGTTCTACACTAGCAGTCTTCAAAGAGGCCGTCCCCTGGAAGAGTGGCTGGTCACAGCAAGGAGCAGATGCGAAATGTGATTGCTGTGCTGTGGCTCCCCTGCTTCCGGGTATCTGCTTTCATGCTCGCTAGGCATCCATGCTGATAATATCTGGAAAGGCTTTGATAAACCTAGTGTGGATCCTTAGGGCAACTGAGATCTCAAAGGCCAAGGTGAGACAGTGTCTCCTGCCTTCTCTGCAGGAAGCCCTCATCCCCGAGATGAAGTGGAGGAAAGTGTGCCCCACCTCCAGGTCCGTGTCTCTCCCAGATAGCATCCCTTGTATCTCTCGGGCATCCATGGAATCCACGGACAGCTTCTTCCCCTCCAGGGAGCCTCTGGGGTCTGGTGAGTTCAGCGTGCTTGTCCATGGCACCTGCTTGCAAAAACAAGCTTTTCTGTCCTCCCACTTCAGTGCAAAGAGGTCATCACAGCTAGGAGGGTTTCTGAGGGCAGTTTCTTTCTTTCTGTAAATCCATAACGGAAAGCCGAGAGCTCAAGTGGCTTCAGAGAACAGGGGTTGGCAGTGGGCTGGGGACTTGTCTTCTGCCCTAGGAAGATGCCGAATGCTGTCCTTTTGCAGAGATCTCCGACTGTGAGGAGGAGAAGCTGGAGGAGGGGCCCACGAGCAACCGGGAGCTCAAGCTCTGGGATTACCCGCTCCTGAAGGTCTTCTTTGTGCTGTAGGTGACTGGAGAGTGGGGGGTGGGAGGACAGACGTGACCCGATCTGCCTGGGTGTGTGGGTGTTTAAAGCCGGTGCTTTGGTGTGTGGGGAAGTCAGTGTCCAGAGTGAGGGAGAAGGTTCTGAGTCAGCTGTAAGCTCCTGGGTGGTGGGGGTGGCCATGCAACAGCCCCTTCCGGAGCAAGATAAAGTATCTCCGGTTTTCATTCCTTCAAACTTGTAATTTAGGGTTAAGGCTGTGGGGAAGGGGAAATATTTGAAACTGTTGAAGAAAGAAAAAGTTGCAGAGGATTGGGGAGGGAGGGGTCTGCAAAGTCTGAGAGGCCTGTCAGCTAGACCAGGGGAGGGCCATGGCCTTCCCACTGCCTACCACTGGGGTGTTTTCTGGGACACCAGGCTTGTCTGTCACTCGGCCTAAGAGCTAGTAGAGCAGTGAGCTTGGTGGGATGTTTTATGAACAGCTAGCCAGCCTCTCTGATTCCCTCGCCTTACCTTGGCACCTTCCTCTGGGTCTGCTAGCAGGGTTTTGACTGTCAACCTCAGCATTTGCCTGGGGGAAGGGCTACCACCTGAGGGGGTAATCTTAGTGGCCTCACAGGGCAGGTGTGGGACCAAGGTGGCTGGTTAGAGGGAAAGTGGGCTCTGCTGAAGGACCCAGAACTCCTGTGGGGCTTCAGGGACACTTTCATGGGGACAAGTCTCAGGACCCCCTTGTGGCCTCTGGGAAGAAAGAGGCCCAGGTCTGAATGAAGCTGTAGGCAAAGGGTTCTTCAACTCCTCCAGTTGCAGGAACTAGCTTAGTTCCACTCCTATGTTTGGTGATCCTGTAGAAATGCCCCCTTTCTAGAAGAGAGACTCACCTCCTCCCTACCCCTTTTTCTCCAGGATCTGCTTCTTGGTCATGTCTTCATCCTACCTGGCGTTCCGCATCTCCCAGCTAGAACAGCAGTTATGTTCCCTGAATTGGGGCGGCTCGGTCCCTGGGCACAGGTGATGCCCCTTCTCTTTCTCATGCTTCTGGGATTGAGGGTGAAGGACAGGAGCCAACACCCATGGCCAGGCTCCTTGCTAGTCTGGTTGGTCTTGGCCTTGCCCTTGAGCTGGTTTGTTGGCCCTCAGCGAGGTTGGGCAGGGTATGCAGGGTACACAGACCCCACCTTGACCTGCCCTCATGGGCGGACCCACTGACTTGTCTGTCTTCTAGGCCCTTTGTCTGACCTGTGTGCCATCTCTCCTGTGTGCAGGTAACAGCCACTTGGCCTTTGACCCCAATCCTCCAAGAGGAATGCTCTGGGTGCTAAGGTACCACCACCGATGCCCTTGGTTTGTGCTGCCGCTGTGTTGAGACCGAGTCAGAAAGAAAATATTGCAGAATCCTTCTCCTCCCCGGAGCTCTTCTTCCTCCTTAAATGAGTGGTCTGAAGTACCTGTTTACAAAACTCCTGCAATTTTGGGACTGAGATGGAAAGCCAAGTTTCTGGAAATAGACAAGGAGTTCTGTACACTAAGCTTTAGCAGCCACTTATGAAAAAAAATTTTTTTAACTTGCTCCTTGGAAACAGTTCTGACACACAGGTAGAGCATTTGGGACCACTGCAAGGGACAAAGGCCATGCTTTGATATCAAGCACATGGCCCACGCCAGTGGTGGGACAGCGGCCAGAGCCCAACTTGGCAGTGTGGGCTCCACTCTCTTCCAGCATATTGTGCTCTCACTTGGACCCCCGAGAGTTCCTGTTCTGGGGCCCAAAGGGTTTCTCTGCAGGTGGCCAGGGGCCCATGCAGGGCAAACTGGAGGCAGTGAGGTGAGCTCTGAATGAGGAGAGGAGGTCTGTGGCCAGGATTCTAGCCAGGGGTGTGTTCATGGTCTGTGCAGAGGCTCCGTTCTGGCCCCTCTTGAGGAGGCGGGCTCAATCTGGGACCACACGACTTGCAGCAGGGGAGAATGGCAGCGGCTGTGGAGAGAACAGAGGGCCAGCATTCTGTGTCCTCAGTTGCTGTTTCCTGGTGAGACAGAGGGAGCGGAGCTTTTTTGATCACTGTGGTCACAGACCAGGTACTCAATCTTCCCCTGGTGTGCTCAAACATTTCCAAGGTGCCCCATGTGAGAAGTGGGGGATGGGAAGGGTAGTGCTTTGATTGGCGGTCTCCCCTTGTACTCCCTGCTTCACTGCCTGGATTTTGAGCGTGGCCAATGGCAGCCTGATGGGCTTGATGGTGTTGGGCCACCACGGGGCAGAGCTCACTATGTCACCTGCAGGCCATGCAGGAGGGTCGTCCACACCTTGGGCTCTGTTCTCCATGAGTAAAATGGAGGTGTCCAAGGTGGGCCTGTGACTGCAGGGACCAGGCCAGGGGGGTCTGATACCTTTGGAAGCAAGAGAGGTAGAAGACAGGAAGAAGGGACATGGTGGCTTTGCCTTAGAGACTCCTCCTCCTCTGACAATGTCTCCTCAATGCTACAAAACTTCTGTGCCTTAAAACTCTCCTGGGACTCCGATCTGCCAAGACAGTGTCTTTGGAGGTGCTGGAAAGGCCTTAGTGAGGAGGCCAGACGTATCAGGGAAGGTCACTGATGATGGGTGGGTGGGGTCAGAAATAGCCACTTTTTCCCTCTTCAGACACCTGAGAAGTTAACTGGTGGGGGTGGGGGTGCGGGTATCCTGGTGGAAATTATTTACTGTGGAGTGTGACTGTCCTGTTTATGACAAACCCAGATGAAGACTGGAGGGACTGACAGGAGGTGATAACTTCCTAAACTCAGGCTGGAGGTCTCTCCATCCCAGGCTCTAGGATCGTGCTCAGAGCCTGGCCTTGGGGGATACTTTCAATCAAGATGTATGTCTCAGGTACAACTCACGGCTCCATTCTCCCTGCAGCGCCACGCTGGATGCATGCCCGTCCTATTTTAGGAACCAGCTCCCTGTTTTCAGGGAAATAATCCTACTTGCCCCAATGCCTCCCCTCCCTGGTCCTTGCTGAAGGGCAGGGAGAACAGGCCTATTCTCTGAACCTTGCTGGGTTGAGCCAGAGGTCATGAGAGGTGCCAAGTCATGGGTGGCTATGCCAACATGATGGTGAACCTAGCCTCCAGTCTCCATGCCCCGGGCTCAGAGAGGGCAAGAAGCGTGCAGTGGGGGTAGGTGGCTGTGGAGGCCCTCTTGGGGCCCGGAGCTTTGAGTGACTGCAGTGTGCCTGTCCCTCTGGAGGGCCCTCTGTTTCTTCCTTCTGTTCCCCAGCCTGTTCCTTTGGCCAGGGTGCCTTCTGTTGTGCTCAGTTATAAACCATGTGTATTTATGCAGACCTGCTTGCATTGGCAGATGCTTCTCTAATTCCTTGAGAATTTGGTTCAACTGTCCTTCAGTTGTTCCACTATGGCATTAAACTTTGAAAATATTTTAAAATAAAAATCTGATTTTTCTAATCCTGTGGTATGGAAAGTTCATTTTTAGGTTTTGATTACTCACTAAAGGTACTCTTACTGACATATTTGGCACCAAGGAGACTGACGGGGCCCAAGTCATTCCCAGAATCCCAAGTACTCTGCAGATCTCATGGGACTTTAGCTGAGCTGACTCACATGGCAGGCATAAGGGATGGTTTGGATGGCCACAGCACACAGCACAGCGTCCTGCCTTGGCTGGGTGGACACTGAGAATGCTTCCCCATTTCTGCTGGGCACTCCAAAGCAAGGTCTGTGGGTCAAACAGTACTGTGCTCCTGACTCAGGAATTAAAAGTCAAACTCAGAGTGAGGAAACTCCTGTGTCCTTTTCTATGATATCAAGCCCAGATTTCGGGGGTTAAAGTCCAATTTGGGAGACTTCCCTGGTCTCCACTGGTTAAGAATCTGCTTGCCAATGCAGAAGACACCAGTTTGATCTGTGGTCCAGGAACATCCTACATGCCGCAGAGCTACTAAGCCTATGCATCATAACTTCTGAAGCCCAAGTGCGCTTAGGGCCTGTGCTTTGCAGCAAGAGATGCCACTGCAATGAGAAGCCCGCACATGGCAAGGAAGAGCGGCCCCTGCGTGCAGCAACTAGAGAAAGCCTGTGTGCAGCTGTGAAGACCCAGCAGGGCCCCAAATAAATATTAAATTAAAAAAAATCCAATTTGGGCCGCATCACCTTTCTTTCTCCTTGGGAGGCATCCCTCCAGTAGTGATCTGTTCCTTCAGTAAATACTGAGCCCAGATTCTGAGCTAGTGCCAAGGACAGAGCAGTGATCAGTCAGGCAGTATCGCTGCATCCCCTGTGGCACTTGCATTCCACATAAATGTAAGTTCCAGGTAAATCATGAACAAACAAGGTAATTGCAGATTCTGATTATGTTCCATGAAGGAAAGAGATGGATATGAGACACAGGAAAAAGGGAGATGGCTTTAGATGAGTAGTCAGGAAATGTTCTCTGAGGTGAGATTTAAGTTGCTGCTTTGCCTCAGGGATGCGGAGCCAGTCATGAAAAGAGCTGGGGAAAGAATGTTCCTGGCAAAGGGCTGGTAACTGAAAGGTAGGAAAGAAGGCATGTGTCTCTGAGGAATGGAGACCATCTGCATGAATCTGGAATACGAGTCAATGGGAGACTGGCATGAAAAGAGGTTGGAGAGGTCAACTCAGTGACAACAAAACCACCTATTTAGAAGTTGATAAAGGGCCTGAATAGACATTTCAACATCACTGTCACTAGGGAAAAGCAAATCAAAACCACAATTAGATACCACTTCATATCCATTAGGATGGCCACTAGCAAAGAAAACAAAGGAGTCCCTAAAAGCATTAGTGAGGATGTGGAGAAACTGGAACCCTTATGCACTATTGATAGGAGGGCAAAAGGGTGCAGCCACTGTGGCAAACAGTATAGCAGTTCTCCAAAAAATTAAAAGCAGAATCACCCTCTGATCCAGAAATTCCATTTCTGTGTGTATACCCACGAGAACTGAAAACATGAGCTTGAAGAGCTATCTGTACACCCATGTTCATAGCAGTGTTCTTCACAATAAGGCAAAAGGTGGAAGCAGCCCAAGTGGCTATTGACAGGTGAATGGATAAACAAAATGTGGTACAGACATGTATTATTCAGCCTTCCAAAGGAAGAAAGTCTTGACATGCACTACAACATGGATGAACCTCGAGGACACTATGCTTAGTGAAGTCAATCACAGAAAGACAAGTACTGTATGATTCTACTTGTATGAGGTACGTGTGGCAGTCCAGTTCACAGAAACAGGAAGCTGAATGGTGGTTGCCAGGAGCTACGGGGAAGGGAAATGGGAGTTACTGTTTAATGTGTATAGAGTTTCAGTTATGCAAGATAAACAGAATTCTCAAGATGGTGATGACTGTTACACAACAATGTGAATGTGAAACTTAAAAATGATTCAGATGATACATTTTACGTGTATTTCACAACACACACAAAAAATTGGAGGTTGCTGAGGTAGGCAGAAGGGAATTGTGATTTTATACATTCATGGGTATGGCAGCTCAGGTCTGAAAATTTGGAGCTGGTAGAGTCGGTGATTACTGAAACCAAGGGCTTTCTTTTGCTAGAGGAAGTAAACCTGTGGATGCAATATGCAGAGAAATATGGCTGAATCTCTGTATGTGATCATACACCTCCTTTTCACTATTTCCGGGGAGGAGTTCATAGCATCATCACAGTTGGGGGCATATAATCTTATATTTTTTGAGTTGGGCTAGCTTTATAAGGGAGAAACAACTGCCTTAAACTTGGACAAATGGAGGGAGATATATGTATATATATTATGTGGGAACCTCAGTTTGCATCATGGGCTTTAGTCAGATCAGGAAGAATCGTGGGAGTAGGCAGGAGTTCTTGTGAACAAGGCATTCAGGAGTGAGGAGGGCTCTGGGACAACTGCATCCCACCAGAGATATCCTGGGACTAAGAAAGTGCCCTCACTCCCACTCCTAAGTGCCTATCCAGCCAGTCCTGGCCATCTCATCTGGTGGCCGTGACGTCAGGACTCCTATCGAGCTAGGTGAGGTCGTGACCCTGTGCTGCTCCTCTCTCCTAGGAGCTGGACCACAGACTCAGGGCATTCTAGAGTACCGAAGCTCGCCTGTCAGCCGCAGGCTGGGCCAAGTCAGTTCCCTAGGTGGATCTCGCCCTGAGGGTGCTGAGAGGCCACTGGGCCACTAGGTGGCAGCAAAGTCCAGCAGGAACTGGAACCAAAGTGCGAGGGACAGACTTCGCTCTTCTCTCTCAAAGGCCCCTCGCTGTCCCCAGGCCCTGACAGTGGCAGGAGGGAAGCTGGGCAGGCTCCCGTGGCCATGTTTCCCAGGCCCCCTCTGGTCCTTTCTTTCCTCTCTCCTCTTCTTTCATACCTGGGCAAAGGCCTGAGGTGATTGAGAGGAAAGCATTCCTGAGGGCTCTGTGGATCTGAGGCCAGGTCAGTCTGAGGCCAGGTCAGTCCCAAGGCAGAAGTGGCCGGGGTAAAGAACAAGTGTAGGGGTGTGTGTGTGTGTGTGTGTGTGTGTGTTGGGGCGTGTGTGTGTGTGTGTGTGTGTGTTGGGGCTCCCGCGGGGCAGGTGGGGAACTCGGTGTCCCACGAGGGCCCAGCACCCCCCGGCTTTCCTCCTCTCTTCCCTTGCTGTCAGTGGTGTCTTCTCTTACTCAGGGGGCAGAATTATAGAAACCTCGTGCAATTTCCCTCTTTCTCCTCCCGCCTTCATTTAGAGAAAAGGGGCTGGACCCCAGAGCAGCGAGGATTCGAATTTAATGGTTACGTGGCTCCACAGGCTTTGCCCTCTGAAAGTGAGGGGGAGGGAGGCACTTAAGCCTCTGAAATGATAATCAAGAGAAACCCGAGTCCATCCTCCATGAGCCTGACCTCCACAGAGCCGAGGAGCACCTGGCGCCCGGCAGGCCCTGCTGGCCGGCCCGCCTTCGCTTGGCAGGGCTCCTTGCCTTCCCGGAATGTGTTCCTTCTTGTTTGCCACTCGGTGCTTGGCCTCGAGCCAAACCTGGGCTGCTCAGAATACTGTGCCCCACTCACTTCTCTCGCAGGATCTGAGACAAGGCCCTTTTCCGCTTGGGGAAAGGCCAGGCCCTGGCTGCAGCCTCATCCTCCTGGTGCTGCCCTCTCAGGACATCAGCCTCTCCAACGGTCGAGGGCAGAAGGCAGCTGGCACCCCGGCAGAGCAGAGAGTGGCATATTGACATCTTAGCCTTTTGGCAGCCTTCTAAATTGGGCCAGAGTGGGCAAAGTGTTACAAACAAGCTGTTCATTAACTTGTTAAATGCAGAAAGGTTGGCTTAGGCTCCGCTTTGGGAGAACGTGACACCCACTGCTCCTGGATTCACTCTGGCGTGAAGGCGTGTTAATTGGTATAGGATTTCTGATGGAAGTTTTTCTTTGCTGTTAGTAATAAATGCCAGGCTCGTCTGAATGCGTGCTCTTTTCAGGCTGTAGTTAGGTTTAAAAGATGTGTTAAGCACATTCTATGGACCCCTGGATGTATGCTTCTATAGATACTATAATTCTATAGTTTTCTGAGCAACAAAATGGGTACCAGGCCCCACACCAGGTGCTTTTTTATGCTCATTTGACTCTCACAAGACGCTCTCAATACAACAATATAGTTTTCACAACTTACGCTGTAGAAATGGAGCTCAATAGGACAGAAATACATATGGACCCTTTTGAAGAGTTTACTGAGGATAGCTATGTGAGTGTGAGACGTGTGAGCCCTGATAAGTACAAAAGGGAGTGGTATTGACTGACTCAGTGGCAAGAGGTGTGCTGCCTGTGTGGGATTCAGAGGAGGAGCAAGATTTGATCAGGGAGCTGTGGGGAGAATCCTCACAGGCCGTGTGTTTGGGGGGGATACGTGGTAACAGCAGTACAAGGATGGTGGTGCGGAGGGTGGTGCCAATGAAAGCTTAGGAGGAGAGTTGCGCTGGGGAGTGGATACCTAAGTGTGCAAAACCTGTCAGGATCTAAGTGCCAGGATGAGAAGGAAGGACCTGATTTTTTAGGCAGTGAAGAGCTTACTGGGGCTACAGGGGTTTAGGAGTGATGGATAAATATGATGGTTTGGGAATGCTGGTTAGGAAATGGAGCACAAGGTCAGAATAGTGAAAAGTCCGTCAGAATAGTGCAGACCGCGGTTTCTCGACCTCAGCACTGCTGCCTTTTCGGGCCACACAGTCCTTTGATGGTGGTGGTGGTGGGGGTAATCCTGTGCCCATTGTAGGGTGTTTGGCCACATCCTTGGCCCATCCGATGCCGGTAGCACTTCCCACTTCCCGCCCCTAGTTGTGACAACCAAAAACATCTCTAGACATTGCCAAATGTCCCTTAGGGGGCAAAGTGGCCCCCGATCGAGAGTCATTAGTCTAGAAGTCACGAGGTAAGGGCCTGAACCTCAGAATGTTGGCAGGTATTTTCATAGCCAACTGCATCAATCTACTGACATTTAGAATAGCTGACAAAAATGATTTCCTTGCCACAGGAAATTCATCATCAGTGCCAAAGAACTTAATGGCCTAAGGAAGCTTCAGAAGTAGATCATTCTGCATCTTAGAAACCTCTAGAGGATATACCAAAACTACACATAATGTGCTCTAGACTCATTAGCAAGAAAGTGGCTGATCTCAGGATTTCTCTCTCTACCCCTCACCCTCAAGTCACATCTTACTCAACTCCACTTTGAATAAGGAATGCCCACTCTGCAGGAGAAGCAAGAGATGTGGGTTTGATCCCCAGGTTGGGAAGATTCCCTGGAGTAAGAAATGGCAACCCACTCCAGTATTCTTGCCTGGAAAATTCCACGAACCGAGGAGCATGACGGGCTACAGTCCATGGGGTCACAAAGAGTTGGACATGACTGAGTGCACAATCTGTCCACAGGCAGAGAAGCTAATGATCTATCTTTTGCTAGGCTTGCATTCACCTTTTTAACATTTTTTACTTTGCCAATTGGTAGAATGGATGGATAGAGCCTGGCCTGCAATGAAGAGCTATCATTTACTAAGATGTAAATAGAGGAAAACAACAGAATGGGAAAGACTAGAGCTCTCCTCAAGAAAATTAGAGATACCAAGGGGACATTTCATGCAAAGATGGGCTTGATAAAGGACAGAAATTGTACGGACCTAACAGAAGCAGAAGATATTAAGAAGAGGTGGAAAGAATACACAGAAGAACTGTACAAAAAAGATCTTCATGACCCAGATAATCATGATTGTGTGATCACTCATCTAGAGCCAGACATCCTGGAATGTGAAGTCAAGTGGGCCTTAGAAAGCATCACGACGAACAAAGCTAGTGGAGGTGATGGAATTCCAGTTGAGCTATTCCAAATCCTGAAAGATGATGCTATGAAAGTGCTGCACTCAATATGCCAGCACATTTGGAAAACTCAGCAGTGGCCACAGGACTGGAAAAGGGCAGTCTTCATTCCAATCCCAAAGAAAGGCAATGCCAAAGAATGCTCAAACTACCGCACAGTTGCACTCATCTCACATACTAGTAAAGTAATACTCAAAATTCTCCAAGCCAGGCTTCAGCAATACATGAACTGTGAACTTCCTGATGTTCAAGCTGGTTTTAGAAAAGGCAGAGGAACCAGGGATCAAATTGCCAACATCTGCTGGATCATGGAAAAAGCAAGAGAGTTCCAGAAAAACATCTATTTCTGCTTTATTGACTATGCCAAAGGCTTTGACTGTGTGGATCACAATAAACTGTGGAAAATTCTGAAAGAGATGGGAATACCAGACCACCTGACCTGTCTCTTGAGAAATCTGTATGCAGGTCAGGAAGCAACAGTTAGAACTGGACATGGAACAACAGACTGGTTCCAAATAGGAAAAGGAGTTCGTCAAGGCTGTATATTGTCACCCTGCTTATTTAACTTATATGCAGAGTACATCATGAGAAACGCTGGACTGGAAGAAATACAAGCTGGAATCAAGATTGCCGGGAGAAATATCAATAACCTCAGATATGCAGATGACACCACCCTTACGGTGGAAAGTGAAGAGGAACTAAAAAGCCTCTTGATGAAAGTGAAAGTGGAGAGTGAAAAAGTTGGCTTAAAGCTCAACATTCAGAAAACGAAGGTCATGGCATCTGATCCCATCACTTCATGGGAAATAGATGGGGAAACAGTGGAAACAGTGTCACAGACTTTATTTTTCTGGGCTCCAAAATCACTGCAGATGGTGACTGCAGCCATGAAATTAAAAGATGCTTACTCCTTGGAAGGAAAGTTATGACCAACCTAGACAGCATATTCAAAAGCAGAGACATTACTTTGCCAACAAAGGTCCGTCTAGTCAAGGCTATGGTTTTTCCTGTGGTCATGTATGGATGTGAGAGTTGGACTGTGAAGAAGGCTGAGCGCCGAAGAATTGGTGCTTTTGAACTGTGGTGTTGGAGAAGGCTCTTGAGAGTCCCTTGGACCGCAAGGAGATCCAACCAGTCCATTCTGAAGGAGATCAGCCCTGGGATTTCTTTGGAGGGAATGATGCTGAGCTGAAACTCCAGTACTTTGGCCACCTCATGCTTAGAGTTGACTAATTAGAAAAGACCCTGAATCTGGGAGGGATTGGGGGCAGGAGGAGAAGGGGACGACAGAGGATGAGATGGCTGGATGGCATCACTGACTCGATGGACGTGAGTTTGGGTGAACTCCGGGAGTTGGTGATGGACAGGGAGGCCTGGCGTGCTGCGATTCATGGGGTTGCGAAGAGTCGGACACGACTGAGTGACTGAACTGAACTGAACTGATCTCTGTCTAAAGAAGGACTCAGCAAAGATCAACTAAGACCATTGTAAGAACTTTGGCTTTTACTCTGAATGAAATAAGAGGCAAAAGAGTGAATAATAAGCTTTTATTATAGCGGCCTTAAAAGGATCACCACTGGCTGTGAGGGAGGGAAAGGTGAGAGCAGGGAGGTCAGTTAGGAGACTTTGGGCCATCTCGTTAAGAGATGAGAGTGGCACTGACTCAGGTGGCAGAAGTAGAGAAGGTGGAAACAGGCAGATTCTAGATATATTCTGATGGTAAAAATAATAGTTTTTACTGACAAATTAGAGATGGAGAATAACAGAAAAAGTCATAAAGGATACTCATGTTTTATGGCTTGAGAGGATGGACAGAATTGCCATCAACTGAGACAGAGAAAGCCATTAGAGGTGCAGTTTTGGAAGATCAGAAATGTACTATTTAACATGTACAGTTTGAGATGAGTTTTAGACAGCGAAGTAGGGAGGTCTGTTGGGTAACAGATACATGGGTCTGGAGTTCAGGAGAGAGGTCTGGGAGATATAAGTTTGGGAACTGTCACTATATGGATGGTATTTAACTGCAGGAGACTGGATGAGATCATCAGGGGACTGTGTCTGTGTAGAGAGGAAAGTAGGGATGACTGAGCCCTGTGGCACGCGGTCATCGAGAGATCAGGAAGAAAAGGAGGAACTGGTAAAGGAAACTGATGAGTGCCTGATAAAGCAGGAGGAAACCCAGAAGAGTTTGTTGTTCTGGAAGCTAATTACCATATGGCAAGCAGGGGACTGACAAATGCTGTTAATAAACCAAAATTTTCTTTTCCCATGGCTCAGTGAAAGTTCTTTTTCACTGGAATGTAGCCCAGAAATTTCCAACCTGGACAACTCCAAGCAATTTAATGCTTAGGGGTTATTCTTTCGGTACAAAAATGGCCTGAGCCCCATTTCCAACCATTGTGGTCAGTCCTGAGACTCAGTTTCTGCAAGAGTTTCCATGATGCAGTCTGGTTGACTGATGTCTCCTGTTCTTTTAGCCTTTGCCCTTTTGCCCATGATGTGACTCTCCTCATCCTTCACTCCAGCCACCAAGAAAATCCAATGTACCCAACCTGCACTAAAGATTTACAGTTAATGGAAGGCTATGGCACAAAGCCAAAAACAACTTCAAATTCAGCACACATGTGACTGCTTATAAAATGTGACAGCCTTGCTCTATCTCAGGAAACTCCTCACTGGCCATGTCCTCCATTAGGCCCCTGCCTCCTGCCATGTTTCTGGCATGTATCCCATCTCAGTTCTTTTCATCAACCTCCCTCCACTTCTTTCCTAGGCCTCATTCTTTTTCTAGGGAATCCAATGAAAATTCAGATTTCTTTCCTCCTATTATTTGCAGTAACTGATCTCCCTTTGTATCCTCCTGGCCCATTTAGGCTAAACCCAGGGAGCTGACCTTTCTCAATCAAAGAGGTCCATCTAGGCACTTACCTCAAACGAAACAACACACACTCTCTAGCAATAAATTAGGTGTCACTCCTGAAGTCAGAGAGGCTGTATTCAGTTTTTGTTTTTAATAGCAGTTTTCCCGTTTGGGTAAATAAAACAGAAAAAAAACCACTACCACTAACAAACCACACAGCAGTGTACCACGATGGTTAACAGCAGAAGTTCTGGAATCAGCGCATCCACATTTAAACCTCATTAAGTTCACCTGGGCAACTGTTAGGCTTTAGCCTTCTCATCTCTAAAAGGAGGATAACAGTAGTATCTACCTTAGAGCTGTTTGTGTGTTAGTTGCTCAGTTGTGTCTGACTCTTTGTGACCCCATGGATTTAGCCCCAAGGCTCCTCTGTCCATGGAATTCTCCAGGCAAGAATACTGGAGTGTGTTGCCACTTCCTCCTCCAGGGGAATCTTCCCAACCCAGGGATCAAACCCAGGTCTGCTGCATTGCAGGCAGATTCTTTCCTGTCTGAGCCACCAGGGAAGCCCTTTAGAGCTTTATGGTTCTTACCGATGTAAATGTTCCATTTTAATAATAACCAAGCTTTATGGTTCTTAACAGCCTCTTGATGAAAGTGAAAGTGGAGAGTGAAAAAGTTGGCTTAAAGCTCAACATTCAGAAAACGAAGATCATGGCATCTGGTCCCATCACTTCATGGGAAATAGATGGGGAAACAGTGGAAACAGTGTCAGACTATTTTTTTGGGCTCCAAAATCACTACAGATGGTGACTGCAGCCATGAAATCAAAAGACGCCTACTCCTTGGAAGGAAAGTTATGACCAACCTAGATAGCATATTCAAAAGCAGAGACATTACTTTGCTAACAAAGGTTCGTCTAGTCAAGGCTATGGTTTTTGCTGTGGTCATGTATGGATGTGAGAGTTGGACTGTGAAGAAGGCTGAGCACCAAAGAATTGATGCTTTTGTACTGTGGTGTTGGAGAAGACTCTTGAGAGTCCCTTGGACTGCAAGGAGATCCAACCAGTTCATTCTGAAGGAGATCAGCCCTAGGATTTCTTTGGAAGGAATGATGCTAAAGCTGCAACTCCAATACTTTGGCCACCTCATGTGAAGAGTTGACTCATTGGAAAAGCCTCTGATGCTGGGAGGGATTGGGGGCAGGAGGAGAAGGGGACGACAGAGGATGAGATGGCTGGATGGCATCACTGACTCGATGGATTTGAGTCTGAGTGAACTCTGGGAGTTGGTGATGGACAGGGAGGCCTGGTGTGCTGCGATTCATGGGGTCACAAAGAGTCAGACACGACTGAGCAACTGAACTGGTTATTATTAAAATGGAATATTTACATCAAACCGTTGTAAGTCCTTGACACATACAAAGAGTTTAATGAATTTCAGTTATTATCTATTAAACTTCAAGAAGTTAAACTTAAGTATAAAACCCAATGTTGGTACAGCTATACAGAATTAGATATAGGTTTTTCTGATACATTTTTAATGGTACTGCACACAGATTCTCCTTTGAGAACTCTTTGGATATCACCATGAAGGGATTATAAATAGCTCATATGCTTTGATGTCTCATTCCACTTTTGTATTCCTCAAAGAGGTAGTTTGCAATGAAAAAGTTACTTGTGAAGAGTGCAGCCCTGTTATTCATAACAACATTGGAACTAACCAAAAAACAGTGAGGAAATGGTTAAGAAAATTAAGATCTACTAACTTGATGTTAACTCCAGGTTACCATTAAACATGAGGAGACACTGATTAAGGGAGGAAATTTGTAAAAAGCAGAATTAAAATACTGCTTATGCATGAATTACAACTATGTAAAATGTGAATATCTCTAAAAAAAAAAATCAGCAGATGCATCAGAGTTAGATTTACATGCTGAGTTCCTTGTTTTCTGTCAAGTTGCTTAAGTTTGTCAAACTGTCCCCCTACAATAGCTTGGTCTTATGCAAGCATGAAAAGCTATGTTGATTAGCAAGGTATTTTGATTTCTGCTGCAATATCATGGAAGGATGATGTGTTTTCTGATAAACTGCCTCTCTTAAATATCTTTGTACTTACTTATTCAACAAATAACCACCACTGTCCATGTGCCAGGCACTACACTAAGCAGCAGATATTCAATGGCGAGTAGTCCCTGGCCTCCAGGACTTCAGGTTTAGTGGTAAGAGATATACCGCCAAAAATTACATGTGATTTGAGCATACTAAAGGGTTCATGATTCCAGGGTACTGTTAAACAAGGGAAGCAAACTAGTCTGGCACACCAGGGAAGATCTCCCTGATGAAGAGATTACATAGGCGTTTTCCTACTGAAGAGTATGGGAGAGTTAAGAGAGGGCGAGAACAGCAAGTAGAAAGGCTTTAAGGGGCGAAAAGAATGTCTTAAGCTGGAGGAAGAAAAAGGTCTGCAGAGTTGGGGCACAGTACACGGGTGGGCTACAGTCCGCAGCGTTGCAGAGTCTGCCATGGCCGAGCGACACACACACACAGTCCACGGCGTTGCAGAGTCTGCCATGGCTGAGTGACACACACACACACACACACGGCTGAGCGACTAACACACACACACACACACACACACACACAGAGTCCACAGCGTTGCAGAGTCTGCCATGGCTGAGTGACTCACACACACACACACACACGGCTGAGCGACTAACACATACACACACACACACACACACACAGAGTCCACAGCGTTACAGAGTCTGCCATGGCCGAGCGACACACACACACAGTCCACGGCACTGCAGTCTGCCATGGCTGAGCGACTCACACACACACACACACACACACACACACACGAGGGGAAAAGGGTCTAGGAAGGGGTCAGACTGTGCGGAGCTTTAGTAAAGATATTGCCAGCATATGAAATGGACTGGGGGATGAACACGGGGATGTGTGAATACCAGAAGACTACTTAACAAACTATTGTGGCAGTCCAGATGAGACAGATGATGGCTGTCTGGATGAGAGCGGTGGCACTGTGAAATGCATGGATTTAAAGCATATTTAAGATGCAGAATAGACACGACAAGAAGTTGGGGCACAGTACACGGGCGGGCAGTGATAGGCAAGAGTTACCATTATTCAGGTACAAATTAACCTTGGATCTTCCTGCAGTTTGGGTTAAAAGACAAAAGAAGAATTACTGCCTGCCTCTTTTTCCTCCATGTACCAAAACAGAGCAGCCTGTATTTAGAAGAAAACCTTTCCCACACAATGCAGGCTGGGACATGTTTCTCTGCACAGGGCCATGCTTTCCTCACCAGCTCACACTCTAGCTAGCTAGAGTGTGTGAGGGATGGACAAGTCAAGGGTGACACCTAGACTTCTGGCTAGAATTGGGTGGTGCACTGGTACCATTTCCTGAAGTAGGAAATACTGATGGAGCAGGTTTGATGGAGAAAGAGGAGTTGAGCTTTGGGATTTGGTGGGTTTGAGTTGCCTGTGAAATATGCAAGGGAGAATGTCTAGTTGGCTGTAAGTGGATATTCAGGTAGAGGTTTGGGAGAGTTCAGGAGAGGATAGAGTAGAGATGTGCCCACATCTATCACTGGCCTGGGGAAAAGATGGGAGAGCCTAGGAAGTATGTACAGAATGAGAAAAAGGATTTGGGAATCAAAACCTGAGAATCTACAGCAAGTAGACAAGAAACTGGCAATTAAGAAAGAGTGGTCAAAGAAGTACTAGAAAAACTAGATAGCACATCAATTAAAGGAAGAGTTGTTTGAAAAGGAGGGTTTAATGGTGCCAGGAGGACTAGTAAAATGAGAACCATTAGTAGTCCTACTGAGAATTTTTGTAGAGTGATGGGAACAGTCTAGATTAAAATGGGTTGAGAGGTGGGCAGGAGGTGAGAAACTTTTGACACTTTTAGATCTGGCTGTAAAGAGGAAGAAAGTAAAAGGTCAGTATTTACAGGGGGACATGAGGTCATGCTTTATTTAAAGACAGAAGATTTAATACATCTAAATGCTGATGCAAAGGGGCCAGTAGAGCGACTGCTGCTGCTGGGTGTGAAGGAGCTCTCTGCGCACAACCCCTGAGCACAGGTGAAGGCATTAGCCACAGCTTGGGGGTCAATGCAATAGGAATGAGGAAGGCTCAGAGGTGGGGACAGAAAGACTCGTAGTTTTGGTGTCAGGAAAGCTGTAGTTCATGACCGTGCCTATTTTCTCTCTGAAGCTGGAGAGTGTGGGAGGAGGTGAGGGCTTTGCAGGTTTGAGGAATGAAGACTGAGGTAGCAGCTGTGGAGAGCTAGCTAGAGTGTGAGCTGGTGAGGAAAGCATGGCCCTGTGCAGAGAAACATGTCCCAGCCTGCATTGTGTGGGAAAGGTTTTCTTCTAAATACAGGCTGCTCTGTTTTGGTACATGGAGGAAAAAGAGGCAGGCAGTAATTCTTCTTTTGTCTTTTAACCCAAACTGCAGGAAGATCCAAGGTTAATTTGTACCTGAATAATGGTAACTCTTGCCTATTACTGACACTTTAGCTGGCTACCACTTCCTTTGACACTGACATGTTAGTTTTTCTTACACAAGAAAACTTCGATTGCCTAGGCTGCCGCTCTTGTTCTACTTCCCATCTTTCAGATTCATGACATCTGAAAGTACAATGTAGGGCTTTTAAATGTTTTAGATCAGTACTTCGATGTCAGCAGCTGATCCAAATATGACCTAATATATAAAACAAAGCCAGTTACTATATAGGTTCTATCACGTAGCAGTTAATTGAGAAAGACAGTTTCTCATTATTGGTTTCTATAATCTACCTGCTGAATTTAGGAAATTCATAAAGTGACACAAAATTATATTTAAAATGTTCAAGCAAGGAGATGTGCTATCATTTTCTGGGAGAGGGAGACAGTACAGGTGGATAGAGCGTAAGGAGATGGAGACCCCGCACTAGAATCGTGGCCCTGTCACCGGCAACCATGTGACTGAGCTCCAGTAAGTTTGTTTCTTTTCTATAAAATCAGAATAATGAGAGCGACCAAGGTGGCGGAGTAGAAAGACCCTGAGCTCATCTCCTCTCACAAGCACACCCAAATCACAACTATCTGCACAACAACCATGGCTGAAAAAAATAATGGAAACTACCAGCAAAAATCTTCTACAACTAAAGGCATAAGGAAGGAACCATAACGAGTTGGCTAGTAGGGGTGGACTCACGACACAGTTAAATCCCATATGCCCTGGGTAGGTGACCCACAAACTGGAGGATAATATTGCAGAGGTTCTTCTACAGAAGTGAGAGTTCTGAGCCCCACGTCAGGCTCCCCAGCCTGGGAGTCTGGCACTGGAAAACGAGCCCCCAGAGCATTTGGCTTTGAGGGCCAGTGGGGCTTAATTATGGAAGCCCTACAGGACTAGGGGAAATAGCGACTTCAATCCTAAAGGAAGCATACAAAATCTCATGCTTACTGGGACCCAAGGCAAAAGCAAAAATTTGATAGGAGCCTAAGCCAGACCTACTGCTGATCTTGGAGAATCTCCTGGAGAGGTGTGAGGGTGGCTGTGGCTCACCCAAGGGGTACAGATAACCAGTGGCAGTAATACTGGGGAACATTCGACCACAAGAACGCTCCTGGCAGCTGCCATATTGGCTCATTAGTGCCAAGACCTGGCCCCACCCAACAGCCTGTAGGCTCTAGTGCTGGGATGACTCAGGCCGAACAACTGGGTGGGGACACAGTCCCATCCACCAGCAGACAGGCAGCTTAAAGACTCAAGAGCTCACAGCCACCTAAACGTGGCCCTAGACATGGCTCAGCCTACCAGAGGGCCAAGACCCAGCTCCACAAACTGGCGGACAGGAAAGCTGCACAAGCCCTAGACTGGCTTCATCCACCAGGGGGTGAAGCAAGAGAATTATGATACTACAACGCAGACCAGACTCTACCCTGGGACCAGGTGGGCTGTGCCCCTGCCCACGAGCAGGGCAACACAACCTTCAGGACACTCCAGACTCCATACCCAACTGTGTCAGGAACTGGTGCTTTCCTACCAATGATCTGAAAGGAGCTCTGGGAACTTTGGGCCCTGAAGCCAGACTTCAGGAACCAGTTCTGCTTGCTGGTAGTCTGGCACCAACCCCAGGATCTGGCTTCACCTGCCAGTAGGTGGGCAACAGCCCCCAAGTCTTCAGGACCCGGACTCTGCCCCAGGTCACCTTAGGATTCCGTAACTGGCCACCTAGGGACAGGCCTGTGACACAGCAGGCAGCAGAATTTGCACAAGGCAAGGCCTGGGAACCAAACAGACTAGGGGCTTACCAAGCTTAGCCGACAACCCGTATAGTCGGCCTGCCACGACAGAAGGGCCCATGCAGACCTCTCAGGAGGAACCTCTAGAGCATATAGTTTGGGTTATAAGAGGGGAATGCACGACTGGAATACACAGGACGCCTCCTACAGAGGGCTACTTCTCCAAGGTCAGGAAAAGTAAGTAACCTACCACATATGCAAAAACATACATATGGCTGAGTTCCTTCACTGTTCACCTGAAACTACCATGCCATTGTTAATCGGCTACACCCCAATACAAAATAAAGTTTAAACACACACACAAATACAAACAGCAGCTTGGTCAGACAAAAAGAGGCAGAAGAAAATGGTCCAGGTGAAGGAACAAGATAAAAATACAGAACTAATAAGTGAAGTGGGGACAGGCACAGAAAGAGTTCAGAGTAATAATCGTAAAGATGACCAAAGAACTATGGAGGAGAAGAGATGCACAGAAAAGTTAGAAGTTTTTAACAAAGAGTTAGAAAATATATAAAAGAACAACCAAAGATGAACAATACAATAATTGAGATGAAAAATACACTAGAAGGAATCAATAGTAGATGAAATGATTCAGAAGAACAGACTGCTGAGCTGGAAGAGAGAGTAGTGGAAATCACTGTTGTTCAATAGGAAAACGAAAATAAGAATGAAAAGAAATGAGGACAGTTTGAGAGACCTCTGGACAACATCAGGCACACTAATACTTGCACTATAAGGGTCCCAGGAGGAGGAGAGAGAAGCGGCCTGAGAAAATATTTGAAGAGATACTAGCAGAAAACCTCCCTAACCTAGGAAAGGAAAGAGTCACCCAAGTCCAGGAAGCAGAGTCCCATAAAGGATTAATCCAAAGACAGTGCATACCAAGATGCACTGTAATCAAAATGACAAAAATGCAACATGAACAGAGAATACTAAAAGCATCAAGGGAAAAGCAACAAACAACATACCAAGGAACTCCCGTAAGGCTATAAGCTAATGTTTAGCAGCAATTCTGCAGGCAAGAAAGCAGTGGCATGATATATTTAAGTGCTGAGAGGGAAAACCTACAACCAAAAATACCCAGAAAGGCTATGATTCAGATTTGCTTGAGAAATTAAAAGCATTACAGATAAGCAAAAGCTAAAAGAATTCAGCACCAACAAACCAGCTTTGTAACACATGTTAAAAGACTTTCTCTAGGCAAAAAAGCCCACATCTGTAAAGGCAAACACACAGGAAAGGTAAGAAATCACCCACACACAAAGCTAGTGGGGAGGCTGAAATATAAGAGTAATAAAGTCATCTGTATCCACAATAAGCATTTAAGGGATAAACAAAACAATTAGATGTAAAGTATGATATCAAAAACAGTAATCATAAGAGAAGAGTACAAATGCAGGGTATTTTAAACGTATTTTAAATTAAGAGATCAGCAACTTAATCACACATGTAACAGACTGCTAGACAAAAACCTGATGGTAAGAGCAAACCAAAAATCTATACTAGATATACACAAAAGAAGAAAAAGGAATCCAAATATAACACTAACGATCGTCACCAAGTCACAAGAGACAAGAACAAAAGAAGGGGGAGGGTAAAGACCTACAAAAACAAATCCAAAACAATGAACAAGACGGCAATAAGAACATACAGACCTATAATTGTCTTAAATATAAGCAGACTAAACGCTCCAACCAAAAAACACAGACTGACCAAATGGATACAAAAACAAGACCTGTATATATGCTGCCTACAAAAGACTCACAGATCCAGAAACACATACGGACCGAAACTGAGGGGATGGAAAAGGGTATTTCACACAAATAGAAATCAAAGGAAAGCCCGAGTAGCAATACTTCTATCAGACAAAATAGACTTTAAAAGACTGTTACGAGAGACAAAGGATACTACATATGATCAGGGATCAATCCAAGGAGATACAACACTTGCAAATATATATGCACCCAACAGAGGAGCACCTCAATATATACGGCAAATATTAACAGAAATAAATGGTGAAATCAACAGTAATCCCGTACTTATATCAACAGACAGATCATCCAGACAGAAAAAGAAACATAAACCTTAAGTAACACATTAGACCAGATGGACTTAATTACAGAAAAGATCAATGAAATGAAAAGCTGGTGCTTTGAAAAGATAAGCAAAACTTAATGATGAATCTTGAGCCAGACTTATCAAGAAAAAAAAGGGAGAGGACCCAAATTGGTAAAATCAAATACAATTTCATTTTGCAGATGAGGCTACTGAATCTCAAACCTGCCCCAGACTATAAGTTTATAACTGATACTGCTTGGACTGATCAGAACATTCATGCTCTTTCCCACACAATGGGATGTAAATTTCTTTGAACCTTTTCTTTTCTAAGTGCTGGCAGAAAAAATTTAGTATCAGTAAATAGTCACATGACTGAGAAATTCTACTTTGCCACTTCAATGGAATATTATTAAACCATGTAGTCAATATGGATACAGCAAAAACTAAAGATAAAAATAAAAGGGTATCTGAAAGCAGGATGGTTCAGTGTGGTAACTGCTCAATCCTATTTTGAATAACCTGCTTAAAACTGAATATTTTGAAGCTGAACTTTGCAAACTGGATCTTTCTGACTCTAAAACAAGGGAACACAATACCAACAAAAGATCTTTTCCCTATTACGTACCATGTAACATCTATGGTGTATGGTCATGCAGGTGTATAACTTACAGGCTGCTATCGAGTAAAACATTACAAGTAGACTCTTAAGTTCTCCTGTCATTTACAATGCTAACACAAATGACATATTCCAACTTTTACACAGACTAACTTGTGGTACAATTCAATCATGCTATGTATCTGGAAAGGAGACCTTTGGTTTCAATTTTTAAGACTGTACTAGTTTAGGTCAAAAAATTTCTTTCTGGGACAGGAAAGACTGCTCCCATAGGTACTGTTTTAAGATGGAGACAATCTGACATCTAGATATACATTATCATTATCAGAAAGACAGCAACTTTTCCCAGAGAAGAATCTGAGCTTTTCAGTTTAGACTATATGCCTAAGCCAACAGTTATTGAAATATTGCCTTATCATTATCTACACTCCTGGCTTCAGCAATGGTGCCCTTTTGCTCTTCCTCCCTCCCTATCCCACCTCTATGCCTGACTGCCTGTTCCTCATTTTTTTTTCCCCTGCTCCCAGCTTCCATTAGATATCCTTAATTATTTCAAATATACTGACTTGAAATGAAAACTTTTTTGGTGGCTTTCTCTTTGACTTTTAGTTTCAATTTATGCCTGCTATGTGACCTGTACTTATTTACACTTACTGGGTTTTCCCTTCCTGACTAAAAGGAACTGGGCTATTGCCTCTGTGGTCACTGAGTGGTGAGGTTATTTTGAGCCATGAGGGCTGGGGGCAGGGTTAGGCTAGGAAGGTAGCTGAAATTATAAGTTTCACAGCTGAAGCTAATCTTTAGCTTTCAAGTCTCATATACATTGCAATCTAATCCTCATTAAGAATAGAATATGTGTATATATCACTTAAATTGTTATTTGAAATAACTGTAAAAACACATCCATAATTTAGAAGGAACAGCATTTCATTTTACTCTTGGTTCCACATTTCAAAAATTACACTGTCTGCATTTTGAATTAAGTGAAAGAATTAAGAAAGGTCACTTTTTCTCCTTTGTATCTCAAAAATAAATGAACTTTGACTAAGTTTCAGATGCAAAACAAGAGGTCCACCACAGGTATTAATTTTAACAAAGTTATTTAAGATTCCCCCTTTCTTAAAGTGCTCCAGGAATTAGATGGGTGACTATGGGCTAACACCATCTTTATCAAGTATTGGCAAAGGTTATAGCTGGGAAAGCCTTTGCTTGTTGAATGGAAGAGGAGGTATCACAGAACTGAGTAACTGATAAAACTTCAATCTTGAATTAGGTTAGGTCTTGATCTGCTTCTAGCTAGTTGATCTCTTGAAATATGTGGGCTGTGCAGTAAGTTTTTGGTTGCTGTATGATTTTCTTCTTGCTTCTAAATTTCACATATTCTCAATTTGTTTTACAGGTCAACCTTTTTTCTTTGGACTAAACCAATGTGGATAAGGGAGCCCAAAAGGGAATTAATCAGTTTTGGTGCATATTTTGAAGACATCTTGACAGAACATATTGCTCTGAAGTTAGGGTTAAAGTGACACTTTGCATTAGGATAATGTGGAGGACAACATTCTCTCGGGAGAAAGTAAGCATTCTAAGCTTTCCTCTCCTAGGCATCTTCCCTCAGGCACTGAGACTGCAGCCATCCAATTCATGGGGACAGGCAGAAAGAGACTTCAAAAGTCAAATACATTTCAACAGCTAATTTTTAGCAAGTCTGGCAATGAGATCTTTCCATTCTTCTCTCTTCTTTGTGATGTATGTGGGAGTGAGTAGCTGCAGTAGTGATTCTGGCTGTTGTCTAAAGAAGTTCTGACACAAGGCCTCAGTGTTACAGATCACGTACATCCCACAGTCATAGCTGTTTTGTTGAGCAGGGGCTTTCTCTTCCACAAAGGCCAGTTTGTTTCCTTTTCTGCCTAAGAAAGCCTCTAGTTTCTCTGCTACCTGTTTTGCATGGAATGAGTTACTACTACCATAAGAATCATAATGAAAAAAGCCATTTTTATCTTGCAGATACACCAACAAGCTCCAGTGGGTTCCCCCAGCTGCATGGTTGGAATTATCATTGATGGCTAAAAATATAACTCTCTTATTGGGGAGGTCCAAGGGTTCAAGGAACATGGCGATTTCTGCTGGGTTGCCAGTGCACTTGATGAACTGAGTAACTTCGGGGCTGATGAAACAGACGTGGTCAGAGCAGTCATGAAACTGACTGTTGGCAAAGTACTCAAAGGCAAACCCAATAACATGGTCATTGAGCCAGCCTGGAGGGTCCAGGAGTGAGACGTCTGACTGCCGCAGAAGACTGTCCATGTAACTCAAGACTACTGGGTCCATCTTGTACTGACCAGCTGCTCAGAAATTCCTGAAGCTGAAGGAGAGGCAGAAGACAATATTTACTGTTGATTAAGATACTTGACTGTAAAATGGGGATCATAAATAGCAGTTGCTCTTACAAGGTTTGGGGTAAAGATTATACATAATTGTCAAGTGTTTAGCAACCATGCATGGTTAAGGATAAACATTAAAAAAAAAAAAACAAAAAAAAAACAAAAAAAACAAACCTCTAGTTTAACAACCAGAATGAAAATTTTGGAAATTCTCCATATGAAATTAAAAATCTCTTTAAATGCTGAGATTAGTTAAAATTGTAACTAATTGTTCTATCAAACTCTATATCATTAACCATGTATTCACCCCTTTAATGAATATGCATTAAAAGAATGGCAAATTATATTAAAGATGAATTTTCAGAGTCCAATTTAAATGTTACTAATTACTAAGGGAAATAGTTTCCATTTCAACATTAATTTTCAAGAGATAAGATAAAATATTGCTTCCTCATTGCATGATGGAAAGTGACAGTGATTAGAGTTGCAGTTAAAAGGAACTGTAATTTCAAGAACAGAAAACAATGGGAGAAATACAAATGAAATTCATTCCTGAGTCTTCCCTGTTAGTAACATGAATGACAGTCTTTCCCGTCTTTAACCTCAAGGGGTAAGATAAAGACTATACAGTGTTTATAATGTAACTTAGAAATTCTTTTGGCAGTGAAGTGTGGCAAAGGAATCAGGCGATCTGGGTCTAGCCCTAGTTCTACCACTGATTTGCTGGTATCATCTGATTTTTGTCCTTGTTTCTAGTTATCTGTAGAAAGGGCCCAGAGAGTTGTAGAAAAGGCCAAATAATTTTACTTGAAGGTATTAAAAAGAGTATAAAATAAAATGTTGTTCAAATAGTATTTATGTTATTAATTGGATAACAGTAAGACAATAAGAATTTGGATAGAGGTCCAAACCAATCAAAGCAAATACGGTTTGGAAACAAGTATCCATTTATACATCTTGTTCAAATGAAGGCATGACTAAATTAAGAGTGGGAGCAAGACAAGTCATATAGTAAGATTTATATGCTCATGATCCTCTTAAGCAAGGTGTTGATAGAGACAAGAAGTCTGATAAGTGTGGTAATGTTGATATGACATTTAAACTCAGAGTTTACTGCTTATGCACTCACTTGGCACCATAACAATATTTCTAGAAATCACAAAGCAATAAATTGTCCCATGCAGATTGAGAGTACAAAGCAAAGTGTATTATAAGAAAATAATACTGCTATGAAAGACTGGGCTAGAATAGTGACATCAATTTAATCAATTCTGGCCATTAGATCAGTTATTTTACCACTTGGTTCGAGTATTAAAACAATAACATTTTTTGACACAATCATTTTCATATAATCAAAACCCTGCAAAAACCCACAGAGTGAAATAAATGTACTCCTGAAGAAAAGAAAGCTAAAGTAATGATGTAATTAGGAAGCACCAAAGATGGTTTTTCTGTGCATACAGAATATCATAATATGAACTATTTCAAAACGAATACAAGGCTGTTGATGAGTGTATATATCTATATAAAATAAGATGGCATGAATTAAGATTTTTCTTAAGAAGAAAGAATAACTTGAGCAGAGGCCTAAACTGGAGCCAGGAAGAAAATTAACGAGGCATACAGCACGTTTGTTATGGGTGGGCCACAAATTTGGCTCTTAGCTTTTGGCAGCTAACTACAGAGTGTTAAGTTAAACATTCACAATGTCCATAAGGGAAAAACAAAGCAACTGCTCAGGAGAGGTAAAAGCATTCTTTGTATTAAGGTCAGACAGATTTCTCTCAAGAAATTTTCATAAAAAACATGGAGTTATCATAATGAATGCCCATAACATCTTTACATTATGGGACATTAATATATATAACATATATGGGGTATATCAGAGAAGGCAATGGCACCCCACTCCAGTACTCTTGCCTGGAAAATCCCATGGACAGCGGAGCCTGGTAGCCTGCAGTCCATGGGGTCGTGAAGAGTGGGACACGACTGAGCGACTTCAGTTTCACTTTTCACTTTCATGCATTGGAGAAGGAAATGGCAACCCACTCCAGTGTTCTTGCCTGGAGAATCCCAGGGACGGGGGAGCCTGGTGGGCTGCTGTCTATGGGGTCGCACAGAGTTGGACATGACTAAGGTGACTTAGCAGCAGCAGCATATGGGGTATATAATATTGTTGTAAAAGATGAAATAATTTCACAGTACTATTTCTAATAATGATCTTTAATATTCAGTCTGATGGGAAAAGAGAAAACAGCAGCAGCTGTGGAGAGGCTAGGTGCTCAGCTGGTTGCTGATGGGACTGTATTTAAGAATATATGAGTATGAAAAAGGAATGACTGCATGTGCATTGAGCAAGGCTTCTTGACTCTCTCCTGCATGTCTTCAGTGACTACTAGGAGTGGTAAGGGCCAGATTGCAATGCTTGCTAAATACCTGGAGACCTGCTCTCTAAGCTGCCAGCTGAGATCAGTCCTGTACATTAAGAGCAAATCCAACTAGGGATAGCAGCTCACAAGAAGGGTGTCTGAATAGACATGCATCTAGCCGTGGAGAGTGTGTCCACAAGCAGGGTCAAGATTTTCTCTAGAAAATAGTTTTTGTGCTTTGTTTGATTTTGAAAACATCTGACATATAGGTAATGTGGCAATCAAGGACTTAATTCTGTTCCATACAGCATGATTGCAATAGGTTAGCTGTAACAATTCTAAAGCAAATGAAACCAAACTGGTCAAACCACCTTGGCCAAGAAAATGGATGCCAAAGTTCACATCTTAAGACTTGAATTTTAGACTCCATTCTGTTGCCCAGTGGCTATGTCATCATAAAAACTACTTCATTTCTTTAAGCCAGTTTCCTTTTCTGTAAAGTGAGAATATTAATACATGACTTTTACCATAGGGTATGTGTCAATATTAAATGAAGAAACATAGGTAACTAACATTTTAAAAAATACAAGGTAGCATTTCTGGATATCTACTGGGTCATCAGGAAATTTACATCCCAGCAACTGACAACTGTAGTGTATCACACTGAACAAATGTTTACTGAATGGTTCCTATGTGCTAAGGGGCTAGAAAATCAAAATGGGAATAAAAGTCATAGTTTCTACCCTCACTGAGCTTAACCCTATTATGTTATAATGAACCCATAATGAATATATACATCTCTTTTACTCAATAAATTCCTATCAAGTACCTAATGCAGATGGAGAAGGAAATGGCAACCCATTCCAGTATTCTTGTCTGGAGAATTTCATGGACAGAGGAGCCTGGTGGGCTACAGTCCATGGGGTAACAATCAGTCGGACACGACTGAGTGACTAACACATACACAGCTAAAGCAGGTGTCATGGAAAATATAAAGATGTGTAAGGTGGCTTATACTCAAAAGAAAAAAACTGGTAAACCACAAATAAAATGAATTCAAAAGGGAAATGGATGGAGAGCTCAAATCAGGAAAGTCTTCAAGGAGAAAGTGGCATAAAAGTGGGCTCTTGAAAAGCAGAGAGGTGGATGCATGGAGAAGGGCATTAAGAAGGCAGAGACAAGGAAAGTGCCTTTAAGTTTAGTCCACTCTGGCTGGAATGAAGTGCAAACAGTGATGCAGATGAAGGCTGGAGGAAGATTATTAGAAGTTAGGTGCTGATAAACTGATTTCCAGGTATAAAGTCTAGAACTTATATTGGAAGAAATGGGGAGCCATTAATGGCTATGTCAATGCTTTAGAAAGACTGATGATTCAGGCATAGTATATAGGATTAACTGGTAGGGAGACCCATTAGAGATAAGAGATCAATTTGATTTTTAATGAAAGGTAGGAGGAGGATATGACCTAAACCAGGGGAAATGGTAGTAGGAGAGAGGCGAGGAGGAAAAGATATTATAGACAGAATCAGTAAGGGATCAGAGGAAGGTAGATAAGAGAGAAGAGTTAAGAAACAGTTTGGAGGATTTTGTTGGAGTGACCAGAGGGCAATGATCCCATCATTAATGGGGTAAGGGGAGAAAAAAAAAGAGATGGGAGCAGACCTAGTACAAGAACCAGGAGCCATTTAGAACCATCCTAGGGATATTTCCTTTCTATATGGCGAGCACTGTACTTAGCATATCTGAGGTACAATTAATGTTTGTCAGATGAATGAAATACTTTTAAAGGGAGTCAGGAAATACAAATTAAGGGAAATAAGGCATATACAATTTTTATACTGTAATATCCGTTTTTGCTTTAGCTTTGTGTTTTGTCTGTTTTCTTCTGTTGATTATTGGTAAATGCCTTTACAATTAAAAAATCTATGTTTTTGGTCTTGGTGGATGGTATAGGAATACTGGGGACACAATGACTTCCTCATAGTTCTGTGTAAAACTCAACAAAATACAGTACAGTCCTATGTTTTGGAGCCAGGAGGCGTTGAGTTTGGGCTGACTTCCACTTGCTAACTGTGTGACTGGCTTGGCAAGCTATTCATCCTCTTTCCGGGCCTCATTTTCCTCATGAGTAAAATGAGGTAATAATAAAACCTGTCTCTCAGAGCTGCTTTATGAATTAAAAACATGACTGAAAAGACTTAACACGTTCTCTGGTAGACAGCAAACTCTCAAGGTAAACTTGTTTCCTTCCCCATTCCCTACATATTTTGGGTGGTTATAATGGACCTTAAAGATTTCTTGAAAATAAAGAGTCTGTTTGTCTCTTTATACAAAGCCACAAAGATAGCTCCAGCCAGGGCACGACTGTGCATTTGAACATCACCTTTGACATAAGCAGAGGTGAAGGCTACCACCACAGAACAGCAGTCTCTCGACCTGAGTGAAGCACTGCTGTTAGGGCGTCGTCAGCGCGCTCAAGCCTTGTGGTTCTGGGGTTCACTTTATTATACCTTCCAACTTCTGTAGCTAAGTGAACACTGCACTCAAAGTATAGAACACTTCCTAAAATATTTAATCTTAACAAGAGACTATTTTTTAATATTCATCTTAAAATCCTTAAGGTGCATATGACTTGAATATTTCTGTTATAAAAACCAGGCAATTAAGTAAAAATTAAAGGGAAAATTATAACTCAACAAGAACCATTCTGATTTCCTGCTGATGTAAGTAAGGCAAGAAGCTGCCGGTTCAGTAGGAAAAACACTAGGTTGGGAGTCAGCAGACTTGGGATTCAATTCAGATCTGCAATCAACCAGTTGTTTGACTCTGGATAAGACATTTAAAACCCTTGGGTCTCAGTTTTCTCATTTGTAAAGTGAGGTTTGGACCAGATAAATAGTGGTTCTACCCAGGGAGGCACGTCAGAACCATCTATGAGGATTTTAAACACACGATCTATCTCTGGGGGGAGGGTCTGGGCACCTGTATTTTTAAGATGTTTCCAAGTGATTCTATGATTTCTACAAGATTCTTCTAGCTATGAGCTTCCCCAGTGCCTCAGTGGTAAAGAATCTGCCTGCAATACAGGAGACTCTAGAAAAGTGGGTTCAATCCCTGGGTCAGGAAGATTCCCTGGAGAAGGAAATGGCAACCCACTCCATTTTTTTTGCCTGGAGAACCCCATGGATAGAGGTGCCTGGGGTTACAACGAGTCAGACATGACTGAAGCCATGACCACCACCACCACCTCTAGCTATAGGGTTCTACAATTCTAAGCTCTCATCTTTAAAATCTTCCCTTCCGCTCTAAAGTTTTACTGGAACAAAATCATGCTCATGTGTTCACATATTCTTTATGGCTACTTTAAAAAATGTTTATTTATTTATTTGGTTGTGACAGGTCTTACAGGTGGTGGCAAACTCTTCCTTTGAAGCAGGTAGGATCTAGTTCGCCGACCAGGGACCAAACCTGAGCCCTCTGCAATGGGAGCGAGGAGTCTTACCACTGAACCACCAGGGAAGTCTTTTATGGCTGCTTTTCAGCTTTAAGAGCTCAGTAGCCTGTGAAGTCTAACATATTTACTGTTTGGCCTCTTAGACAAAAACTTTGCCAGTCTCTGGTCTAGACCACTATAATGTAATCTGTTGTAAATGCATAGGTTGAATTAATTTTAAGAGCTTTTAGGGGTCTAATAAAGCATTGAGGCTATTTGTTAAAATATCTTAGAGATTAACCTTTAACTAGAGGTATTACTGCTGATTCAATGGGAATTTTTAATGAGGAAATGCTTAATTAGTAGATATAAGAACTGTCTACTTTATAGATGCGTGAGTAAATATTCATTTTATAAGATCAAAAATACACATCAAGATTTTAATTAATAAGCATTTTAAAGTATGTAGCAATTCTCGTAACTTTTGGGATAATATGCCTGTTGTGGTTAAAGTAACAGTAGTGATCCAGATAAGCGTTACTGTAAAGCCCCAAAGAAAACCTACCATCTCAGAACTGTGACCTTTGTTCATTCCCCCCCCAAATTATTCAGTAAGAGTTCCTTAAAAAAAAAGGAACAGCTTCATTCACTTATGTTTTTAAACACTGTAAACTGCAAAGTGCAGCTGTTTACTCATTTTAAGTGAAGATTCTAACAGTCAGTAGTTTCTAAATGTGATTTCCTTTCCCCCTCCTCACTCCCTTCAGTTTTTAAGTTGTATCAAACTGCAACTGCTCACAAATGTGGTCAGCGCTCCTATATATACATGGCTAGCTGCTAGCAAGATTCAACACACACCAAAAATCAAACATAGGCTAACTCCAATGTATCTTCTTAGAGCTTCAATTTCACAAGCATTAGGGGAAAAGAGCTAAGCAATTTAAATATTTTTTAATATCTTAAATACTAAATATATTAAATATATTTTAATCAGTGACTTACAATACCTTAATTATTAACATGAACATGGATATAACAGCATAAAATGCAACATCAGCACAGATTTTTAAAATAAGAGATTAGCAGAGCACTTTTGCACCAGAGGAAGGCAATTATCTCTGCTTCATTCACCCTACTCTGCTGGCTTGGACACTTCAATGGAACAGTTTAGTCAGTCTCCATACTTGATAGCTAGAGGTGGTGGTCAGTGGTTCAGTCATGTCTGACTCTTTGTAACCCCAGGCACCTCTGTCCATGGGATTCTCCAGGCAAGAATACTGGAGTGGGTTGCCATTTCCTTCTACAGGGAATCTTCCTAATGCAGGGATTGAACCCACGTCTCCAGTCTCCTGCATTGCAGGCAGATTCTTTACCAACTGCCTGAAATGCAGGAGACCTGGGTTCGATCCCTGGGTCAGGAAGATCCCCTGGAGAAGGGAATGGCAACCCATTCCAGTATTCTTTCCTGGAGAATCCCATGGACTGAAGTATAGCCCAGGGGGTCACAAAGAATCAGACATGATTGAGTGACTAACACTTTCATACTTGATAGGCCTGTAACATAAATCACTAATTCTTAGGAACCAGATTCCCTAATATACCAATTGATAAGTCTTGCTGATTCTACAGCCGAAATGTTCTGGACCTGTCCCAACACTTTCCATCTTCACTACCACCACCTCAGTCAAGTCCATCATTATTTCTTATCTTGATATAGCCTAACACGTCTCCTTATTTCTACTATTGACCCCTCCAGTAAATTCACCATACAGCTGTCAAGAGTAATTGTTCAAACATTTAAGTGAGCTCACATCTGTCCTGTCTTCTGGCAGTACACTATCACACTCAGGAAAAAATGTGAACTTCCCACCCTAGCTGCTTACAACCCCTCCTCCCACCTCCCACCCCACCCTCCAATGATTACATGGCCCTAGGCACCTCTCCAACCTCATTTCCATTACTCTTCCCCCTTGCCCACTAAGCTCCAGCCACACCAACTTTCCTCAAACACGCCATGTTTTCTTCCTCCTGAGGGCTGGGCTACTAGCTGTGCCTGAACCTTCTAGTGGTTGGCACCATGTGTTGGGTAATTTCAGTTTGCTGCTACTGCTAAGTCACTTCAGTCGTGTCCGACTCTGTGTGACCCCATAGACGGCAGCCCACCAGGCTCCCCCGTCCCTGGGATTCTCCAGGCAAGAACACTGGAGTGGGTTGTCATTTCCTTCTCCAATGCATGAAAGTGAAACGTGAAAGTGAAGTCGCTCAGTCGTGTTCGACCCTCAGCGACCCCATGGACTGCAGCCTACCACGCTCCTCCGTCCATGGGATTTCCAGGCAAGAGTACTGGAGTGGGGTGCCATTGCCTTCTCCGAATTTCAGTTTAAATGCCACTTATTCAGAGAGCTCTCCCATGTTCATCCAAAACAAGAGGCCACCACTCTCTTGTCCTCTAATTTCAATTCCTTGTGGAACCGAAATAGACAGCACTTGTGGTTATCTGACAGTTCCTTTTTCCCTGTTTCTTCATTAATATTTTCACCCTCTCCCCGAGGCCAAAAACATAAGCTCCATAATCATAAGAGAATAAAGAACCTTCTCTCCCTAAACTTGCTTACCATTCTGGTCCCCTGGACCTTCAACAAAACTTGTTGGGGCATATGCTCAGTAAATAGTAATTGTAGAATAAATGGATAAATGGATACTCACCTGATATGAATCATGTTCTGCAAAGAAATTTGTACCTTTGAGCCTCAGAAGTGTAAGTGAAAGTCGCTCAGTAGTATCCGACTCTTTACGACCTCATGGAATAGTCCATGGAATTCTCCAGGCCAGAACACTGGAGTGGGTAACTGCTTCCTTCTCCAGGGAATCTTTCCAACCCAGGGATCAAACCCAGGTCTCCTGCACTGCAAGTGGATTCTTTACCAGCTGAGCCACCAGAGAAGCCCCTTAGATGTATAAAGGACTTTAATTCCTTTTAGTCTAACTTCCTACCCCATGAAGGAATTTTTCATTTCTACTCTCAGGGAAAAACATGCAGGAGTCTGACTTACAACTAGCTGTGTAATATTAGAGCAGAAATAGCTAAGTCAATACAACTGTAAAAAAACAAATCCATGCAGTTAGACATTTTAAATATGATGATGAAGACGGTACAAATCAGTGGGAGAAATTTAGGGATTATTCCACGTTTTCAATGATCACTATGTCTTACAGCAGTGCGGTCCAGTAGGACTTTCAGTGACAATGGAAATGCTCTTCATCTGCAATGTCCAATATAGTAGCCACTAGCCACACTAGCTATTGAGCACTTGCAAAGGGCTAGTGAGACTGAAGGACTGATTTTATTTAATTTTAACTCAAATTTAAATAGCTACATGTGGGCAGTGGTTACTATTTTGTTTTTTTTCAGCTGCATCTCGTGGCATATGGGATCTTAGTTCTCCAACCAGGGATTGAGTGCCCTGAAAGCTCGGAATCTTAACCACTTGACTACCTGGGAAGTCCCATGGCTACTATTTTGGACAGCACAGTTTCATAGAATTTTATAGGCATTTCAGGAAAGAAAAAGATTACATGGTTAAGTAAGTTAGGGAAACGCTACATCCCCAAACTCCTTATTGTTGAATCACAATGCACACAGGCATATGAGAGGCTAGGAGAGGTTCTGCAATACAGAAACTTAACTTTTCTCAGTCTGATTCTTTCCCAGCTCCTTTGACCAATGAAACACTTTTTGTTTTGTTTTGGTATAGTATCTATTAACACCTCACTAACTGTGTAGTGACGTTTGGGATATGCTAACTGGGAAATTAAATGACACTGGGACAATTTGTTAATCATTTGATTAGCAAAAAAATGAAGCTAGATCCCTATTTCAGACCTCATATTGAATTCTATTTCAGATCGAGTGAAATTTAAACACTAAAAAGTGAAACAAAAATATTAAAAGAAAATAGAGCTTAAAAACACTTTATACAGCTGGCCAATACACACATGAAAAGATACCCAACATCTTACTCGTAATCAAGGAAATGTACGTTGAATTAAGATTTCATCGTTCACCTGTTAAATTAGCAAAGATGGGAAAACTGATAATAACGGGCATTGCTGAGTAACTACAGGAAAATGCAGTCTCACTGTAAACAGGAGTGTAAACTAATGTGAGTTTTTTGAAGGATAATTTGCCATTATATTTTAATATTTTGGAAATATGTAGGTATTACACTTTCAGAAATTCATCTTAAATGAAACTTTAGGATACATACAAAAATTTAACAAGGATGTTTACCACAGTAATATTTGTAAAAGAAAAACTGGAAATAATCCCAAAGTTTAAAAGAGGACTGGTAAAATAACAGGGTTTCCATTTAGTGGAATACTTTTCAGCCATTAAAAAATAATTTATTGACATAGAAAGATGCTCATAATATGCTGTGAAAAGAAAGGTTATATAAAAATTTGTACAAAATTAGTCAAGGATGATAGCTATCTATAATAATACAGTTTTAAGAATAGGATTTTAATACTTTTTAACTTTTTTCTTCTAACTTTTGATATTGCTTTATTTCCCCCCTTTTTCTAATGAGTATAGAACCAGGAAAAACAGCTACTTTCATTCATTCAAGAAAGAAATGTAGCACCTCTCACTTTTACAGTCACCTAAAATCTATCTAGTCATTGGAAAAGACTCTGATGCTGGGAGGGATTGGGGGCAGGAGGAGAAAGGGACGACAGAGGATGAGATGGCTGGATGGCATCACTGACTCGATGGACGTGAGTCTGAGTGAACTCCAGGAGTTGGTGATGGACAGAGAAGCCTGGCGTGCTGCGATTCATGGGGTCGCAAAGAGTTGGACACGACTGAGCGACTGAACTGAACTGAACTGAAAATCTATCTGGAGCTTCCTTGGTAGCTCAGACGGTAAAGAACCTGCCTGCAATGTGGGAGACCGGGGTCTGATCCCTGGGTCAGGAAGATCCCCTGGGGAAGCAAATGGCAACTCACTCCAGTATTCCTGCCTGGAGAATTTCATGGACAGAGGAGCCTGGCAGGCTACAGTCCACACGACTAACACATACACACACACACACGCGCGCGCGCAAAATATGTTTCTTTGACTTGCTGGTCTCACTTATGTCCTCTAGGAAAAAAACAGTAAGTCTAATCTCTCTTGCACAAACTTTCAAACACAAATATTTAAACATAATCTGATGTTCATTAAAATTAGATTACATCCAACTTTTCATGTATAATTCCATTTGTAATTTCACAAAATGAATCACATTCAAGAACAAATGTGCTTTTCATGTCAGCATAAGCAGAAAAATTTTCAGGAAGGAAGCTGAAGTCTTATTTTTTGGTTTCAATTTCCCCTAATTAAACATTTCCTTTTAATGCTAGCCTAACCCATCCAGAGATCTGTATCAAGTGGCATGTAAAAATTACCATCAAGATTTTATATCTTTCTTAAAGACAGAGATTAGTTTTCACTCATGCCTGCTATCTTCAGTGCCTGAAAACACAAGATTGTTAAAAACGTAAGATTTTTCAATTTTATAAGTTATTTATGTGTGTGTGCTAAGTCGCTTCAGTTGGGGTCCGACTCTGTGACCCCATGGACTATAGCCCGCCAGGATCCTCTGTACACAGGATTATCCAGACAAGAACACTGGAGCTGGTTGCCGTGCCTTCCTCCAGGGGATCTTCCCAACCCAGGGATTGAACCCCCAGGTATCTTACATCTCTTGCACTGGCAGGTAGGTTCTTTACCACTAGCACCACATGGGAAGCCCCAAATTATTTATAAATTTGAACAATATACCTCTCACATGAATCTTTTACCAACAGAGGAATTCAGCTCTCAAAGCAGAAAAACTATTTGGTATGATGATGATGCCTGGTAACTCATCAGCCATAAATTCCATCTGGCCCTCCCTTGGGCCAGGGAGATAGACTAAGTAACCTTTTAGGATTTCTTCTAGCACTGAGGCTCTCTATTTATGGTTCTGTTACTTATTAGGCATGGTTAAGGGGTCACGGATCAGAAAAAAAATTTTTATTCTTAGTCTACCATTACACTTCAAAGGTTTCATCTATAATTGTGTCACAATTTTTCTTCCCCTTTCCTATATACTTGGTGTAAATACCAGCCTTTTCTAGAAATGATTTTGTTTAAATTTTTTGAGAAATGACTTAATTGTAAAATTTGAAATGACTGGGACTGTAAATATAGTGGATGGGGAGGACACTTTTAATGAGAGGTTTGAGTAAGATATATTTTACAAAGGAGTAGACAGAATTTTATTTAGTATATAGCTAACATTATACCTTAGGTGATAAGATGTGGTCAAGCTGAAGTTATAATCTGCCTGGTTTCATAAATAATCACTGCACACACAGTAGCTGTATGCAGACATCTGGTTTAAAAGAGAATGAAAAAGGCATCGTTTTTAAATTATTTGTCTTGTAGATTTCAAAGTCTGGTAAATTATTTTTTTCCATAGTTAAAAGGTAAACTGTTAGTACAAACTCCTCTTTAATGAGTCTCAAAAATGTGCTTGGCGAATAGCAGGTGCTCAATAAATATTTAATGAACAAATAAAACAATGAATTTGTTTTATTGTGCTGATAGGAAAACAGGGTCTGATGGGACCCAATTGTGACATACAGAATTTATCTTTAAATGTTAATTAACACAAATACTTGCTGAGTTATCTGATGAGGTCTGAATTACATATTATTAAATAGGACTAAACATTTCCAGCATCTACATATTTTAGCTGTTAAAGTGCGAAGTTGCTACAATAAACAGTAATGGGAAAATTATAGCCAGAAATCCACAAGTTACTGTTTTGAAGGAATTTAACCCATCACACTACTCTGAGACAGCATTTACTTATTTTTTTGGCCGTGAGGGAGGGCAGGCCTAAGATTTCTTAAATCTACAATATAGATGCTCAAAAAAAGTAACCGTGACCAGGACAATTGTTTCAGTATCACAACTGTGTTCTAGTGCTTTTATAACGGATGAATGTTCAAAGGTGTAGTCATCTAATTGGAAGCCAGAGAAAGGAACTTTCAGAGATTTTCTGTAAGTAATGAAAATCCCTCAGAAATTTCAAGAATACTGCTTTAAAATAGACCTGTTCCCCCATTCCCTAAGTAAAGGAAACTTGAACCATACCAATAGGTAGATAGACTAGTGAATATAAACTAGTCATGCTGAAGAAAATAGAATCTGGTTCAGAAAACTAACTTTACATTACTTACTTGGTTTAGTAACACCTGGGCCTCAAATTTAATGTTTTTAATAATATGGTTAAAAAGGCACATCATTTGGGGAGTCACTGGGGTTTGAGCAGTAAGTTTTCTATAGTCTGGGAATGGTCAATTTCCAAAAAGATGGGTTCCCTAGGCCTTGAGGACTTCCTTTTTGTTTACTGATGCATTTACCCAGCAAAGAAGGTTGAAGGGGATTGGCAAGGAGATGAGTCTTTTCCTTAAAAAAAGTCACAACTGTAGGCCTCACAGGTGTAGACGGAAATATAACCAAGAAAGGCCTTGGCAACATCTAGGAACCTAGATACATGGTAAAGTGAAGTTGCTCAGTCGTGTCTGACTCTTTGCGACCCCATGGACTGTAGCCTACCCGGCTCCTCAGTCCATGGAATTTTCCAGGCAAGAGTACTGGAGTGGGTTGGCATTTCCTTCTCCAGGGGATCTTCCCAACCCAGGGATTGAACCTGAGCCTCCCGCACTGCAGCTTTACCGTCTGAGCCACCAGGAAAGCCCAGATACATGGTAAAGTCACTGCTTATTAGACATTCTAACATTATCCTTATAATACAAAAGAAAGGGCTAGCCTCTTGACCTGGAAAAATGCTAACAGATCTCTACACAGGTGTGCACCTCTTTGTTGAAAGGCATGTAATTTAGTCCAATCTTTTCCTTTAGGTTGGTCACACTGGGGAAATAAAGGAACTTAGTGGCACCCCATTCCAGTACTCTTGCCTGGAAAATCCCCTGGACAGAGGAGCCTGGTGGGCTGCAGTCCATGGGGTGGCACAGAGTCAGACACGACTGAAGCGACTTAGCAGCAGCAGCAGTAGACTCTTTAGAGATTGCTTTATGATAAAATTTAGTTTTTTAAAAAATTTAATTAATTGCTGGTCTGGCCTCTTCATTTCTATCTTCTCTTTTGATAAATGCAATCTGTACATTACTGCTAATTATTTTTCAAATAGAACTCTAGTTTCATTATCCTGCTCCAAGTTTTTAAACATTTCTCCATTGTCTACCAAAATTAAGTACAAACTACAGCATAGCATTAAATAATTTCAACAAAAATAGCCCTATCAAAAAAAAAAATAGCCCTATCTTTCCCAATTTACTTCCTTGTACTTATCCTATATAGATAGCCACAAGCTGAGTTCTCAAATTATTAGGCAACAGTAGATCAGTAGCAGTTACTGCAACTAAATTATAGGAAAAAATAAATTGCCAGTTCCCTATGCTGATTCCAACAGAAAGGCTGAGAAGTGAACACTGCTCAAGTACCTTTCCAAAACACTTACTTGATCTGTTGTGATCTTGTTTAAAACCATTACAGTGAGCTATTTATAAATCTAGGATCCCTGGACCAGAAGGTGGCTAGAATTAACGGTTCCATGAACTTGGATTAGGGAAAAAAATTGCATCTTTTCAATAACCTCTGCTGCTGCTGCTAAGTCGCTTCAGTCGTGTCCGACTCTGTGCGACCCCAGAGAAGGAAGCCCACCAGGCTCCCCAGTCCTTGGGATTCTCCAGGCAAGAACACTGGAGTGGGTTGCCATTTCCTTCTCCAATGCATGAAAGTGAAAAGTCAAAGGGAAGTCGCTCAGTCGTGTCCGACTCTTAGCAACCCCATGGACTACAGCCTACCAGGCTCCTCCATCCAAGGGATTTTCCAGGCAAGAGTGCTGGAGTGGGGTGCCATTGCAATAACCTCTAGCTGAAATTTAACATCTTCAATAAGTGTAGTCAATAATCCTCATATTACTGGTGTCTTTGTCACCAATAGGAAAATACTTCCAAATCACATTAAAGTTGTTACAGGTGTCTCAAAATAAAATTTATACTCATCACTATTTTGAAATTACATAATTAGACCTGGTACCATAGAAGGCTGAGCACCGAAGAATTGATGCTTTTGAACTGTGGTGTTGGAGATTTCTCCTGAGAGTCCCTTGGACAGCAAGGACAGCAAGGAGATCCAATCATTTACCTAAAGGAAAATCTATCCTGAATATTCATTGGAAGGATTGATGCTGAAGCTCCAATATTTTGGACACCTGATGGGAAGAGCTGACTCATGAGCAAAGACCCTGATGCTGGGAAAGATGGAAAGCAAGAGAAGGGGACGACAGAGGATGAGAGGTTGGATGGCATCACCAACTCAATGGACATGAGTCTGAGTAAACTCCGGGAATTGGTGATGGACAGGGAGGCCTGGCGTGCTGCTGTCCATGGGGTCGCAAAGAGTGGGACATGACTGAGTTACTGAACAACAGACCTGCTGCCTGATGTTATTTAATGTGTAAGGAATCGCATATGTAACTCCATCACACATGTTTTTATATTTTTACAACTTTCAATAAAAATAACTTCATTTGTTTCTATGTATTTTATTTTATACATCTTTATTATACATATTAATTGCTTGTAGAATATAACCTAAACACTTTAGCATGGAATTCAAGGCTCTTCATTATCTGTTCATACCCACTTTTTCATCTTCATCTCTGTCCCGCCCCTACTTTTCATACTAAACTCTAGTCACACCAGACAATGGTGACTCACTCTTATCTGGTGGCTGGTAAGTTTTCGAATTAACCCTAGTTAAACCATTCAATGGCTTGGGCTTTGCCTTACACAGACTTTCTCTGCCTGCCAAAATAATTCTTTTAAAGGTTTGTTTTTCCTAATACTACGAGGTCCTAATAGGGCTGATCTTAAATCTCTCTCATTCCTTACTTAAATGATTGATGAATTATAAAACACAGATTCTAAACTGGCAAGGCACTGTGTATTGTACTCATCTCTAGGGGTCTGAAGTTTGCTCTTGGATCTCATACATTAGCCTAGCTTTGATCTTTTGGGGGAAAGAAATGAGGATGGCTTGGAGCTGGAAGCCTGGATCCCCAGCTGATCAACCCTGGATGGAAGGGAAAAGAAAAGAGAGCAGTAACTGAGGTGGGCCTGATTAAGACTGAAGGATGGAACTGTGCCAGAGGGAAAGGCAGTTGAATGGTTTTTAACTCACAGCCTTACTCATCAATTTAAAGAAAATATCGATACCTGGGTTTAATTGGTCTCAGGTGGAGCAACTGCATTGGTTTTATATTTAAAAAGCTTCCCAGGTGACTCTAACGTGCATACAAGATTGAAAGCCACGAGTATTCTTGGTTTTCTAACTCGTACCAATAAATTGTCTTCTCAGTTCCATGGTATTTTTATGCCCAAAAGACTCCCATCTTGAAAACAGTCTTGTGGCCCACACGCTTGCCCCTAACCACTTTACAACGATGTTTTTTAAAGGGTAGCCCTACACTTGGATGGTTTTCACCAGCTATATTCTTTGATTAACTTTTTACTCTTTCGGCCAGTACTAGCACATGCTTTTGTACTTTCTGCTTCTATTTCTTTGACCACCTACTGCTCACTAGCCTTTTAACAAAAATTAAGAGTGACTCAAAGGTCACCTTGGAAGGGGTTCCTCAAGTCTTTCTACACATTCATGCTCAAGAGTATCCTGTAGGTTTTTTTCTCCCTACTTTAATTTTACTTTACTACCACTGCGAATTATCTCCTCGTCTCTGACAGAGCGCTTCAGAAAGCTGAAACTATTTCATTTGCTTCTGACTTTCTGGAGTCCAACGCACAGAAACCATTCAGTGAAAAGTCTGAGGGATGAATGAAAAGTAGAACTAGGAAACGGAGGTCGGGGGCGGGGAAATACAGGGCGTGTGTGTGTGGCAACCCGGAGAGGGGGCTAACAGGAGTGTCGCTGAGAATTCTTGCCAGAATTGGAAATGGGGCACAGATACGCTAGATCTCCGTGGACCGCAAAGCGGTCCCCTGCCCGGACCCACATATCAACAAACCAAAGTAGGGAGCAGGCTTCTTACCTGCTTCGGGCCTCACCACCCCTACCAGCCTCCCAGCAGCTCTGTACTGGCCGGAAAAGCAGCGCTGCAGTCGCAAATCCAGAGTTTTCTACCCCCAACATTGCGACATTCCTCTCTAGTCCTCTAAGGCAGAGGCTCCCAGCTGTGCCGTAAAGTGAGGAAGAAAAGTTTGGGCGGGGCCGCCTGAGGCCAATGAGACAGGGGCGTGTCCGCCCGGGGCAATTCATATGGGGCGTGTCCGCGCAAGCGCACATTGTACTCGCTGGCGCCGTCACGTGCGGGGGCGGGGCGGGTAGGCTCCCGCAGGCGGTAGGGGGCGTGGGAGGTAAGTGCGCGCGCGCCTGCTCGTCTGCAGCCTAGGAGTCGCGCGGGGCGGGGCCGCGTGCGCGGGGTCGGGGGCGCGCGGGCCGGAGCTGACTGGGACGCGGCGGCGGTTGGCTGTGGCTGCTGAGTCCAGCCAGGACGCTGAGACGCGGCTGCGAAGGCACCCTCCGGCACCAGCAGAGGCGGCGACACCGGTGGAGGCGGCGGTGCAACGCGTGCTGGGCGGGTGCGGCGGGGGATGTGCCTGCCCAGGCCGGGCGGAGTCTCTCTGACAGGGCGGGGGATGCGCGGCGGCCGCTCGCCTGGACCCTAAAGCAACTGGGCCCACCCTCCCGGAACCGTCCGACCCTCGGTGGTCTCGGCCTCTGCTGTCTCCTCCGGCCTGACCCTGGGGCCGAGGCTGGGAGGCGGCTTCCGCCGAAGAGGAGGGGGCTGCGGTGGCCACCGCGGCGGAGCCCGAGGTAAGACCCGCCCAAGCCGCCCAGCGGCCCTGGCCGCCCGGCCCGGCCCACGTCTCAGTCTCTCTCTTTGGCTCCTGCGGGGCCGCTCCGCCCCGCCCCAGCGGAGACGCCCCGCGTGCGGGTCTGCCCCGCAGCCTCCCAGATACCCGATCGCTGCCCAGGATCCCCAGTAGACCCCACCCATGGTATCTTCCATTGGCCAGACACCCTCCTGGCCCTCCAGCCTCTCCTGGGGTTCTATCATTGCCCCCCCACCCCACGCCAGTACACCCTATTGGAACCCCCTTCGGACTCTTAGACGCTTAATGGGGCCTCGAGACTCTGTTACATCCTCCCGTGAGCTGACCGGATCACAGTTCCTCAGACCCAGTTAGGGCTACCCCCTAACCCATTGCGACCCCCTGGTCCAGGGCAGATCCGTCGTGGCCACCCTTCTCAGCAGACCTCCTAACCCCCACCCCCGGCTCGCTTACCGCCCAGCCGACCAGCCCTTCGCCTACCCAACTCAGCTTTCCCATAGTCTATTTTGTGATGCTCTTACCTCCCAAGAGATCCGGTATCAGCCCCTCTATAGCCACCATCAATTGCCGCCTCTTCCCCCGACTCCTGCTGTAGCCTCTCCCGCAGACCTCTTCTCCTTAGGCAGACCCTAGTATCTTTCTCCCCGCTCGTGATCCTTCTTTGATTGGAAAGACTTTGCCATGAAATCCTGAAGGGGTGTTACCCTAGTATATTCCCTCCGTGGGGATTAAGGGACCCAACTGATGCCGAGGTTTGGAGGGTTTAGTCTTGTGGCTATAGAGAGTGAGAGGGAAGAGCATGGAAACCCAGGGCAGGGGGTGTGTGCTATTGTAAGATCACACAGCTTGCTTCTCATCTTGTCTCTTTTCTAGAACGTGTGAGGTAATCCAGATCCTGACAGTTTGGGGACTTTTGTAAGGATTAAATCACGTATCACTAATGAATAAAACTGTGTCTCCATGTGTTATTATTTGCTTCACGTTCTTGTAGATTTTAATATACCTTTGGCACTGTTTTTGAAGGATACTAGGGTGTTTTTTAAAATTATTATTTTATTGTTTTTCAGTTTTCTGGAAAAGTAAGATTTGTAGTTTTCCTTAATCCCTGAAGGTTTTAATGCCAGTTCGATAATAAAATTCTGCTACTTGGTGCTGCTGTCTTGCTTTTCCAAGTACAGTTACCATGCAGTGTTCACCGATGTCATTCCTAGCAGCCTTCTCAGCAGTAATAAAATATTGAATAAAATAGTTTATTGAACTCCTGAGCTGTCAAGAAGGAAATGTAATCTTACACCGAATGATCAGTGCATAATTTTAACGTTGGTAGAGGGATGAAGTATAGAGGGGCTTTTGTAGTCAGTACTTTAAAATTTTTTATTTTGTGTGTGTGGAACTAAGGAGGGGGGAAATCATATGAAAATTATAGGTCATAACTAGACATAGTATAAAAGTCAAAAGGTTCAAAAGATTATGCGGTAAAAAGTTTCTCTTCCCCATTTATTCGCCAGCCACCCATTTTCCCTCCTTAGACGCAACCATTATTTCCATCTTTGTGTGTGTCCTTGTGATATTTCTAGCGTACAAGTCTATACATTTATATTTTTAAAACACTCCACAGACAAATGCTTGCATACTGTATATTATGGCTATAGCTCCCCCCTTTCCCTTTAATAATAGATCCTAGAGATCATTCAACAATAGTACCTTTGGAATTGCCTCATTTACTGGCTAGATAGTATTCCATTCTGGTGATCTTGAGGTTATTTTCAGTCTTTGTTTTTACAGACAATGCTATGTGCTTTTCTCTTAAATATATCAGCTGTTATATGTATGTTTTAAGTAATTTTCAGGATTCAAAAAATTTCCTGATGATTCTTCTATGAACCTACAAAAAAGGATATAGTTAAAGTAAATTTCTCATTGAACCACTCGCTGGGCTTTCATGGAGTTTCACTAGCTTTGATAGAGTTTATATTTATTTGGATTTTTTATAATGTTTTATTGGTCTTCCCTGGTGGCTCAGTGGTAAAAGAATCTGCCTTGCAAATGCAGGAGCCACAGAAGATGCAGGTTCAGTCCCTGGGTCAGGAAGATCTGGAGGAGGGCATGGCAACCCACTCCAGTCTTCTTGCCTGGAGAATTCCATGGACAAAGGGGCCTGGCAGGCTGTAGTCCATGGAGTCTACTTAGCATACATGTACATAAATGTTTATGTTTATTTATAATTTACTTGATAGTTATTGAAGGATTTAAAGGAGGGGACTGAAATGATTTGCATTTTTAAAAGATCACTCAATCTACTTTGAGGAGGGTGGATTGAAAGGCAGGCTAAATGTGTTGGGGGGTGGTAAACAATAATGGTGCAGCTTCTTCATTTGGGTTTTGAGAATAGACAGGATTTGGTGATTTCACTGGATTTGGTATTAGACTGAGGGTTCATAGAGGATAAGATCTAGGTTTCTAGCTTGTGCCTTTCACTGAGGTGGGGATCTGTATGAGGAATGAGTGGAATTTTTGTTTTTATCAAGAAAGAGGAATTCAATTTGTGATATTTTAAGTTTGGGTGACTGGTGATTATACTTCTAGCAGATGTAGATGGCCAGTAGGCAACTGGATTTGTGGCTTAAGCTTGTTATTAAGTTCTGGGTTGATAGTAGGTTTAGGTGAGAGAAGAAAAGATTGTAGGATAGAAATTCAGCATTTACAGTACACATAGAATTGAATGTCTAAGCTATTAATAGTAAATTATGTGGTTCAGTTCTGTAAAGAATCTTGTTACGGTTTAAACATCAATAGGTTCACTATCTGACAAGACTTTTCAACAGTGTTTTCCCTTGAGTGATATATAGTTCTGAGGGAAATGGAAGTAAACTTAGGTTTTTGAAAGGCAAAACCTCAGAAGAAGTTAGCACTATAACCCCATTTTTTCTAAGTGTTTAGATTATAGTATTGTAAAAGTTGTTCAGTCTTCATTGTTTACAGAGAAGTATAGGAGCTTGGAAAATGTTGTTTGCCAAAAATATTAAGTGTTTTAGTTTGTATGATTTCTAGCTATATTAGTAATAGAGTTTAGTCAAAGATTTTTCGGTCATGTTTTTAAACCATGTGATTAAATGTGTGCTCAGTCGCGTTCAGCTCTTTTCGATCCTAGGACTGTAGACTGCCAGGCTCCTCTGTCCATGGAATTTTCCATGCAAGAATACGGAAGTGGGTTGCCATTTCCTCCTCCAGGGGATCTTCCCAGCCTAGGGCTTGAACCTGCATCCTTATATCTCCTGCATTGACAGGCAGCTTCTTTACCACTGTGACATAACGTTGCCTTAATGTATTTATAAGTCTCAAGCTGCCTTGTAGAGCTCTTGCCTTTACTTGGACCCCTGTAAATCACTGCTAATGGACATTTAATCTTGAATTCACATTTCAACAAGCACTTCACATATGTACAAAATAAAACTCATCTCTGTATCCCTTCCCTCCAAAAAGCTGTGGGGTAGAAAGAGACAAAGGCAACAAAATCTTTTCTTTCAATTTCCGGTCTTCATGAATGGTACCACTCTCTCCTCTTGAAGCTTTCAGGAAGCTGGAAATCATCCTCCACTCCATTCTGTACCATACTACCAACATCACTAAGTCCGGCACATTCTCCCTCATGATATTTCAAATCACTGTTATTGCTATTTTTGTTGTCTCTATTTTAACCCCAAATGTCTGTTGGTCTTCTCTCATCTGCCTCTTGTTTTGCCATACCCTCTAGTTCATTCTCTGCGCTGCTGCCAGAGTAAGTGTTCTAAACTGCTCTTTTAGTTAGGCTCTTTCGTATTCAAGGAAGAGACTCAAGTTACCTTAAATAGAGGAGTGCTTCCTGAAAGAAAACATGCACGAGGGAACGCAGGAAAAGTTAAACAGCTTGGTCTTAGAAAGAACGTGAGCTTAAAAATAAAACTGGAAGCCGGAAAAGACAGATTTCACTCTGAGCGAGTGGGTGAAAGTCGCTCAGTTGTGTCCGACTCTTTGTGGCTCCATGGACTATACAGCCCATGGAATTCTCCAGGCCAGAATACTGGAGTGGGTAGCCTTTCCCTTCTCCAGGGGATCTTCTGAACCCAGGTATTTCACTCTAGTGCTCTACTGTTAACTTGTCTTTGCTACTTTTTCTGTTTCCTTTTGTATTATTTTTTTCTCTCTAATCACCCCCATCCACCACCCGCCCTCCCCCGTCTCACAGCTTTCATTTATTCTTAATTTTTGCCTCCTTATAACTGCCGTCACTCCCATGTCAATATCTTGCCTCCTGGCTACTGTCTCTTTAGCTTAAGCTCCTGTTGCTAACTTCTTCCTGGGATTTTATGGTTTGAATTCCCAAGAAACAATCTTTGGATTGTTTAATCTTTAATCATGGGCTGCTAGCAGGTCTGTGTACTGGGTCATGTGACCACTCCTAGCCATTTAGTGTTGACTGTGTGTTTATTTGTGCATGTGGATGTGAGGCAGGAGCATAATGGTGAAAAACATGGGGCAGCGTGCAGGGTAACTTCTCACAAAATGGTGTTGTAAACATGGCAGGCACTGTGATTGACATGGTACAAATAAATGTCTAATCATGTCCTTTTCTGTTGAAAGATCTTCAGTGCGTTATTGAAGTTGCTCAGTTGTGTCCAACTGTTTGCAACCCCATGGACTGTAGCCTCCCAGGCTCCTCTGTCCATGGAATTTTCCAGGCAAGAGTACTGGAGTGTGTTGCCATTTTGTTCTCCAGGGGATCTTCCCGACCCAGGGATCAAACCCGGGTCTTCTGCATTGCAGGCAGATGCTTTACCATCTGAGCCACCAGGGAAGCACTTTCAGGTTAAAGCTTAAACTGTAGCATCGCATGTATGTGAGATCCTTCGTGCTCTGACTCTTACTTCTTTAGGCTTTCCTTCTTTGCTGTCTTCCAAATTCTTTGATCCGCTCATTGAACTTACGTCTTTGCATGCTCTGTTCCCTTTCCTGTATTTCCCTTCCATCTTTCTTTGCTTGGAAGTCTGCTGTCTGATCTTCAAGTCTCAGTTCAGGTGTATCTTCAGGAAGCTTTACTTCCTCCAGATTAAGTTAGGTATTGCTCCTGTGTGCTCCTAGTATGTAGTGCTTGCTTCTTTCTCAGCTCTCTAATGAAATTCCTAATAGCTTGTCTGTTTTCTTCACTGGACTGTAGCTTCTTTGGTATCGGTGCAATATGGTTAGGTTTTTAGATTGAGGATTTGTAAAAAAGAATATTCTTATTATAGATTATAATGTACACAGAAAAGTACACAGATCATAGATGTACAGCTCAGTAAATTTTCACTGAGTGAACACACAAATGTAACCAACACCCATATCTAGGATAATACAGGATAATACTACAGCCTACAAGACACCTTATGCCCTCTTCTGGTCACTAGTCCAGTTCAAAGATTTAATTTTAAATAGGAAAACTCTTTTACATAGATTTCTCTACATATTTTGTGTGTTTCTTTAGATGTACAAGAGACATAGACATTAGAATTTTGATCCTATAGAAAGTGCATACATAGAGTTTATATTACACAATGTAATTTTGGCTTATTTTTGTGTAGTAGATAAATTCAAAGTCACATAACATTTTAAGATTCAGTTATGGGGTGTTTGTATTTAGGTAGATTTTATTGTTTGTAAGTTTAATATCTTAGAGCGGCAGAAAAGAATTGATAGACCAAAAAATATTTGCTTAAAATAGCCTGTTTTGAGTGAGGAACGTGCTTGAGATGGGTATAGTAAACATGTAAAGCACTTTCCAAATGGTGTTTGGCCTCTGGGTTTTAATGTGAATTATGTTGCTAGCATATTTTGGCAGTGGGGTCATCCAACGGGCAACTGGAGTATAATTTTACATGTACAGTGAGGAAAGGACTAGCTGTCCTGTGTCATAGACAGCTGGCCTGCTAAGAATTGGGTTTTGTGTGTGTGTGTGCAACTAACAATAATTTTAGAGAGTACTTTTTCTCTGATTTTTCTTCAACTTTATGTGACTCTTTGAATATGAAGGAATTCTTCTGAACAGTCCTTTTCCATAGGTGGACTTTTCTGTCAGTAAATACTAAATTTGTTAAGACCAGTTAAGTAGAAAGAATACAGTAAGTACTCTATATATGAACCTTGAAGTTGTGAACTTTGCAAGATGCGAACATGCCTTCCATTAGCGTCAGGCATGAGGGAAATTGCAGCTTGTTCTCTATCTCCTATTGCTGGTGGTCCTTCAGTTTTACCATATCCCATAGTCAGTAACTACGGGATAGTTACTCCTCTCCCTCCTGTAGTCAGTAACTCTTCCTGTCTGTTCACTCAGTACCAGCCCATGTATGCCAGCCGTTATACTATTTCTTCAAGGTACTGTACTGTAAGATTAAAATTTTTATTTTTTGTTTTTTAGAAATTATTTGTGTGAAAAGTATTATAAACCTATTACAGTACAGTAGTATATAGCCGATTGTGTTAGTTGGGTACATAGGCTAACTTTTTTGAACTAATGAACAAATTGGACTTACAAAGGCACTCTTGGAACAGAAATCCTTCATATGTAGAGGACTTACTGTATAGACTTTTAAACCTGGATTTCCAGCTTTTTTGATTATTTCCAGCCTTATCACTGTTATCAGCTGTTATTTATAGACAAATCACTTAACATTTCTGAGCTTCAAGAATGTTCATCTCATAAGATTGTCATGAGAGTTAAACAGTTACGTAAAGTACCAAGCACGTGGTTGATACTCAACAAGTCTACTTTTTCCTTCTTGAATATGTCTATTTCTTGTTATGTTTAAATATGAGATCAAGAATTTAAAGTGTTGTGTAAATAAATGGCCATCAAAGTTTGTTGCTAGTAGAAGTAAATCTTTGGATAGTCTGCTGGCTGTCTTTGAAGTGTGACCTTATTTTTCAATTCAAAAAAATCTCTGAAGAGAAGCTTTTCTTAATATCTTAGTATATCAGATTAATGGATGTTAGAATGTCTTTTGAGTCAGTGTGAAGTATCATAACAAATGTTCTGTTTGCCAATGACAAACATTCCTTAAATCATTGACAGATTGTAGTACTATTGCTGTGTGTAGTATGTTTGAAATCTGTTTACTTATATTGATTAGATGATAGTGGGCTGAGTAGTCTCTGAATTTTTTTTTTTTTTAAGGATAGTAACTTCAGTTTATTTAGTTTATTCTCTGGGTTGCCGGATCGTAGTTCCCCAACCAGGGATTGAATCTGCGCCCCCAGTAGTAGAAGCATGGGGTCCTAACCACTGGACTGACAGGGAATTCCTGAGGGGTGTGTGTTTTGTTTAAGGGAGAAAGTTCTTCAGATAACTGTGTGAATATGAGTTTATAAATGATCTTGAGATTATGTGTTTTCCTTACCTTTTTTAGCAACTCTACCCTACTATAATTTTCTTCCTGCTTTCTCCCTACTTTTTTTTTTTTTGTAATAATAAAAGTACTTACGAAATGTTGAGGGACTTCCCTGGTGGTCTAGCAGTATAGACTTTACCCTCCCACAGGTTTGATACCTGGTTGGGGAACTAAAAACCTGTATGCTGTATGGTGTGGCCAAAAAAAAAAAAAAAAAAAATTGAGAAGTTGAAAGAATAGAACAAAGAACATTACAAGTCCACCACCTAGATTCAAAAATTAACAATATGCCATTCATATTTGCTTTATTGTTTTTTGTGTGTAGGTGTCTGTATATACTTTAACTGAACCTTTTGAAAGTTGTTATTTTGACTTCTGCCTCAAAATACTTGAGTATGTGTCTCCTAAGAAAATATTCTCCGTGTCACCACAGTGCCATTACCAACACGTAAGAAAAATAAGAGTAATTTCCTGATAACATTTAGTATTCAGACTACATTTAACTCTTCCCAGTTTTTCAAACTAGAATTCAGTCAAGATTTTTGCATCGCATTGATTTATCTTTTTAGTCTTTTTTTTTTAATGTAGAAAAGTTTCTTATCCCATTCCTTTTTCTTATGATACTGAAATTTCTTTGACAAGACTAGATCATTATCTTATAGAATGGCCTGTTTTCTAGTTATCTAATTATTTCTTTGTGCTTTTGCTTAACTGATTCTCTGTCCCCTGTATGTCTTGTACACTGGAAGTTACAGTTTAAAGGCTTGGTTATGCATGTTAAAATGTTTTGGCAAGAGTATATCATAGGCAACATGGGAGGTGGTGGTGTTTCAGGTGCTCAGTCGTGTCCAGCTCTTCGCGACCCCACGGACTGTAGCCCATCAGGCTCCTCTATCTGTGGGATTTCTCAGGCAAGAGTACTGGAGTGGGTTGCTATTTTCTCTTCCAGGGCATCTTCCTAACCCAGGTATCAAACCGACATCTCCTGCCTTGACAGATGAGTTCTTTACCACCGAGCCACCAGGGAAGCTGTATAATGTCACTATTAGTAATCTAAGTTTTATGAAGTTTAAAGTGATGTTTGCTGTATCTTTACATTGTAAAAGTGTATTTTTTTCTTTTATGATCATCAAGTACAATAGTCTGTGGGGGTGAGGCTTTGATATCTTACAAATATTCCATTCTTCATAATATTCTTTACCTGGTGATTTTAGAATCTTTTGTGAGCCTTGGGCAAATAAGTTTTTAACTTAAAGTTGAAAATGGTGATTTTTCTAATTCGGTAATTTTTTACGTTTATTAGCTGTCATTTTTCTGTAAACAAATGATTTATAACTTTTATCACCTAGGAGTGAACTGCAGTTCTTCCTAAAAGGGCAGAGTAAGTAAATGCTTAAGTCTTTCTTGTCAAATTTTCAGAATGAGGAGTTGGTCTAATAGTCATCTACAGTGTGACAAATGAGTTTATTAATCATCTCTTTGTTTTTTATTTGTTGTATTACAATTACTTACAACTGTTCTTTTATTTTTAGATTTTATTGAAGTTTAGTAGATTTACAGAGTTGTGTTAATTTCTTCTGAACAGCAAAGTGACTCAGTTATATGTATTATTTTCCATTATGGTTTGTCATGGGATATTGAATATAGTTCCCTATGCTACACAACAGGACCTTGTTGTTTATCCATCCTGTGTATAATAGTTCACCTGTGTTAATCCCAAATTCCCATTCCTTCCCTCCCTTTGTTCTTTTTCGATGCTTAGATTGTCTCAAGTAAGGCTGTTGGGAGTTCCTTCAAGCAGGCACCTGAGTTCTTTTTGCATAAACCTATTATTAGTCTTTGAGTGATTCCTTACTTTTGGATATAAGATATCTTGGCTCATCAAGGATTTCTCCTACTTTAGACTGGAATCAGCAGTTTCTCCAAAGAGAAACTGCTCTTTCTCCAAAGAGATCTGTCTCTTTATAGAAGAGGATGATGTTTAGAAAACATCTGGATGCTAAATATGCTCCTTTTTATGGAACTGTCATCACCTCTAGGCCTCGTCAGGAGGGAAAAAAAACGAGGTCATATTGATAATTCCAATTCAAATTTAACATTGCACACTTCTTTCTTCATCTTTTAAAAAAAAACCACTTTAGTTTTAATCTCTTTTATATTGAAAATCTTAATTTTTATTAACATTGAATTTTTTCCTAAGTACAGCTAAAATAATTTAAAAATAAAATTACTCAGTGAACTTTAAGATTTCTTTGCATCTCATTTTGTCCTTAGAATGTATCCCACCAAGGTTATGCTTACTGTTAGTACTGTGTTTAAAAGTCACTTGAAATCATTATTTTCTCAGTGTGATTGTTACCAGTTTGGTATGTATTTAGGTCCATTTGTTTATCATTTTAGAGTTTTCTTCCTCCTTTTTTCTTATATATACTCTTACCCTTAGAATACGTAAGATACATAGCTCAAAAGGAGAAGCCAAATGTGACGGAATATGTGGAAATCTTATTTTCATCCTCATCCCTTCTATTTCCTCCTTGCTTCCCTATAGATAACCGTTTTTGTAAGTTTCTGATGAATCATTCCAGTTTTTGTTTTCTTTCAAAGTTAGGTGTATGTGTGTATTCTCCTTTCATACACCAAAGGTAACATACCATATTTACTGTTTTGTATCTCTTCTTATTCTTTTTTGTCCCCTATTTCACAATATATTTGGGAGAATACAACATATTGGTATATACAGATCTTATTTTTTTTTAATGGAGGCACAATATTCTGTTGTGTTGTATATCATAATTTTATTAATGAGTCGATATCCGATTAGATATTTGTGTTTAGTCTTTTAAACTATGAATAAATATTGCATATTGAATAGATTAATTGAACAATAAAATTTCTTCCTCAAATAATTAAGAAGGAGTTGATTTGTTTCAGAGGGACTTATAGTCCAAGGTGGGGTGGGGGGGTGCTTTGTTACTGTGTTTTGTTATTGTTAAGATTTCTGGAAAAGTAGATATTTTGGGACGTAAGTTCACTTCCTTGCACCTAAATGTTAGGTAATTGATATCACTAATGTTAGTCTGCTTTGTTTTATGGCACCTGGGTTAGAAGGGACAAGGGATGATTTACCTACTTCTTTCTCCCTTTGCTTCCTGGCTCCTTGAAGCATTGAAATAAAAATCTGTTGTCCTGGGTGTTTTCATGTAAGCATAAGTCAAGTTCTTTCCTTACTGTTTTTTCCCACAACTTCCCCGCTCCTTAACTTCACCTTTTCTTCTCTGTTTGCCTTAACTCTTTCAGATTATCTCCAAGCATTCAATGGGCAGATACTTAGAGTCTAGTAAGGCAGATAAAATGTATAGTTTGAGTGTAAAGAGTAAAAGATAGGAATACTAAAGAGAGGGAAGGGACCTGCTAGGATGCAAGGAATTCAATCTCTGGGGCTTATGTAAATTGCTTTATCATATTAAGTTACTCTAGCAGGAATTTTCCTGCTGTAAAGGGTCCAGTGGTTAAGACTCCACACTTCCACTGCAGGGGGCACAGGTTCCATCCCTGGTCAGGGAACTAAGATCTCACGTGATGTGTGACTCGCCCCCCCCCTCCCCAAAAAAGAGATTACTATAGCAGTCATATACAGTTGTTAACTTTTCCTTTTTATGCACATATACAGGAGAGTGAATAAAATGTATGCAGTTGTAAGAAAATTATGAAGTAAACATTTGTGTTGTCATTGCCCAGGCCAACAAACAAGAGCTGCCTCCCCATTACCTCACCCTCAGCTCACCCTGTCAACATAGCCCAATCTGTGGAAGTGGCTATTATCCTGGCCTTTTGTGACTGTCATTTTCCTGCTTTGCTTCATAATTTTAAATCCCAGGTCATATATCCTTAAACAATGTAGTTTATTTTTCCTTGTTTTTGAACTTCATATTGCGTATTTCATGTGATTTAAAAATTTTAGTTCAGAATTTGTCAATTTAATGCCAAATTGTTAGCTGTTGTTCATAAGATTTCATCGTGGTAATGTATTCCAATGTATGGTCACAAGGTACTACAATTTTTTTCATTCTAGTTGTGATGGACATTTGAGTAGATTTCAGTTTCTTGCTGTTATGCAAATAATTAGGTGGTGAGTGCTCTTGTACCTGTTTCATATTTTCAAGTGCACAAATATTTCTAAGAATTCCTAAGAATGGAATTGCTGGGTTGCGAGGTATGCACACATTCAACTTTGATAATGGCAAATTGTTTTTCAAAATTATTTTAATTTGTAATTCCAACACAATGTGTGAGAGTTCCCTTCGTTTACATTCTAAACACTTAGTATTTTTAAACTCTAATATTTTACCAATTTGAAAAACATATTGGTGTCTCATGGGTTTAATTTGCATTTTCATGATTACTAATGAAGTTGAGCATCTTTTCATAGTCATTTGAATTTTCTTCTTATGTACCTGTCTAAGTTGTTTGCTCAGTTTTTTTCTGTTAGGTGATCTGTGGTTTTATTACTGATTTTTAGGAATTCTGTACGTGTGTGTGTGTGTGTTTAGGCTGCACTGCGTGGCTTGCAGGATCTTAGTTCCCCTACCAGGGATTGAACCCAGGCCCATAGCAGTGAAAGCATGGAGTCTTAACCACCAGACCTCCAGGGACTTCCCTATATGTGTTTTGGATACTTGTCATTCAGTTATAACTGTTGTAGTATACCCGTATCATCTGTTTTGAATGTGTTTTTTCGCTTTTTGTGGTGCCTGTTGATCAACAGAATTTCTCAGTTTTAATGTAGTTACATTTATCAACTTTGGCTAGTGCTGTTTGACTCCTTTTAAATTAAGAAACCTTTTCGTAGCCTGAGGTAAAGAAGATACTCTCCTGTATTATCTTCTGAGAGCTTTTAAGTTTTAAACTTTCACAAATTTAATCTTTACCTGGAATAGATTTTATAGGTAGTATAACGTCCAGTCTTATTCTTTCCCACCCAAACAGATACTCAGTTGTTCCACCATGGATTTTGAAAGGTTCCTCTTTACTGATCTGCAGCGCCACATTTGACATATGTCCAGTATCCATATTTGCATACTTCTGTTTCTGGATTTGCTTCTCTGTTCTATTGGTCTGTTTGACTATTCCTGTGTTAGTAACACACTGTCTTAACTACTTATCACTTTAGAAGTTTCAATACCTGGTAAGGCAAAATCACTGTGGATGGTGACTGCAGCCATGAAATTAAAAGATGCTTGTTCCTTGGAAGAAAAGCAATGACAAACCTAGACAGCGTATTAAAAAGCAGAGACATTACTTTGCCTACAAAGGACTGTATAGTCAAAATTATGGTTTTCCTAGTAATCATGTACAGGTGTGAGAGCTGGACAATAAAAAAGGCTGAGCGCCGAAAATTTGATGCCTTCGAACTGTGGTATTGGAGAAGACTTTCTAGAATCCCTTGGACAGCAAGGAGATCAAACCAGTCAATCCTAAAGGAAATCAGTCCTGAGTATTCATTGGAAGGACTGATGCTGAAGCTCCAATACTTTGGCTGTCTGATACAAAGAGCCAAGTCATTGGAAAAGACCTTGATCCTGGGAAACATTGAAGGCAGGAGGGAGAAGGGGGACAACAGAGGATGAGATGGTTGGATGGCATCACTGACTCGATGGAAATGAGTTTGAGTAATGGGAGATGGTGAAGGACAGGGAAGCCTAGTGTGCTGCAGTCCATGGGGCTGCAGAGTCGGACAAGACTGAGGGGCTGAGTGACAAAGGCAAGTCTTCACGCTTTGCTATTGTTCTTCAGGAAAGTCTTGGCTGTTTTTAGCCTATTACACTTTCATATTTAATTTATTTTTTTAATTAAATTAAAAATAATCTTTTTGGCCATGTGGCATGTGGGGTCTTAGTTCCCTGACCAGGGGTCATACCAGTGCCTACTACATTGGAATCTGAGTCTTAACCACTAGACCGCCAGGAAAGTCTTGACTTTTATATTTACTTTAGAATCACTGTGTCACATCCCCCCCCACCACACACACACACATATGCAAGCCCAACACCCCCCCCCCCACACATATGCAAGCCCCACAAAATAATTCAACGTAAAGACAGCATGCAAGATTTTTAATTGAAAATGAAACTGATTCTGTAGATTAATTTGGGGAAAACTGACATTTTTCCAACATTGAGTTTTCCAGACTATGAAAGTGGATATCCTTCCATTTATGTAATGATTCATGATAAAATCTTTTCAATAGAGGTCTTGTACATTATTTGTTAGATTTGTTCCTGAGTACTTCATATTGTCTGATGTAATTATAAATAGTCATATCTTTAAAAGATTATTTTCTCTGTACATGATCTGACACACTGCTGTATTCAAAATGGATAACCAACAAGGACCTACTGTATAGCACCTGTATCTCTACTCAGTGTTATATGCCAGTCTGGATGGGAAGGGAGTTTGTGGGAGAATGGATACATATGTATGTATGGCTGAGTCCTTTCGCTGTTCACCTGAAACTACCTCAGCATTGCTAACTGGCCATCTGAGGTTATTGATCTGCATATCTGAGGTTATTGATATTTCTCCTGGCAATCTGGATTCCAGCTTGTGCTTCACCCAACCCGGCATTTCACATGATGCACTCTGCATGTAAGTTAAATAAGCAGGGTGACAATACACAGCCTTGATGTACTCCTTTCCCGATTTGGAACCAGTTTGTTGTTCCCTGTCTAGTTCTAACTGTTGCTTCTTGACCTGCATACAGATTTCTCGGGAGGCAGGTCAGGTGGTCTGGTATTCCCATCTCTTTCTAAGAATTTTCCATCGTTTGTTATGATCCACACAGTCAAAGGCTTTGGTGTAGTCAATAAAGCAAATATCTATAGATTCTTTAAAATTTTCTCTCTCTATATATATATAATTATGTCATGTGCAAATAATAGTTTGTTTCTTGTTTCTTCTAGTCTGTATATCTGTTTATAACAGTAATTTATTTTTTGTTTTTGGTTGCATGAGGTCTTCATTGTTGCACGCAGGCTTTCTCTAGCTGTGGAGTGGGGGCTAATGTCTGCTTGTGGTGCACACGCTTCTCGCTGCAGTGGCTTTTCTTGTGGAGCACAGGCTCCGGGTGCATGGGCTTCAGTAGTTGCAGCTTGGGGGCTCTAGGGCTGAGTTCAGTGGTTGTGCCACTTGTGCTTAGATGCTCCGCGTGGCATGTGGAATCTTCCTGGAACAGAGATTGAAGCCTTGTCCTCTGCATTGGTGGGCAAATTCTTATCCACTCTACCACCAGGAAGTCCCTTATACTTTTTGTTTTATTTTTTTCTTGCTTTCCTATGCCACCTAGAGTATACAACTATCTCTAGTATAATGTTGATAGAAGTAGATGGGGGTCATTGTTTTCTTGTTTCTGATCTCAAAGGAAAAATGTTCAGCAGCCCTTCCTTATTAAGTATGCTGTAGGCGTTTGTAGTTACCTTTTATCAACTGAAGAAATTTTGTTCTGTTCCTAGTTTGCTAAGACTCCCTTTGCTGCTGCTGCTGCTAAGTTGCTTCAGTCGTGTCCGACTCTGTGCAACCCCACAGACAGCAGCCCACCAGGCTCCCCCATCCCTGGGTTTCTCCAGGCAAGAACACTGGAGTGGGTTGCCATTTCCATCTCCAGTGCATGAAAGTGAAAAGTCAAGGTGAAGTCTTAGTGAAGTCGTGTCCGACTCTTAGCGACCTCATGGACTGCAGCCCACTAGGCTCCTCCATCCATGGGATTTTCCAGGCAAGAGTACTGGAGTGGGGTGCCATTGCCTTCTCCGAAGACTCCCTTTGAGATGTGAATAAATAATTGGATTCTTATGGATCTTGAAATCTGGTTGATTATATTAATTGGCTTTCTGATGTAAATATAAGATTTATCTTTGCTTCCCAGGGATATTTAACTTGATCATAGTATACTGTACTTACATTACTGGATGTTGTTTGCTAATATTTGGGATTTTTGTGTGCAAGTTCTGGAGTACAGTTGGCTTATGATTTTGTTGTCTGGTCTTTGCCAGAATTTTTTGGTTTTGATGTTATATTAGCCTCATTAAAAGAATCTGGAAGAATTTATTTAAGATTGTATTATTTACTCCTTGAGTTTTTGGGAGAATTTGCTGGTAAAGTGGTGTGGCTCTGGAGGTTTCTTTGGAGTTTTCTTTGTTGGTAAAAGTTTTTATTAGGGTCATTAAGATTTTTTTTTTAATGGGACCAGTCTGTTTTTCTGTGTTAAGTTGTGCTAAGATATATATGTATATGTGTGTGTGTGTGTGTGTATATATGTGTGTGTGTGTGTATATATACATATAATTTCCTAATATAGGATTTCATCTAAGTTTCATTCAATTTCATCTAAATTAAAACATTACCATTGTAACATTTACAACATTGATAGTTTTGCCCTTTTTTCCGTTTCTGATCCCTTTCTCTTTTGTTGCCTCATTACTCTTGGCTCGAGGTTTGCCAATTTATAGTTTTTTCAAAGACCTACTTCTGGCTTTGTTGGCCCTTTAATTTTATATATTTTTTTAATTTCTTTTTTTGTTGTTTCTTTTTACTTGTCCTAGTTTTACTTTCCTTTTTTTTCTGTCATCTTGAAAAGACAGTTCCCTAAGTTTTGCTTTTTTCTGTTATACCCATTTAGAATTATAATTTCCCTATAAAATATTGCTTTAGCTGCATCTCATAAGTTTTGAAATATAATATTTATGTTACAGTTTATTCAAAATACTTTCTGTTTACTTAATGGTCACATGGATTATTTAGGATTATATTTTTAAGTTTGCAACTATGTTAGGATTTCCTGCTATATTAGTTGTCTATTGCAGTATAACAAGCCCAAAACTTAGTGACTTATTATTGTTTATAGTATTTGTGGGTCAGGAATTCAGGAGTGTTTCAGCTTGGCAGTTTTGCCTGAGTTCCTTTCCATGTGGATTTTTCCATGGAGCTCTTTGAGTGTTGTTAAGGTATGACCGCTAGAATTCCTGAGGGAGAAAGCACCAGGTAGAAGCATGTTGCTGTTTGTGACCTAGTCTCAGAAGTCACTGAGCCTCACTTCATTGCATTCTGCTGGGCAGGACAGTTACAAAGGGCCATCCAAGTTCACGGGGCAGAAAACGTAGGGAAGTGTGAACATCACGTTTTATTTATTTATTTATTTTTTTAAAGTTTCAGCTTTATTGATATATAACTGACAAATCATATTGTAAACTACACAATGTGATGATTTGATATATGTATACATTGTGAAAGTATTCCCCATCCCCACCCCCAATGAGTTAACACATCCATCACCTTTTTGGTTATTGTTGAAAACATTTTCATTCATTTATTTTTTTGAAGCTTTCAAACTGAATGTTTTCACTTTGTCTACTTGGTTTTCATTGCCTTCTTGTTCCTTCTGAGTTCTCTGTGGCAAAGAGAGGCTATATTCCTTTTTTCACATCTAGTTTTTTGCCATTTTAGAAAGCTGCTCTCTATAGGTACTTTTGGACTTCACAATTCTAGCTCAAACCCCAAACTTTATTTGTAAGGTATATAACCTTTTATATCTGAACTTTGAGTATTTTCCTTCACCACCCCATCCCATAATTCCATTTGATTATTACTTAGGGGGTTGGAAGGCAATTAATATTTACTTAGGGGGTTGGAAGGCAATATTCTAAAAGCAGTAGCTGACAAAATTATACCTTGATGGGAATTTTTTTTTTTTTTTAAATTTTATTTTATTTTTAAACTTTACATAACTGTATTAGATTTGCCAAATATCAAAATGAATCCGCCACAGGTATACATGTGTTCCCCATCCTGAACCCTCCTCCCTCCTCCCTCCCCATTCCATCCCTCTGGGTCGTCCCAGTGCACCAGCCCCAAGCATCCAGTATCGTGCATCGAACCTGGACTGGCATCTCATTTCATACATGATATTTTACATGTTTCAATGCCATTCTCCCAAATCTTCCCACCCTCTCCCTCTCCCACAGAGTCCATAAGACTGTTCTATACATCAGTGTCTCTTTTGCTGTCTCGTACACAGGGTTATTGTTACCATCTTTCTAAATTCCATATATATGCGTTAGTATACTGTATTGGTGTTTTTCTTTCTGGCTTACTTCACTCTGTATAATAGGCTCCAGTTTCATCCACCTCATTAGAACTGATTCAAATGTATTCTTTTTAATGGCTGAATAATACTCCATTGTGTATATGTACCACAGCTTTCTTATCCATTCATCTGCTGATGAACATCACGTTTTAGAAGGGTGTGTAGGATAGGATAGATATTTGTATGGAAGATACTATTGATATTTGTTCCTCGTCATTTTTTTGTTACTGATTTCTATTTGTTTTAAAGAACATGGTATTATGATCTGAGTGCTGTTTCTTTTCTTTTTCTGGATCTCAAATTTACATATATTGGATTTTTTTTCTTTCTCAGATGTTTCTTAATTTACTCTGTTTTTCTTTCACTGTGGGCAGTTTCTTCAGATGTGTCTTTTAGTTCACTCACTTCAACTATTCCGTTTTACATTTCAGTTGTTGTGTTTTATAATTTTAGAAGTCCTTTTTAGTTCTTTCTAAAATCTTCAAAGTCATTTTTTATGGTTCTTTTCCTTTTCAGATATTTTTCAGTCTTCTTTATCACTTTAGTAAGCAGTTTTTTTTTCTGTGTGATCATTTTCAATATCTGAAATTTTTGTAGATTCTACTAAAATCTACATTTTATGGTGCTTTGTTTCTTTCTTGCTTGGTCTAAATAATGCCTTTTCTTGGGACATTATTTGTGATATTTGGACATGGCATCTTCTGGATGCCTATAACCTGTTTTGTGTGTGTGTGTGTGTGTGTGTATCAATAAGGTAATAGAATTAAGGTGACAAAAATGTGTGTCTGAGTGTTTTGTGTATACGTGTGTTAGGGTGGTAATAAGCTGAGGTGGTGGTGTGTCTTTTGGTTATAATTCAAAGCATCCTGTGGCCTATGTCACCTGATTTTTTAAGGTCGCAAGGTAAGAATGGTTTTTACATTTTCAAATGTATGAAGAAAAATACCATTTTGTAACATGTGAAAATTATATGAAACTCAGATCTCAGTGTCCATAACTGAGTTTTACTGGAGCACAGCTGTGCTCATTTGTTTCTGATTGTCTGTGGCTGTTGCATGCCACAGCCACCAAATCGAGTGGTTGCCACAGAGGTCAGTATGGCCTCCAAAGCCTAAAGTATTTATATCTGGCCTTTTACAGAAAAAATTACAACTTGTCAGGAGCTCTCCTTTACAACTCAGTGCCAGCACAACTTTTCTTCGCAGTTCTTGGGGGATAGGGTAGAGTGGCACAGGTTTATTTTATGAATTTTAGTTGTATTGTATAGGGTCTCCTATCAGACTTACTTCCTAGGATGGGCCCTGGGTTTGGCTTCTGTCTTTGTAAGACTGAAAACCAAAGCCCAGCCTTGGCTTCAATCAGAGGCTAATTTGGCTTCATCCTTCTGCTTACCTCTCTAAATGTTTTGGTCTTATAATTCCTACTTTTTAAATTATGTATTTTCTATTTTATTAATTTAAAAAATTTCAGAGGGGTGTTTTGTTCTGAATAATTAGCCATATTATTGGAGATTGTTTGTTTTTGAATATGAAAAAAGTTTAAGACTCAGAGAAATAGAGTAGTTAGCTCAAAAGTTGTACTAATGGTAGATAGCCAACAGAGACTTTGACTTTAGGAAGCTTACTTATCATCTAGGAGTGAGAAGTTAGGATTGTACATTGCTTTCCATGTTCCCAGTACAATCTGTAGGATTTCTGCTACTTGGGCCATGTAGGAGAACTGTCTTAGCTATAGAGGACAAGAAAGGCATAAATTGCTCATAAGGTCTTTGGCAGGGAAAACAAATACCATATATAGAAATTGGAGAAATAAAAAGATGTTGAGAAGCAAATGAAAAAAAAAAAAGTGACAGTATGAAAGACAGTGAAATTTAGTAAATCTGCCAGGTTCACTATATGAATTAAAGATGAAAATAGACCATTTAATTTTGTACTTACTTTGTAGCAGTCATTGTTTTTTATATACAGTATCATATTTAACTTCATAGCAACTGTGAGTTAGGTGATAATGTTGATTTAACAAGTATGGAAACATTTAGGGAAGATGGTTTATTTTTTATTTACCAAGGCTCATACATTCAGTTCAGTCACTCAGTCGTGGCTGACTCTTTGCGACTCCATGAATCGTAGCACGTCACGCCTGCCTGTCCATCACCAACTCCCGGAGTTCACTCAGACTCATGTCCATCGAGTCGGTGATGCCATCCAGCCATCTCATCCTCTGTCGTCCCCTTCTCCTCCTGCCCCCAATCCCTCCCAGCATCAGAGTCTTTTCCAATGAGTCAGCTCTTTGCATGAGGTGGCCAAAGTACTGGAGTTTCAGCTTTAGCATCATTCCTTCCAAAGAAATCCCAGGGCTGATCTCCTTCAGAATGGACTGCTTGGATCTCCTTGCAGTCCGAGGCACTCTCAAGAGTCTTCTCCAACACCGCAGTTCAAAAGCATCAATTCTTCAGCGCTCAGCTTTCTTCACAGTCCAACTGTCACATCCATACATGACCACTGGAAAAACCATAGCCTTGACTAGACGGACCTTTGTTGGCAAAGTAATGTCTCTGCTTTTGAATATGCTATCCAGGTTGGTCATAACTTTCCTTCCAAGGAGTAAGCGTCTTTTAATTTCATGGCTGCAGTCACCATCTGCAGTGATTTTGGAGCCCCCCAAAATAAAGTCTGACACTGTTTCCACTGTTTCCCCATCTATTTCCCATGAAGTGATGGGACCAGATGCCACGATCTTCGTTTTCTGAATGTTGAGCTTTAAGCCAACTTTTTCACTCTCCGCTTTCACTTTCATCAAGAGGCTTTTTAGTTCCTCTTCACTTTCTGCCATAAGCGTGGTGTCATCTGCATATCTGAGGTTATTGATATTTCTCCCGACAATCTTGATTCCAGCTTGTGCTTCTTCCAGCCCAGCGTTTCTCATGATGTACTCTGCATATAAGTTAAATAAGCAGGGTGACAATATACAGCCTTGACGTACTCCTTTTCCGATTTGGAACCAGTCTGTTGTTCCATGTCCAGTTCTAACTGTTGCTTCCTGACCTGCATACAGGTTTCTCAAGAGGCAGGTCAGGTGGTCTGGTATTCCCATCTCTTTCAGAATTTTCCACAGTTTATTGTGATCCACACAGTCAAAGGCTTTGGCATAGTCAATAAAGCAGAAACAGATGTTTTTCTGGAACTCTCTTGCTTTTTCGATGATCCAGCAGATGTTGGCAATTTGATCTCTGGTTCCTCTGCCTTTTCTAAAACCAGCTTGAACATCTGGAAGTTCATGCATTAGTAAGTATTAAAAGTAGGATCTGAACTGTTCTGTGACTATAAAGCCCATGTTCTTTCCATAGAGTTATATTGTGAAAAAAAATCTCTAAATGGCTCATGGATGTTTTATGAAAATATATGGTTAACATTGCTACACTTACATGAGAATCCTTCAGGCATTCATTTAGAGGTTAGTCTTATTTTAGACAATTCAAATAAGTAGTATTTGGTTTCTAAGGTCACATGAATTAGAAGCAGCAATGAGAATAGAGGAGCATTTGTAGGTTTTTATGCTGGCAGGATAAAATTTTTTCTGTAAATTGAAAGTACATCAGTCTGGTGATACTGAGCATAGGGACAGGCAACCTTACTTTTATGTATCAGTAGTTTCCATGAGTATCACTATCGTTAAAAATGGACATTTATTACAGGAGTCCAAATTCTTAAGAAACACATAAATTATACTCATTATACAGTTGTCCCTTGGTGTCCATGGGGGATTGGTTCCAGAACACTCGACTGTGGATACCAAAATCTGGAGGATGCTAGAGTTCCTTACAGTTGGCCTTCTGTATCTGTGGGTTGTGCATGTGTGAATACTGAGGGCTGACTGTTCTCTGCTTAAAAGGATAATAAAGTTAGAAATAATGGTGTAGAAATAATTTTTTTGAGAGAATTTGCAAGCAGTAGTTTCTGACACTTAAAGAGCTGAAATTCCAGTTTGTTGGGTAACTTGGATTCCTAGAATGACTTCTCTAAAAGTTCAGAATAGTTGAAAATTATCTGGTGTGCTGGAAGGTAATTTGTATTTGCTATCTGATTCTAATACTATACAGTAAAATAGTGATTAACTTGTACTTTTTCATGAAACTAGTAAACTTCTTTTCATAAATACTCAGTTTTCATAAGTTTGTAATTTAGCATTGATATCTCCTAGCTTCACAGAAGAGAGATAAGCTTGTTTAGAATCCCACTTGAAGTCATTCACATAATATAGTTTTTGACACATGGTGAATGATGGCACCTTTTTAAAAGGATCAAAACCTAAGACAACTTTCAAGATTGACGTTTTTTGTAAATGGTCTGGCAGCATTGCTGTTGATAATTTCAAGGTCTTGAAGGAATAAAAATGATCAATTTTTCAATAATATTTTTATTCTTAAAGCAATATTTGATTAATACTTTGAAATGTTAACTTAGTTGTTCAGTGTACCATTTTAATGAATACAAAATTTTAGGTTTTATTGAGTAAGTTTATTGAGTAAAGGGATACTCTGTTCTCTGATCATACTGCTACCTTTGGAAGACTGCTTTTGCAAAAATGAACATCATTGATCAGAGAAGGGAGCCTGGATGACTGTGGATAAGTGAGCACAGACATATCAGTGTAAGTAGAAAAAACTCTTAGCTCATGTCTTGTTAATTGGAACCAACAAAGCTGGACTCTATTTAGATAGTATGTGAAGAGCAGTGATTTTCACTATGATAAGCGACATAGAGTTAACATTAGAATTTTCTCAACTCAAGGATAGTTGCAGTGATCAGAAAAAAATAACCTACTGGTGTGAGCGATAAGATAAATAATTGACAGAAACCGGCATGTTATTGTTTTATTCAGTGACTGGAAGTACTCTCGTTGGTTGGTGGTGCTTCTACATGCCTTATGTCCATAGTACCAAGGCTGAGAAGTATACATGAAGGTAAAGGATTGAGTTGGGGGTAGGAGGGAAGGTGTCAAGAGTGACAGGTGGCAAATATGTTAGGTACAAATTTGATAGTATTGGCAAATAGACCTCTGGCAATGGCGGTTACTCCTTGGAAGGAAAGTTATGACCAACCTAGATAGCATATTCAAAAGCAGAGACATTACTTTGCCAACAAAGGTCCGTCTAATCAAGGCTATGGTTTTTCCTGTGGTTATGTATGGATGTGAGAGTTGGACTGTGAAGAAGGCTGAGCGCCAAAGAATTGATGCTTTTGAACTGTGGTGTTGGAGAAGACTCTTGAGAGTCCCTTGGACTGCAAGGAGATCCAACCAGTCCATTCTAAAGGAGATCAGCCCTGGGATTTCTTTGGAAGGAATGATGCCGAGGCTGAAACTCCAGTCCTTTGGCCACCTCATGTGAAGAGTTGACTCATTGGAAAAGACTCTGATGCTGGGAGGGATTGGAGGCAGGAAGAGAAGGGGACGACAGAGGATGAGATGGCTGGATGGCATCACCAACTTGATGGATGTGAGTCTGAGTGAACTCCGGGAGTTGGTGATGGATAGGGAGGCCTGGCGTGCTGCGATTCATGGGGTTGCAAAGAGTCGGACACGACTGAGCGACTGAACTGAACTGAACTGAACTGAATGGTAGATACTAAGAGTAGAGATCAGAGGTTAGAGAGATCGTAATTGAGGGGATGGAACTGAAACGGCCTTGAGTATAATATTTGAAGCTCCTTTGGAAAAAGGAAGCCATACATATGTGACACAAGGCACAGAGGACATTGTACTTACTAGGCAATGGAAAAAAAAAACTCTTGAGTTTAGTATCTTGTAGAATTCATTATAATACGGTGTCAAGATTTATTAGTATGCTATATAGTTGTATTATTTTGTTAGGGCTTCCATAACAAAATAACACAAATGAAATACCACAAACAGTATTTCTTTGATTTTTTTTCTCCAGCAATAATTTATTTTCTAGGCTCTGTAGCTTGAAAATCCAGGATCAAGGTTTTGCTATGTTTGGTTTCTCCTGAGGGCTCTCCTTCATTTATAGATGGCCATCTTTTTCCTGTGTCCTCACATGCCCTGTTCTCTGTATATGCATCCCTGCTGTCTTTTCCTCTTTTTATAAGGACACTAGTCCTATTGGCGGAGAAGGCAATGGCACCCCACTCCAGTACTCTTGCCTGGCAAATCCCATGGATGGAGGAGCCTGGTAGGCTGCAGTCCATGGGGTCGCTAAGAGTGGGACATGACTGAGCGACTTCAGTTTCACTTTTCACTTTCATGCATTGGAGAAGGAAATGGCAACCCACTCCAGTGTTCTTGCCTGGAGAATCCCAGGGACGGGGGAGCCTGGTGGGCTGCCGTCTCTGGGGTCGCACAGAGTCGGACATGACTGAAGCGACTTAGCAGCAGCAGCAGCAGCACCAGGGTCCCACCCTGATGACCTAATTTAACCATAATTACCTCTTTAAAGGTTTTATCTTCACATATAGTCACATTAGGGGATTAGGGTTTCAAAATATGAATTTTGGGGGAACACAGTTTAGTCCCTAACAGCAGTAGTACCCAGAAAACAGAACAGAATAGAACTACATTTTGTGTAGAGAAGGGTACAGTGGAAAAAAATAAAGGCAAGCATGGGGTAGTTTTGAGGGATTGATACATTGTTTATCAGTGCTATAAAACCATATCTCAAATCAGCCGTTTACATTCTGAAATAATGGATGCTGTTGAATGTTGTGTTAGCATTTCACTAATATCCTTCAGGGTGTCAAATAGTACATTAGGCTTTTTGTGTTTTTTTAGGGCAAGAAGAAGAAGGGATCTAGGAGTCAGAAGCAGTGAAAGAGGAGGGTGCAATGGAAATACTATAATTGTTGTGGGGGTGGAATTATTGATAAACTAGGAATCAGCAAGTAGTACTTGTTCCTAGCATAATCAGTCATAATTGAGAGAATTCCCTAAAGTTGTGGAAATATTTACAAATAAAGATCTGTATCCAATATTAATTTACTCCAGGGCTGTTTCAGATTTAGAAAACATTTTGAAACTTTTCTTCAAATTCTGAAGCCTGAATTTAAAATGTAGAAAAAGACAATTTAAAGAATCAATGTAGATTTTGCTAACAGAGATTAAGACACACAGATTAGGTGCACCCCGCCTGCACCATCTTTCCATCCTGGTCCTTCACGGAAGTGCTGTTTTTCCATACTATGAGCTCTTTTCAGTTTGGTACATTTTTTTTCAGGTATTTATCTCTGCATTTACTAATATGTCTATATGCACCTGTAGAACATATATTATTGTAAAGAACATAAATGCATCATATATCCTTTGTTCTATATCCATTTTCTTTTTTTTTCTTTATATATATTTTGTTGAAGTATAGTTGACTTACAATGTTTCAGGTACATAGCATGGTGATTCAGTTATACAACATATATTATTTTTGAGATTTTTCCATTATAGGTTATTACAAGATACTGACTGTAGTTCTGTGTGCTCTACAGTAAACCTTTGTTGCTTTGTTGCATATCTATTTTTTTAAATTAGAAATCTAGCATTCTTTTCATGTTGAGGAGAACAAGTAGAATCAAAATGTGTTAAATTTTTTAGTTAGACAAAAATTTGTTTTCTAAAATATATATATTATACCTACTATTTATATATGTTTACAAAAGCTTTTCTACTATGGTTGATAAAGGCTTGAGAAAGAACATAAATGTCCTTTGTTCTATATCCATTTTCAAATAAAATTTCTACAAGAACCATTTATTTCATTTTTGAAAATTAAGGTATAATTTACCTGGATTAAAATGACTAAATCTTAGAGTGTACAGGTTGAGGACTTCGTAAAAACCTGTTGCAAATTTATGTTTAATTAATAGACTTTAAAAAGCAGTTTTTAGGTTTATAGAAAAATTAAGCATAAAGAATTCTCATACACCTTTTCACCCGATCCCTCCTGTTTCCTCTATTATTATCATCTTGCATTAATGTGGTCTGTTTGTTAGAAAGGATAAACCATATTGGCATATTATTACTAATTGGAGTCCATAGTTTTCATTAAATTTCACTCTTTTTGTAGTACACTCTGTGGGTTTTCTCCACCATTATATCATACTGAGTTGTTTCACTGTCCTAAAATCTCCTGCACTTCATTCATCTATTCGTTTCTCCTGATCCCTCTTCTTGGAACCACTGATATTTTTACCATCTTTATGTTTTTGCCTTTTCTAGAATGTCATATAATTGAAATCATACAGTAGGAAGTTTTTTCAGATTGGATTCTTTCACTTAGTAATGTGTATTTAAGTTTCCTCGCTGTAATTTCATGGCTTGGTAACTCATTTCATTTCTCACTAGTAGCACGTTGTGTAGGTACCATAGTTTCTTTTCCCATTCACCTTTTGAAGAACATCTTGATTGCTTCCAAGTTTTGGCAGTTTTGAATAAAGCTGCCTTGCACATTGGTATACAGTTTTTTGTGTGGCCATAAGTTTTCAACTCACTTGGGTAAATACAAAGGTGTATGATTGCCAGATTGTATGGTAAGAGTATGTTTAGTTTGTTAGAAACTGACAAATTGTCTTTGAAAGCAGCTGTAAAGTTTTGCATCCCCGCCAGCAGTGAATGAGCATTCTTGTTGCTCTGTATCCTCGCTAGCATTTGACTTTTTTTTCCATTCTAATAGATGTGTAGTACTATCTCATTGTTTTGATTTTCAATTCTCTAACAACATGATGTTGAGCATCTTTTTAAATGCCTGTTTGTCATCTGTATGTCTTCTTTGGTGAATGGTTCTTTTGCCTGTTTTGCTATCTTAATTGGATTGTTTCCATGTTGTTAGGTTTTAAAGAGTTTTTTATGCAGTTTAAATACCAGTCCTTTAATCAGATAATGTGTTTTGCAAAAATTTTCCCAGTTTGTGGCTTGTCTTTTCATTGTCTTAACAGTGTCTTTTGATTTTAATGAAGTACAGCTGTCCTTTTTTTTTTTTTCTCCTTTTCATGACTTGATTCTGTATTTAAAAAATCATTACCAAACTCAACTTTATTTAGGTTTCTCTGATGTTGTCTTCTAGGAATTTTATAGTTTTTGTTTTACAGTTACGTCTGTGATCAATTTTGGGTTAAATTTTTTTTTTTTTTTGCATGTAGTTGTCCACTTATTCCAGCACCATTTTTAAAAAATTAGTTTTTATTACAGTATAGTTAATTTACAATGTTGTGTCAGTTTCTACTCTACAACAAAGTGAATCAGTTATATATATGAACCATTTATCCACTCTTTTAGATTCTTTTCCCACATAAGTCGTTACAGAGTACTGAGTAGACTTCCGTGGGCTATACAGTATGTTCTTATTAGTTACCAATTTTATAAATAATAGTGTGTAGATATCAATTCCCAGTCTCTCAATTTATCCCTCTCTGCCTTTTGCCCCTTGGTAATCATAAGTTTGTTTTCTACATCTGTGATTCTATTTCTGTTTTGTAAATAAGTTCATTTATACCATTTTTTTTTTTTAAAGATTTCATGTATAAGTGCTGTCATATGATATTTATCTTTCTCTCTTTGACTCCACTCAGTAGGACAATCTCTGGGTCCATCCATGTTGCTGCAGATGGCATTATTTCGTTCTTTTTTATGGCTGAGTAGTGTGCCATTATATATATATACCACATCATTTTTATACATTCTTCTTCTGATGGACATTTAGGTTGCTTCCATGTCCTGGCTATTGTAAATAGTATATTCCAGCACCATTTGTTGAAAAGAGTATCCTTTTTGCATTGAATTGCCTGTGTTTCTTTGTCAAAGATCTGTTGACTATGTTTGTCTGTTTTTGTGCTTTCTTTTGTGTTCCATTGATCTCTTTGTCCATTCTTTTAGCAATTCGAACTGTCTTGGTTACTGTAACTTTATAAGAAGTCTTGAAGTTCTGTAGTTTGCGTGTCCAACCTTGTTTTTCCCTTTCAGTATTACGTTGGCTTTTCTGGGTCTTTTACTTTCCACTTAAACTTTATCAGTGTGTTAGTGTCCACAGAATAACTTGCTGGGATTTTGATTGGGATTCTGTTGAGTCTGTAGATTAATTTGGGTAAAGTTTTCTTTTTAATAATATTAAGACTTCCTATTCTTGAACATGGTATAGCTCTGTGTTTTTGAGATTGTCTTTATTTCAGCAGAGTTTCATAGTTTTCATTTTAGAGATCTTTCACATACTTTTACTAACTTCATTGCTAAGTGTTTGTTATTTTTAATTCTGTTACAAATAGTATTTTTAATTTAGATTTTCCAATTACGTTGTGTCAAACTACTAATGGTTTGAATTTACTTGATTTATGTATATTGACTTTGTGTCATTTAGACTTGGTAAATTAAATTGAATTCTTTGTGTATAGGCATGTTATCTGAGAATAAAGATAGTTTTACTTCCTTTTCAGTCTTTATTCCTTCAGTTCTTTTTCTTGCTTCATGGCACTGGCTACTACCTCCAGTATGTATTGAACAGAAGTGGTGAGGGTGGACATAGCTTTCTTGTTCACAATATTTTCTGGTACTCTTCATTTTTTCCTGCAGGTTCAGACTTCCATTTGAGATTATTTTTTTTCAGTTAAGTTCAGTCACTCAGTTGTGTCTGACTCTTTGTGACCCCATGGACTGCAGCATGCCAGTCTTCCCTGTCCATCACCAACTCCCAGAGCTTACTTAAGCTCATGTCCCTTGAGTCGGTGATGCCATCCAATCATCTCATCCTCTGTTGTCCCCTTCTCCTCCCACCTTGAACCTTTCCCAGTTTCAGGATCTTTTCCAGTGAGTTAGTTCTTCACATCAGGTGTCCAAAGTATTGGAGGTTCAGCTTCAGCATCAGTCCTTCCAATGAATATTCAGGACTTATTTCCTTTAGGATGGACTGGTTGGATCTCCTTGCAGTCCAAGGGACTCTGAAGAGTCTTCTCCAACACCACAATTCAAAAGCATCAGTTCTTAGGTGCTCAGCTTTCTTTTTAGTCCAACTCTAAAATCCATACATGACTACTGGAAAAACCGTAGCTTTGACTAGACAGACCTTTGTTGGCAAAGTAATGTCTCTGCTTTTTAATACACTGTCTAGGTTTGTCATAGCTTTTCTTCCAAGGAGCAAGTGTCTTTTAATTTCATGGCTGCAGTCACCATCTGCAGTGATTTTGGAGCCCCCCAAAATAAAGTCTGTCAGTATTTCTATTTTTTCCCCATCTGTTTGCTATGAAGTGATGGGACCAGATGCCATGATCCTAGTTTTCTGAATGTGAGTTTTAAGCCAACTCTTTCACTCTCCTCTTTCACTGTCATCAAGAGGCTCTGTAGTTTCTCTTCGCTTTCTGCCCTAAGGGTGGTGTCATCTGCATATCTGAGGTTATTGATATTTTTCCTGACAATCTTGATTCCAGCTTGTGCTTCATCCAGCCCAGCATTTCACATGATGTACTCTGCATAGAAGTTAAATATGCAGGGTGACAATATATAGCCTTGATGTACTCCTTTCCCGATTGGAAACCAGTCTGTTGTTCCATGTCCAGTTCTAACTGTTTCCTTTAGTATTTCTTACATGGCTGCTAGTGATAAGTTCTTTCAGCTTTTGTTTGAAAAAAATTTTATTTTAACCTTCATGTTTAAAGGATATTTCTTGTAAGGGTTAATTATCAGTTATCTTCTAGTTTTTAGTGTTTTTGATGAAAAGTCATTTGTTATTGTTAACCTGAATGTAACTTGCCCTTTTTCTTTTGATACTTTAAGATTTTCTCTTTAGTTTTAGTTTTAAGCAGTTTTACTGTGTTGCACCTATGTGCAGCTTTCTTTGTATTTATTTTGTTTGTGGTTTGCTGAGTTTTTGGACCCGTAGACTTACTTTTGTATCAATTTTGAAAAAATTCTGCCATTCTCTTCAAATATTTCTTCTATTCCATTCTCTTTTTCATCTCTTTCCAGACTATTCCATATATTTCCATATATGGACTATATGGAACTCTTTCCAGACTATTCTCATATGTTCACAGATATGAGTCTAATCTTGAACTTTCCTTAATTCTTTTTTCTCTGTGCTTTAGTTTGGATAATTTCTATTGAGTCTTGGATTCAGTGATTTTTTTCTGTATCTTGTTTATAGTTTGGCCTATTCAGTGAACTTTTTGTTTGAGATATTGTAGTTTTTTAGTTTGAGAATTTCTCTATTGCTCTTTTTTCTCCCCAACGTTTTCATTTCTCTGCCAAAATATATTAAATCCATATTTTTCTCAAGCATATATTTATAAAATTTATTTTAAAGTCTTTTCTAACTCCCACATCTGGGTTGTGTGTGGGTTTGTTATGAATTTCTTCTCTTGCCTGTGGGTCACATTTTCATGATTCTTTGAATAACCTATAATTTTTATTGCATGTGAATATTATATATGAATAGAACAGTTAGAATGAAGTTTATTACTGCTTCTTCCTGGAAAAAAAAGCATGTTCACTCCTCAGACAGAGCAAAAGCCTTAGGGGCTAATGTCTTCATCCTGACATAGAATTGAATTATAACTGAGCTGGGCTATAGCTATAGTTAATTTTGGTTTCCAGTATTTTGAGGATGGATTCTGTCTCCACCCTACAACAGAGCTTGGAATTTAAGTACAGCTAGATTCTAGATATCTTTTTATAGCTCTGCACTTGGCTTACTACTCTCCAGAAGATCTCACTCTGACCTCCTGTTTTACCCCTAGGTTTATGCCTGCCGCTCCCTACTCTCTGATAGGTCCTGGGGAAGAATTTTTAGGTTGTATTGATTAACTCTGCTTACAGGCCTTCTCTGGATTTCAGTCCATCATATTGGTCGATAGGGTCCCCTTTGCTCACCATGGTATTAGAGTTGAAACTGCTCACTTGTCTCTCTACCTAATAATGGCTTGTCCCTCCCTCTATGGATTTGAGTTTATTTAGATTTCTTTGTGGTCTAAGCTCTCTGATGGGTTTTAAAAAATTACTTTTTTGCCACTTTTAATAGTTCGTCCATACTTTCTTCTTTTATTTATGGTCAAGGTGACTCTCTCTTGTGACCTTATATATTTTAACTAGAGGAAGAAGCCTCAGCATGACATTACATTATTAGTTGAATTAAAAATTGTTTAGATATTATATTAGTTTTTTCATTTGCACAGTTTAATAAGTGAAGTGTAAGTTGCTCAGTTGTGTCTGACGCTTTGTGACCCCATGGACTATAGCCTGCCAGATTCCTCTGTCCATGGAATTCTCCAGGCCAGAATACTGGATTGGGTAGCTGTTCCCTTCTCCAGAGGATCTTCCCAACCCCAGGATCGAACCTAGGTCTCCCTCATTGCCGGCAGATTCTTTACCAGCTGAGCCACCAGGGAAGCCCGTTTGATAAAGTGGTATTCTATTAATTCCTTAATAGCATCAACAAATTTGTTGGAATGCCCAGGTGATTTATTTAAGCCTTTCTGTTTCCATTGAAGATGATATATGGAGCATGTTTAATTTTTTATTATCATATGACTGGAATGCCAAATAAAGTCTTAACTTTCCATCAGTTAATTTTATTTTTTCTTTGGATTTCAGCTTTCATGAGTAAAAGGCAGGTAATGTGAGGATAAATGTTTGTTTATTGGTGGTGGTGTGCTACAAGGGCAGAGTTGAATGTTTGGGAAAGAGACATTATGACCTGCCAAATTTAACATGTTTACTATCTTTACCTTTATGGAGAAAGTTTGTGAGCCCCTTCATGAAATCATGATTAAATGGCAGTGAATAATACTGCACATTACAACAGGGAGGGAACACAGTTCTGCCCATCTACAAAAAATTGGATTAAAGTTTTCCTGAGCATGGCCCCACCCATCAGAATATGACCCAGTTTTCCCCACAGTCAGTCTCTCCCATCAGGAAGCTTCCATAAGCCTGTTATCCTTATTCATCAGAGGGCAGATAGAATGAAAGCCACAATCACAGGAAACTAACCAAACTGATTACATGGACCACAGCCTTGTCTAACTCAGTGAAACTATGAGCCATGCTGTGTAGGGCCACCCAGACAGACAGGTCATGATGGAGAGTTCTGACAAAACATGGTCCACTGGAGAAGGGAATGGTGAACCACTTCAGTATTCTTACCTTGAGAACCCCATGAACAGGCAAAAAGATAGGACACTGAAAGATGAACTCCCTAGGTCGGTAGGTGCCCAGTATGCTACTGGAGATCAGTGGAAAAATAATTCCAGAAAGAATGAAGAGACAGAGCCAAAGCAAAAACACCCAGTTGTGGATGTGACTGGTGATGGAAGTCAAGTCCGATGCTGTAAAGAGCAATATTGCATAGGAACCTGGAATGTTAGGTCCATGAGTCAAGGCAAATTCAGTTCAGTTAAGTCGCTCAGTCATGTCTGACTCTTTGCAACCCCAAGGACTGCAGCACGCCAGGCCTCCCTGTCTATCACCAACAACTGGAGCTTACTCAAACTCATGTCCATCAAGTCGGTGATGCCATCCAACCATCATCCTCTGTCGTCCCCTTCTCCTCCCGCCTTGAACCTTTCCCAGCTTCAGAGTCTTTTCCACTGAATCGGTTCTTCACATCAGGTGGCTGAAGTATTGGAGGTTCAGCCTTCAGCATCAGTCCTTCCAATGAATATTCAGGACTTATTTCCTTTAGGATGGACTGGTTGGATCCCTTGCAGTCCAAGAGACTTTCAAGAGTCTTCTCCAATACCACAATTCAAAAGCATCAGTTCTTTGGTGCTCAGCTTTCTTTTTAGTCCAACTCTCACATCCATACATGACTACTGGAAAAACCGTAGCTTTGACTTTATTGGCAAAGTAATGTCTCTGCTTTTTAATATGCTGTCTGGATTGGTCATAACTTTTCTTCTAAGGAGCAAATGTCTTTTAATTTCATGGCTGTAGTCACCATCTGCAGTGATTCTGGAGCCCAAGAAAATAAAGTCTGTCACTGTTTCCATTGTTTCCCTATCTGTTTGCCATAAAGTGATGGGACCAGATGCCATGCTCTTCCTTTTATGAATGTTGAGTTTTAAGCCAACTTTTTCACTCTTCTCTTTCACTTTCTTCAAGAGGCTTTTTAGTTCTTCTTTGCTTTCTGCCGTAAGGGTGGTGTCATCTGCATATCTGAGGTTATTGATATTTATCCTGGCAGTCTTGATTCCAGCTTCTGCTTCATCCAGCCCAGCATTTCTCATGATATACACTGCATATAAGTTAAATAAGCATGGTGACAATATACAGCCTTGATGTATTCCTTTCCTGATTTGAAAGTCAGTTGTGCAATGTCCAGTTCCAACTGTTGATTCCTGACCTGCATACAGATTTCTCAGGAGGCAGGTCAGGTGGTCTGGTATGCCCATCTCATTAAGAATTTTCCACAGTTCGTTGTGATCCAAGCAGTCAAAGGCTTTGGCATAGTCAATAAAACAGAAGTAGATGTTTTTCTGGAACTCTCTTGCTTTTGGAAATTGGCAAATTGGAAGTGGTCAAATAGGAGATGGCAAAAGTGAATATTGACATTTTAGGAATCAGTGAACTAAAATGGACGTGAATGGGTGAATTTAATTCAGATGACCATTATTTTTTTTTTTTTTTGCCTTTTTTTTAAATTTTATTTTATTTTTAAACTTTACATAATTGTATTAGTTTTGCCAAATATCAAAATGAATCCGCCACAGGTATACATGTGTTCCCCATCCTGAACCCTCCTCCCTCCTCCCTCCCCATTCCATCCCTCTGGGTCGTCCCAGTGCACCAGCCCCAAGCATCCAGTATCGTGCATCGAACCTGGACTGGCAACTCGTTTCATACATGATATTTTACATGTTTCAATGGCATTCTCCCAAATCTTCCCACCCTCTCCCTCTCCCACAGAGTCCATAAGACTGTTCTATACATCAGTGTCTCTTTTGCTGTCTCGTACACAGGGTTATTGTTACCATCTTTCTAAATTCCATATATATGCGTTAGTATACTGTATTGGTGTTTTTCTTTCTGGCTTACTTCACTCTGTATAATAGGCTCCAGTTTCATCCACCTCATTATAACTGATTCAAATGTATTCTTTTTAATGGCTGAGTAATACTCCATTGTGTATATGTACCACAGCTTTCTTATCCATTCATCTGCTGATGGACATCTAGGTTGCTTCCATGTCCTGGCTATTATAAACAGTGCTGCGATGAACATTGGGGTACATGTGTCTCTTTCCCTTCTGGTTTCCTCAGTGTGTATGCCCAGCAGTGGGGTTGCTGGATCATAAGGCAGTTCTATTTCCAGTTTTTTAAGGAATCTCCACACTGTTCTCCATAGTGGCTGTACTAGTTTGCATTCCCACCAACAGTGTAAGAGGGTTCCCTTTTCTCCACACCCTCTCCAGCACTTATTACTTGTAGACTTTTGGATCGCAGCCATTCTGACTGGCGTGAAATGGTACCTCATAGTGGTTTTGATTTGCATTTCTCTGATAATGAGTGATGTTGAGCATCTTTTCATGTGTTTGTTAGCCATCTGTATGTCTTCTTTGGAGAAATGTCTATTTAGTTCTTTGGCCCATTTTTTGATTGGGTCATTTATTTTTCTGGAGTTGAGCTGTAGGAGTTGCTTGTATATTCTCGAGATTAGTTGTTTGTCAGTTGCTTCATTTGCTATTATCTTCTCCCATTCTGAAGGCTGTCTTTTCACCTTGCTAATAGTTTCCTTTGATGTGCAGAAGCTTTTAAGGTTAATTAGGTCCCATTTGTTTATTTGTGCTTTTATTTCCAATATTCTGGGAGGTGGGTCATAGAGGATCCTGCTGTGATGTATGTCAGAGAGTGTTTTGCCTATGTTCTCCTCTAGGAGTTTTATAGTTTCTGGTCTTACATTTAGATCTTTAATCCATTTTGAGTTTATTTTTGTGTATGGTGTTAGAAAGTGTTCTAGTTTCATTCTTTTACAAGTGGTTGACCAGATTTCCCAGCACCACTTGTTAAAGAGATTGTCTTTAATCCATTGTATATTCTTGCCTGCTTTGTCAAAGATAAGGTGTCCATATGTGCGTGGATTTATCTCTGGGCTTTCTATTTTGTTCCATTGATCTATATTTTTGTCTTTGTGCCAGTACAATACTGTCTTGATGACTGATGCTTTGTAGTAGAGCCTGAAGTCAGGCAGGTTGATTCCTCCAGTTCCATTCTTCTTTCTCAAGATTGCTTTGGCTATTTGAGGTTTTTTGTATTTCCATACAAATTGTGAAATTATTTGTTCTAGCTCTGTGAAGAATACCGTTGGTAGCTTGATAGGGATTGCATTGAATCTATAGATTGCTTTGGGTAGTATACTCATTTTCACTATATTGATTCTTCCAATCCATGAACATGGTATATTTCTCCATCTGTTAGTGTCCTCTTTGATTTCTTTCACCAGTGTTTTATAGTTTTCTATATATAGGTCTTTAGTTTCTTTAGGTAGATATATTCCTAAGTATTTTATTCTTTTTGTTGCAATGGTGAATGGAATTGTTTCCTTAATTTCTCTTTCTGTTTTCTCATTATTAGTGTATAGGAATGCAAGGGATTTCTGTGTGTTGATTTTATATCCTGCAACTTTACTATAGTCATTGATTAGTTCTAGTAATTTTCTGGTGGAGTCTTTAGGGTTTTCTATGTAGAGGATCATGTCATCAGATGACCATTATATATACTACTGTGGGCAAGAATCCTTTAGAAGAGATGCATTAGCCCTCATAGTCAATAAGAGAGTTTGAAATGCAGTATTTGGGTGCAGTCTCAAAAATGACAGAATGATCTCTGTTCGTGTTCAAGGCAAACCATTCAGTATCATAGTAATCCAAGTCTATGCCCCAACCACTAAGGCTGAAGCAGCTGAAGTTGAACAATTCTGTGAAGACATAGAAGACCTTCTAGAGCTAGCACCAAAAAAGATGTACTTTTCATCATAGGGGACTGTAATGCAAAAGCAGGAAGTCAGGAGATACCTGGAGTAACAGGCAAGTTTGGCCTTGGAGTACAAAATGAATCAGGGTGAAGGCTAACAGAGTTTTGCCAAGAGAACACACCAGTCATAGCAAACACCCTCTTCCAACAACACAAGAAAAGACTCTACACATGGATCTTACCAGATGGTCAATACTGAAATCAGATTGATTATATTCTTTGCAGTCGAAGATGGAGAAGCTCTGTATAGTCAGCAAAAACAAGACCAGAAGCTGACTGTGGCTCAGATCATGAAATCCTGATAGCAAAATTCAGGCTTAAATTGAAGAAAAGTAGGGAAAACCACTGGATCATTCATGTTTGACCTAACTCAAATCCCTTATGATTACACAGTGGAAGTGACAAATAGATTCAAGGGATTAGATCTGATAGAGTGCCTGAAGAACTATGGACAATGATTCGTGACATGGCACAGGAGGCCATGATCAAGACCACCATCCCCATGTCAAATGCGAAAAGGCAAAATGGTTGAGGAGGCCTTACAAATAGCTGAGAAAAGAAGAGACACTAAAGGCAAAGGAGAAAAGGAAAGATATAACCATTTGAATACAGAGTTCCATAGATAGCAAGGAGAGATGATAAGAAAGCCTTCCTCAGTGATCAATGAAATAGAAGAAACCAATAGAATGGGAAAGAATAGAAATCTCTTCAAGAAAATTAGAGATACCAAGGGAACATTTCATGCAAAGATGAACACAGTAAAGGACAGGAACAGTATGGATCTAACAGAAGCAGAAGATATTAAGAAAAAGTGACAGGGATACACAGAAGAACTATACAAAAAAGATCTTAAGGACCCAGGTAACCACAATGGTGTGATCACTCACCTAGAGCCAGACAGCCTGGAGTGTGAAGTTCACTGTGAACTAAGTTAGTGGAGATGATGGAATTTAGCTGAGCTATTTCAACTCCTAAAAGATGATGCTGTGAAAGTGCTACACTCAATATGCCAGCACATTTGGAAAATGCAGCAGTGGCCACAAGACTTGAAAAGGTCAGTTTTCATTCCAGTCCCAAAGAAAGGCAGTGCCAAAGAATGTTCAAACTACTGCACAATTGCACTCATTTCACACAGTAGCAAAGTAATGCTCAAAATTCTTGAAGCCAGGCTTCTGCAGTCCATTCACAGAGAACTCCCAGAAGTTCAATCTGGATTTAGAAAAGGCAGAGGAACCAGAGATCAAATTGTCAAATCCATTGGATGATCAAAAAAGCAAGAGAGTTCCAGAAAAACATCTATTTCTGCTTTATTGACTATGTCAAAGCCTTTGACTGTGTGGATTACAACAAACTGTGGAAAATTCTTAAACAAATGGGCATACCAGGCCACCTTACCTGTCTCCTGAGAAATCTGTATGCAGGTCAAGAAGCAACAGTTAAAACTGGACATAGAACAACAGACTGGTTCCATATTGGGAAAGGAGTACATCAAGGCTGTATATTGTTCCCCTGCTTATTTAACTTATATGCATAGTACATCATGTAAAAAGCCAGGCTGGATGAAGCAGAAGCTGGAATCAAAATTGCTGGGAGAAATATCAGCAATCTTGGATATGCAGATGAAGCACCTTTATGGCAGAAAGTGAAGAGGACTTAAAGAGCCTCTTGATGAAAGTGAAAGAGGAAGAGTTAAAAAGCTTGCTTAAATCTCAACATTCATAAAAGGAAGAGCATGGCATCTGGTCCCATCACTTTATGGCAAACAGATAGGGAAACAATGAAAACAGTTTGAGACTTTATTTTCTTGGGCTTCAGAATCACTGCAGATGATAACTGCAGCCTTGAAATTAAAAGATAGTTGCTCCTTGGAAGAAAAGCTATGACAAACCTAGACAGCGTATTAAAAAGCAGAGACATTAATTTGCCAGCAAAGGTCTGTCTAGTCAAAACTATGGTTTTTCCAGTAGTCATGTATGGATGTTAGAGTTGGACTATAAGGAAAGCTGAGCACTGAAGAGTTGATGCTTTTGAACTGTGGTGTTGGAGAAGACTCTTGAGAATCCCTTGGACTGCAAGGAGATCCAACCAGTCCATCCTAAAGGAAATCAGTCCTGAATATTCATTGAAAGGACTGATGCTGAAGCTGAACCTCCAATATTTTGGCCACCTGATATGAAGAACTGACTAATTGGAAAAGACCCTGATGCTGGGAAAGATTGAGGGCAGGAGGAGAAGGAGACGACAGAGAATGAGATGGTTGGATGGCATCACCAACTCAATGGACATGAGTTTGAGTGAGCTCTGGGCATTGGTGATGGACAGGGGGGCCTGGAGTGCTGCAGTCCATGGGGTCGCAAAGAGTCGGAGATGAGTGAGGGACTGAACTGAATACTGCACATTAAATAGCTTGTTCCAGCTCACACAGCTGCTTTGTGTTAGCTGCCCTTAACTCTCCAGGAGGCTTTTCTTATAAAATCATTGCCATGATGAACCATTGCTAGTCAGTTAATTCCAGCTACAGTTTATGTATTGGTCTGTTTTTTGCAAAATGTGACTTCCTTATCTAAATTTTTCTTTCAGTTCTTTCAAGATTGTCATTGATGTTTTAATTTAGATTCCTTTGAGGTGTGTATCTCAAACCACTATGTTGGCTCTATTGAATAAATTTACTAGAGAAAGAGGTATGCCTAGATCTAATGGCTGTTGCCATCTGCATGGTTATGATTTTTTGGTATTCCATCAACCTGGTCATTGTAGTGGTTGAGTAAGGTACACTTTCTGATTTATGCTAGTTACAGGAGCCACTTAAATGACTTGAAAGTTTCTGAGAGAAATGTTGCAAGTTATTAATCTAGAGTATGTCTGTGGTCTTTAGAGGTAAATGCTAATGTAATGGAAGGTCACAGTTGACAAGTGGTTAGCAGTGGATATCTTTAACTTCTGGTGGTTTCTTGTATATCTACAAGGTCTTAAATATTCATATTATTAGAGGATGATACTATAAAATATGTTATATAAAAAATAAGGTGCCTGCTTTAGGTACATAGTGGAATACTCAGTAATAATACTTGTGAAAGCTTATATATTGTTATTATGTGGCAGATATTGTTTTATATTGTTTTCATATATTAACTTTTATGTATCTGTCACTAACCCTATGAGGATTTGACATACATTCCCATACTAAACCAACTGGAATCACGAATCAAACACAGAAATGGTCACAAATGATTTCCATGGTTTCAGATCCATAGGTCATTTTCTCTGTCTTAATCTGACTTCATTTGCTGCTTCTTGAAATATTTCTTTTTCAGTGACCCTTCATTTGTCTGGTGGTTTTCCTCTACTTAGATGCGTCATCTGGAGTAGGCTGTTTATCCTCTGTTCTTCAGTTCCCTCATTTGACAGTGGAGATAATAGTGCTTACCTCCACAAAGCTGTTCTGAGATGTAATGACTCAGATGGATAGTTTGACACATAATAAGTATCCTAAGGGTTAACCATTATTACTGTTATTACTCTACTGTCACTGCTGTGTGTTTTTAAGTCATTAGCTGCTCTATTTTTGACTCTCATTTTTTCTCTGCTGGACCACTAAACATCCGTGACCGAAAGGCTTGGTCATAGTTCTTTCTCTCTATCTGCAGCCAGTGTGTGCGAGTTCATTTAGTCTGATTGTTTCAGATGCCATCCAGATGGCATATCAGATGAATACCAGATCTCTAGTTCTTTTCTCATTCCTTTTACAGACATCTATATCCAGTTGCTTACTTGATATTTCACTTCCCTATCCTCTAGGTGTTTTATTTTAGTATTATTTAAAAATATTTATTTATTTGGCTGTGCTGGTTCTTAGTTGAGGCATGTGGAATCTAGTTCCCTGACCAGGGATCGAACCTGGGCCCCTGCTTTGGGAGCTTGGACTCAGCCACTGGACCAGAAAAGTGATTAGGATTAGAGAAGTCCTAATGTTCTAAGTATTTTAGATTTAATATGGCCAAAGACGATCTAAGCTGTATTTTCCCCTTCCTCCCCAACAACAACAAAAACAACACCAACAAAAAAATACAAACAAACCTCTTCTCCTTTTTCTTCATTTTGGTAGATAGAAACACTGTTTACTTGGTTGTTTTCAGTTAGGTAAACCAGTGTGTTGTGTTTGTTCTCCCATCTCATCCTTCAGTGAGTCCAGAGTACATACCTGGTCTCTCCACGTCTTTCTATCTCCATTGTTACTACTTCTACCATCAACCATTATTATTTTTTTACGCATGTTTGTGGAATTTAGAAAGATGGTAACGATGACCCTATATGTGAGACAGCAAAAGAGACACAGATATAAAGAATAGACTTTCAGACTCTGTGGGAGAAGGTGAGGGTGGGAGGATTTGAGAGAATAGTGTTGAAACATACATATTACCGTATGTGAAATAGATCACCAGTCCAAGTTCGATGTATGAAACAGGACACTCAAAGCCGGTGCACTGGGACACCCTGAGGAATGGGATGGGGAGGGAGGTGGGGGGGCGGTTCAGGATAGGGGACACATGTACACTTATGGCTGATTCATGTCAATGTATGGCAGAAACCACTACAATATTGTAAAGTAATTAACCATTATCTTTTGTATGGACTACAGTGACAACCTCCTAACTGGGCTCCCTGCTTCTGGCCCCTTCCTCCCTGTCTCCTCTAATGCATTTTATTTCAAGCAAGTGGAATAGTCTTTTAAAAACATAAATCAGGTTGTATCATTTCCTGTATATAAAGACAAAAGAGAATGATGTAGTACCTTAGACTTTCTGTTCCATTAAAATCCCAGACTGCAAGGTACTACACAGTCCACTCCCTTTTTATGTCTGACCTTATTGCTCATCATTTTGCTCTTTGAATATTGTGCTTCAGCCACACTAAGCTCTTTTGTGTTCCTCAACTGTGCCAAGTTTGTTTCTGATTTTGCACTATTTCTTTTTGCTTGGGGTATTTCTCCCATGTTATTAGCATAGTTGATTCCTTCATTGTCCTGTAGGCTTCTTAGCACTTGCAGAATCTCCTTGAGTGCTACTTTAGATAACTAAAATAGCACACCCAAGCCTCTAGTATAATGATAGACAAACTACTGCCCACAGGCCAAATCCGGCAGGTGGCCTGTTTTTGTATTGTCTGAAAGCTAAAAATGGTTTTTACAATTTTGAACCTTTTTAAAAGAGTAAAAGGAAACCCACAAAAAACCTAAATATGTGACAGTGGCTATATGTGATCTACAGAGCATAAAATACTTACTATCTGTTCCTTCACAGAAAAAGAATTTATAGCTATAAAAAATTACTATGTTCCTTGGTAATTTTTTTGTTCTTAGCATGCTTAATTGTTGAGTTTTGGAACATTGGTTATGTTGTCTAGAATGAAGGAATGGAGCAACAGTAATTAATAAAAGGAACATTAGAATCATTGTTAAAAGGATAGGAAAGCAGGACAGATAAAAAGTGTAGTAGGAACAAAGTCCAAAGAGATTAGGTCTTCTTTCAAAGTGGACAAGAAGAGAGAGAGTATTCAAAGTATCTTCTGCTTCTGAAAGCTCCTCAGAATATGGAGAACTCAAACCTGAATTTAGAAATATACATGTAAACTATTCAAGTGCTTGAGAGTGTGCACATCTGAAAGGCCACAAAGTGCCTGGAAGATGCATTCCATAGATGAGGTAGAGTTGAAAGATTCCCAGGCCAAAATAAATGCTGAATTCTGACTGCACAAGCTTAAGCATATGGAAAGTAATGCTGAGTTTTAGTATTTTGATGTGCATTTTATAGTAACTGAGTATATCTTGTCAACAAGATCTCCAAAATGTGCAGGCTTATATGGGCCTTCTAAGTGGATCAACATATAGATCAGTTTCTGTAGTATCTATTTCTTGTTGAAAGTCAGAGGGAGAGGTGCTTAAATGAAGGATATCTTGAAAAAAGGGAGAATAAAAATTTATGAATATCTAAATTAAGAAATAGAAGACTGCCTTTGTTTTGCTTATTCCCATATTTACTATGGGAATTTACTACACGGCGGCTGTGACAGACTGTGCAGAAGCAGGGCAGAGAGTAGCTCCCCCATACCCAAGGTCAGGGGCGGTGGCCGAGAGGAACAAAGCCACGTCCAAGGAGCGGTGGCTGCACGGGTGCAGAAAGGCTGAGAGGAGCTATTCCAGGTTCAGGGTCAGGAGGGGTGACCTTGTCCAAGGTAAGGAAGGAGCAGCGGCTGCGCTTTGCTGGAACAGCCGTGAAGAGATACCCCACGTCCAAGGTAAGAGAAACCCAAGGAAGATGGTAGGTGCTGTGAGAGGGCATCAGAGGCCAGACACACTGAAACCATAATCACAGAAAACTAGCCAATCTGATCACATGGACCACAGCCTTGTCTAGCTCAATGAAACTAAGCCAGGCCGTGTGGGGCCACCCAAGATGGACAGGTCATGGTGGAGAATATGGTCCACTGGAGAAAGGAATCGTGATCCAGCCTATGCCCCAACCAGTAACGCTGAAGAAGCTGAAGTCAAACAGTTCTATGAGGCCCTACAAGACCTTTTAGAACTAACAAACACCCAAAAAAGATGTCCTTTTCATTATAGGGGACTGGAATGCAAAAGTAGGTGGTCAAGAAACATCTGGAGTAACGGGCAAATTTGGCCTTGGAGTACAGAATGAAGCAGGGCAAAGGCTAAAAGAGTTTTGCCAAGAGAACGCACTGGTCATAGCAAACACCCTCTTCCAGCAACACATGAGAAGACTCTACACATGGACATCACCAGATGGTCAACACTGAAATCAGATTGATTATATTCTTTGCAGCCAAAGATGGAGAAGCTCTATACAGTCAGCAAAAACAAGACCAGGAGCTCACTGTGGCTCAGATCATGAGCTCCTTATTGCCAAATTCAGACTTAAATTGAAGAAAGTAGGGAAAACCACTAGACCATTTCGGTATGACCTAAATAAAATCCCTTATGATTATACAGTGGAAGTGAGAAATAGATTTAAGGGACTAGATCTGATAGAGTGCCTGTTGAACTATGAATGGAGGTTCGTGACATTGTACAGGAGACAGGGATCAAGACCAACCCCATGGAAAAGAAATGCAAAAAAGCAAAATAGCTGTCTGGGGAGGCTTTACAAATAGCTGTGAAAAGAAGAGAAGCAAAAAGCAAAGGAGAAAAGGAAAGATATAAGCATCTGAATGCAGAGTTCCAAAGAATAGCAAGGAGAGATACAAAAGCTTTCCTCAGTGATCAATGCAAAGAAATAGAGGAAAACAACAGAATGGGAAAGACTAGAGATCTTTTCAAGAAAATTAGACATACCAAGGGAACATTTCATGCAAAGATGGGCTCGATAAAGGACAGAAATGATGTGGACCTAACATAAGCAGAAGATATTAAGAAGAGGTGGCAAGAATACACAGAAGAACTGTACAAAAAAGATCTTCACGACCCAGATAATCACGATGGTGTGATCACTCATCTAGAGCCAGACATCCTGGAATGTGAAGTCAAGTGGGCCTTAGAAAGCATCATGATGAACAAAGCTAGTGGAGGTGATGAAATTCCAGTGGAGCTGTTTCAAATCCTGAAAGATGATGCTGTGAAAGTGCTGCACTCAATATGCCAGCAAATTTGGAAAACTCAGCAGTGGCCACAGGACTGGAATAGGTCAGTTTTCATTCCAATCCCAAAGAAAGGCAGTGCCAAGGAATGCTCAAACTACCACACAATTGCACTCATCACATACGCTAGTAAAGTAATGCTCAAAATTCTCCAAGCCAGGCTTCAGCAATACATGAACTGTGAACTTCCAGATATTCAAGCTGGATTTAGAAAAGGCAGAGGAACCAGAGATCAAATTCCCAACATCTGCTGGATCATGGAAAAAGCAAGAGAGTTCCAGAAAAACATCTATTTCTGCTTTATTGACTATGCCAAAGCCTTTGACTGTGTGGATCACAATAAACTGTGGAAAATTTTGAAAGAGATGGGAATACCAGACCACCTGACCTGCCTCTTGAGAAACCTGTATGCAGGTCAGGAAGCAACAGTTAGAACTGGACATGGAACAACAGACTGGTTCCAAATCGGAAAAGGAGTACGTCAAGGCTATATATTGTCACCCTGCTTACTTAACTTATATGCAGAGTACATCTTGAGAGACACTGGACTGGAAGAAGCACAAGCTGGAATCAAGATTGTCGGGAGAAATATCAATAACCTCAGATATGCAGATGACACCACCCTTATGGCAGAAAGTGAAGAGGAACTCAAAAGCCTCTTGATGAAAGTGAAAGTGGAGAGTGAAGAAGTTGGCTTAAAGCTCAACATTCAGAAAACGAAGATCATTGCATCTGGTCCTATCACTTCATGGGAAATAGATGGGGAAACAGTGGAAACAGTGTCACAGACTTTATTTTTTTGGGCTCCAAAATCATTGCAGATGGTGATTGCAGCCATTAAATTAAAAGACGCCTACTCCTTGGAAGGAAAGTTATGACCAACCTAGACAGCATATTCAAAAGCAGAGACATTACTTTGCCAATGAAGGTCCGTCTAGTCAAGGCTGTGTTTTTCCTGTGGTCATGTATGAATGTGACAGTTGGACTGTGAAGAAAGCTGAGCACCAAAGAATTGATGCTTTTGAACTGTGGTGTTGGAGAAGACTCTTGAGAGTCCCTTGGACTGCAAGGAGATCCAACCAGTCCATCCTAAAGGAGATCAGTCCTGGGTGTTCATTGGAAGGACTGATGCTGAAATTCCAGTACTTTGGCCACCTGATGTGAAGAGTTGACTCATTGGAAAAGACTCTGATGCTGGGAGGGATTGGGGGCAGGAGGAGAAGGGGACGACAGAGGATGAGATGGCTGGATGGCATCACTGACTCGATGGACGTGAGTTTTGGTGAACTCTGGTAGTTGGTGATGGATAGGGAGGCCTGGCGTGCTGTGATTCATGGGGTTGCAAAGAGTTGGACACGACTGAGCAACTGAAACTGAATTGAACTGATGACTGGCAAAGTATCATAATAGTTAACCTGAATTCTAGGGCTAGACCCCTGAGGTCTGAATCTTGGCTCTGCCATTTAGTAGCCTGTGCAGCCATGAAATTAAAAGACGCTTGCTCCTTGGAAGAAAAGCCATGACAAACCTAGACAGTGTATTAAAAAGCAGAGACGTTACTTTACCAACAAAGGTCGGTAAAGTCAAAGCTATGGTTTCCTGTAGTCATGTATGGATGTGAGAGTTGGACCATAAAGAGCTGAGCACTGAAGGATTGATCCTTTTGAACTGTGATGGTGAAGAAGACTCTTAAAAGTCCCTTGGACTGCAAAGAGATCAAACCAGTCAATTCTAAAGGAAATCAGTCCTGAATATTCTTTGAAATGACTGATGCTGAAGGTCCAGTACTTTAGCCACCTGATGTGATGAGCCAACTCATTAGAAAAGACCGTAATGCTGGGAAGGATAGAGGGCCTGTGGAGAAGGGGATGACAGAGGATGAGATGGTTGGATGGCATCACCCACTCAATGGATGTGAGCTATGGGAAATGGTGAAGGACAGTGAAGCCTGGTGTGCTGCAGTCCATGGGGTTGCAAAAAATTAGGTACGATTGAGTAACTGAACAACAACAAAACCTTAGACAAGTGGCAACCTCTATGTGCTTCAATTTCTTGATTTGTAAAACGGATAATGAGGGCATACATTTAATTAGGATCGTTATGAGGATTACATGATTTAAGCACATAGTAAATGCTTAAATAGTGTTTATTGGTATTATTATTAATTATCATGTTTCTTATTTGTGCTAAGTTTAGCAAATTGACTGAGAAATTTGAATCTGGATTCTTACTCCAAATCATTCTTGTACTGGTTATATTATCTTGGGAACATTGCATAACCTTTCTGGAATTGGTTTTTCATCTGTAAATGAGGATAATAGCATACATTTCTTATGAAATAAGGCAATACATACAAAACACACAGCACAGTGTGTAACTATATTTTCAGTGAAGAGATATTTTTCTTGAAGCTGTGAAGGAAGGAAATGTTACAGAATTCTACTTTAGAGCAGTGAAGTACTGCTGAGATATATGCTACATTCCTGAGTTCTTGAAGTGAAGTTGCTCCATCGTGTCCAACTCTTTGTAACCCCATGGACTATAGCCTACCATGCTCCTCCGTCTATGGAATTTTCCAGGCAAGAGTACTGGAGTGGGTTGCCATTTCCTTCTCCAGGGGATCTTCCCGTCCCAGGGATTGAACCTGGGTCTTGCACATTGCAGGCAGATACTTTACCAGCTGAGCCACCAGGGAGTCCTGAGCTCTTAGGATTCACTAAATGTATGTTCACTTAATGTTTTTATTTAGAGAATGGGAACCTGGGGAGAAAGCTGTTTACAATTTTTTTTTCCATGCGGACCATGGAAAGATGATATAATAGTCTTGTAGATGAGTTTCATTGACCAGTAGAAGAAAACATGAGCATAAATGACCTAGAAAAAGTCACTTACAATAATCTTTTCTATGTGTGAATTGGATTTTTATGGTTTCACTAGGAATTCTAAAGAATTGTAGTATTCTTTTTTTATTCTGTCAAACTATGCACTGTTTTGTAACTATGAGTAAATTTGAGGGAGTTTCTACAGAGTAGAAAGTTTCCTGAGTAAAATATATACTTTTTTCCCAACCTTAATAAAAGATTTTTGTTGAAATTAATAAACATTTAGAAATTTCTGAAATTTTAAAAATTAAAGCCAAGAAGCTTCATAAGTACTCCATCCATATTATGCTTGTATATTAAGAAAAAGTGTAACTATAGAAAGAATGGAAATTTATCTTGTAGAAGGAGAGGTTTTAAGTTAAGAATCATATTTTGATTATAGTCTAGTCTTCATGTGGTATCCCTGTAAAATGGCAAAAAGTCCATTTATTTTGAAACTCTTGGAATACAGTTGACCCTTGAACAACATGGGGCTTGGGGGGTGCTGACTTGTGTCTTAGGATATAGTTCACACTCTATATCTGTGGTTCCTTCATATCTGTGGTTCCACTTCTGTGGATTCAACCAACTGTGGGTCATATAGTACTGTGGTATTCACTGTTGAAAAAAAAAATCTGCGTGTAAGTGGATCTGCACTGTTCAAACCCATGTTGTTGAGCATCAACTGTAGTGTAATGCTTAATAAATCTTTGGTAACCACAAAAGACCCCCCCAATTGCTGAAAACAATCTTGAGAAAAAAAAAAAGAACAAATCTGGAGGTACGCTTCCAGACTTCAGACTATATTACAAAGCTACAGTAATGAAAGCAGCATGGTACTGGTATGAAAACAGACATATAGATCAATGGGACAGCACAGAGAGTGCAGAAATAAACCTACTCACTTATGGCCAATTAATCTACCACAAAGGAGACTAGAATATACAATGGAGAAAAGACAAGTCTCTTCAATAAGTGGTGTTGGAAAGTCAGGGCAGCTACATATAAAAGAATGAAATTAGAACATTTGCTTATACCATATATAAAAATGAACTCAAAATGGTTTAAAGATTATAAGTCCAGAAAGCATAAAATTCCTAGAAGAGAACATAAGCAGAACACTCTTTGACATGAATCATAGCAGTATTGTTTTGGATTGTTGCCTAGGGCAAAAAGAAACAAAAGCCAAAACAGATAAATGAGACCTAATTAAACTTAAAAGCTTTTGCATAGCAAAGGAAACCATTGATAAAATGAAAAGACAACCTACTGAATGGGACAGAATGTTTGTAAATGATATGACTGATCAGGGGTTAATAACCAAAATATATAAACAGCAATACAACTCATACCAAAAAACCAACTGGGTTAAAAAATGTGCAGAAGACATGGATAGACATTTTTCCAAAGGGGATATGCAGATGGCCAAGAGGCATGTGATATTCAACATTGCTAATCATTATAGAAATGCACATCAAAACTACAGTTAGATACATATAACTGATTCACTTTGCTGTATAGCAGAAACTAACTAACATTGTACAGCCATAGACTCAAAAATTAATTTAAAAAATCACAATGAGATACCAACTCCTGTCTGTCAAAATGACTGTCTTCAAAACGTCTATAAATAAAAAAATGTTGGCAAGGATGTGGAGAAAAGGGGACCCTAGTGCACTGTGGTGGGATTGTAAATTGGTGTAGCCACTATGAAAAACAGTATGAAGGATCCTCAAAAAACTAAAAACTACCATATGGTCCAGCAATTCCACTCCTGGGTATATATCCAAAGAAAATGAAAACAAATGGAATATTACTCATGATGCAATATTACTTAGCCATAAAAAGAATGAAATCTTATCATTAGCAACAGTGTGGATGGACATAGAGGGTGTTATGCTTAGTGAAAAAAGTCAGAGAAAGACACTTTTACGATATCACTTTAATGTGGGATATAAAAAATAAATTGATGTATATAACAAAATAAACAGGCTGACAGAACAAACGTGATTACCATTGGGTAGGTGGGAGAAGACGGGTATGAGATTTAGAGATACAAATGACTATTACATAAAATAAGCAACAAGGATTTATTATACAGCACAGGGAAATATAGCCATTATTTTATTTTTCTGGGCTCCAAAATCACTACAGATGGTGACTGCAGCCATGAACTTAAAAGATGCTTACTCCTTGGAAGGAAAGTTATGACCAACCTAGATAGCATATTCAAAAGCAGAGACATTACTTTGCCAGCAAAGGTTCGTCTAGTCAAGGCTATGGTTTTTCCTGTGGTCATGTATGGATGTGAGAGTTGGACTGTGAAGAAGACTGAGCGCCGAAGAATTGATGCTTTTGAACTGTGGTGTTGGAGAAGACTCTTGCGAGTCCCTTGGACTGCAAGGAGATCCAACCAGTCCATTCTGAAGGAGATCAGCCCTGGGATTTCTTTGGAAGGAATGATGCTAGAGGTGAAACTCCAGTACTTTGGCCACCTCATGCGAAGAGTTGACTCATTGGAAAAGCCTCTGATGCTGGGAGGGATTGGGGGCAGGAGGAGAAGGGGACGACAGAGGATGAGATGGCTGGATGGCATCACTGACTCGATGAACGTGAGTCTGGGTGAACTCCGGGAGTTGGTGATGGACAGGGAGGCCTGGTGTGCTGCGATTCATGGGGTCGCAAAGAGTCGGATACGACTGAGCGACTGATCTGATCTGATGTAGTAACTTAAATGAAGTATATTTAATCTATAAAACTACTGAATCACTATGTTATATACCCAACACTAATATAATATTTTAAATCAACTATGCTTCAATAAAATAAATCTTTGGAATAATATTTAATTTAAATGCTGATTTTTGTACTTCGTCAAGGTGTTTAAAGATTGTGGTAAGTGTAGTTTTGAAACATTCTTATCAGTAACAGTTTAATATCAGACTGATATTTATCACATCAAATATCATTTTAACTTCAGATAACTAATCTCATTAGTTATTCTAAAATTTTTCCTCATTTTTGTTGAGGTGTAACATATAGTAAGTGTGGTGTTCACAGGTTAAAATACTCAGTGTTCACAGTTTAAAAATTATATGTATATAGCTGCTTACGTATTATCTACATCAAGATATAGAATGTTTATAAAACACCATAAGGCTTTTTTTTGTGCCTTGCCTCCAAAACTTCTCCCCTAAAGGGAATCATACTTCTGAAGTTTATAACCATAGACTGACTTTCTCTATTTGTGAACTTTATATACATGGGATAATTTAGAGTGTATCATTTTGTATCTGGCTTTTTTTCGCCACTCAGTATTATCTGTGAGTTCATGTTATATCAGTAATTTGTTCTTTTTTTAATGCTGTCCTGTATTCCATTTATTACTTTTACTGTTGATGAACATTTTGATTGTTTTCATTTTGGGACTTTTTTATGAATGAAGTGACAATGAACATTCTTGTACAAATCTTTTCGTGAACATATTTGGCATATCCCATTGTGATTTTGATTTGCATATCTCTGATGACTAATGATATCGTGTTAGTCAACTATGACTCGCTAATAAACAATCTGAAAATTGCCAGTGGTGTACAACAATAAGTATTTGTTGGTCATGATTTTTTGGGTCAGATGGGTCAGCTTTATTCTGAGTATCCTATCTTCCTTCCTACTGGGATCAGTAGGCTAGCTGATGCATGTTCTCATGGTAGTTGCACAAAGTGCTAGATGGCTTACCTAGCTTACCACACACATTTCAAGACCTTGTTTGCATCATGTCTGCTGACTTCTCTAAATTGTCATGTATTTTAGCCTAAATTTGAGGGAAGGGGAGGTGTGCTTCTTCAATGGACACTGAAGTATTTTTGAACGATAATCTAATCTACCACAGATGTTGAATTCTTTTTCTTATCTTTCTTGGCCATTTGGATATTTTCTTACCCACACACCTTGCATGGGTAAGAAGTGCAGAATCCTAACCACTGGACTGCCAAGGAAGTCCCCTGGATATATTCTTAAGAGCTACTGTTCTATATATATTGTTGCTGGCCATGTTTACTGTATCTGCAATATTGATTACCTCCTTAGGAAAGCATGTTGATTGCTTGCTCATTTAAAAATTTTTTTTTATTTTAAATTTTTTAGGAATTAATTTATTTTAACTGGAGGATGATTACTTTACAGTATTGTGATTTTTTTTTTTAACCATACATAACATTTAAAGCCACATACTGTCAAATTGTTGAAAGTAGCTCTTAAAGAAGTCAAATACAGTGGTGTATACACAGAAAACAGATGAGAAAGTATGAAAAAGTTGCAGTGAAGTTTTAATAACAACCTTAGGCAATAAAAATGATTGGTAAAATATTTGAGTTAATGTTGATATGAATTTGTTTATTCTTTTAACAAACACAGTTTTGAGCTGTGGATACTGATGATGAAAAAGGCAAGTCTTTTCCTTTTAATGGGGAAGTCAGACAATAAACAAAAATGTGAGTAAATAATATAATTCCAAATAGTGCATCAAGTCCTCTGATTAAAAATAAATCTGGGCAAAAAAAAAAAGAAAAATCAGGGCAAGGACAATAGAGTGGAGAAAGAGGGTTATTTTAAATAGGACTGTAAAAAAACCCTGTCTGAGGAGTTGGCGTTTGAGCAGAGACCTCAGTGATATGAAAGAAGGTTCAGGTAGAGAGAGCAGGAAACAAACAGAGGTCCTGAAGCAGATATAAGCTTAAAAACAGAAAAAAGACCAGTGAGGCTATACTGGATTGGAGTGAGGGAAAGATGGTTAGGGCATATAGTAAGGAGTTTCAATTTTATTTAGTTGTGTTAAGGTGAGCCATTCAAGGTTTTCAATAGGAGAGTGTCAAGGTCTCATTTACCTTTAAAAAGGGTGACTGCAAGTTCTGTTGTATATAAACAGGCTGTAACGGAGCAATGATAGAAGAAGGATATCACACTGTAAGTAACTCAGCTGCTGCTGCTGCTGCTAAGTCGTTTCAGTCGTGTCCGACTCTGTGCCACCCCATAGACGGCAGCCCATGAGGCTCCCCCGTCCTTGGGATTCTCCAGGCAAGAACACTGGAGTGGGTTGCCTGATGACAGAATAGTAGTGGGCTTTGAAGTAAGTGATACAGATAGAAATGGTGAAGACTGGTTAGATTCAGGATATATTTTAAAGGCAGACCAATGTAATTATTGATGGATTGAATCTAAGGAGTTTCCTTATAGAATTCCTTAGAAGGGAGGGATTGGAAAAATGTAACTATAAAGCATTAGGGTAAATTGCCTACTATAACTGAAAAACCTCCAAATATCAGTGGCTCTACTCAATAAAATTTTATTTACTTCACAATCCAATAAAAGTGGATTGGGTTGGGGTGATGGTGGGTAGTCTTCTCCTCGTGGTCACGGGGGACTCAGGGTCCTTCATCTATTGGCTCTGTGTCCCTTAGGATCTTAGAGCTTTTCTCTGGATCCTCTGGAGAAGGCAATAGCAACCCACTCCAGTACTGTTGCCTGGAAAATCCCATGGATGGAGGAGCCTGGTAGGCTGCAGTCCATGGGGTCGCTAAGAGTCGGACGTGACTGAGCGTCTTCACTTTCACTTTTTACTTTCATGCATTGGAGAAGGAAATGGCAACCCACTCCAGTGTTCTTGCCTGGAGAATTCCAGGGACGGGGAAGCCTCGTGGGCTGCCATCTATGGGGTAGCACAGAATCGGACACGACTGAAGTGACTTAGCAGCAGCAGCAGCTGGATCCTCTTCATTTTTCCAGCAAATACGGAAAGGCAGATCCTTTTCTTTAGGGACTTTTAATGGCTCAGCCTGCCCACATGTCACTGGTGTGGGACATAATCGCAGTGTAACTAACTGCAGAAAAGGTTGGGGAATAAAGTCTAACTTTGCGCCCAGAAGAGGAAGAATTGTTGTTCAGTCACTCAGTCATGTCCAACCCCATAGACTGCAGCACTTCAGGCTTCCCTGTACATCACCATCTCTTGAAGTTTGCTGAAACTCCTGTCCATTGAGTCAGTGATCCCATCCATCCACCTCATCCTCTGTTGTCTGGTTCTCCTCATGCCTTCGATCTTTTCCAGCATCAAGGCCTTTTCCAATGAGTTGGCTCTTTACGTCAGGTTGCCACAGTATTGGAACTTCAGCATCAATCCTTCCAATGCATATTCAGTACTGATTTCCTTTAGGATTGACTGGTTTGATCTCCTTGCAGTCCAAGGGACTCTCAAGTGTCTTCTCTAACACCACAGTTCAAAAGCATTAATTCTTCAGCACTCAGCCTTATGGTCCAACTCACATCCATATATGACTACTGGAAAATCCATAGCTTTGACTACACAGTCCTTTGTTGGCAAAGTAATGTCTCTGATTTTTAATATGTTGTCTAGGTTTGTCATAGCTTTTCTTCCAAGGAGCAAGCTTCTTTTAATTTCATGGCTGCAGTCACCATCTGCAGTGATTCTGGAGCCCAAGAAAATAAAGCCTGTCACTGTTTGCGTTGTTTCCCCATTTGTTTGCCATGAAGTGATGGGACCAGATGCCATAATCTTTGTTTCTTTAATGTTGGGTTTTAAGCCAGGTTTTTCATTCTCCTCTTTTGCCTTCATCAAGAGGCTCTTTAGTTCCTATTTGTTTTCTGCCATAAGGGTGAAAGCAATCTGCATATCTGAATTTATTGATATTTCTCCTGGCAATCTTGATTCCAGCTCGTGTTTCATCCATCTGATTTTACGTGATGTACTCTGCATATAAGTTAGCAAGATGACAGTATAGAGCCTTGACGTACCCCTTTCCAAATTTTGACCCAGTCCATTGTTCCATGTCTGGTTGTTTCTACAGTTTTCTCAGGAGGCAGGTAATACTAGTGGACTGGTATTCCCATCTCTTTAAGAATTTTCCACAGTTTGTTGTGATCCACACAATCAAGAGCTTTAGCATAGTCAGTTAATCAGAAGTAGATGTTTTTCAGGAATTCTCTTGCTTTTTCTATGGTCCAGTGGATGTTGGCAATTTGATCTCTGGTTCCTCTGCCTTTTCTAAATCCAGCTTGAACACCTGGAAGTTCAGGTTCATGTACTGTTGAAGCCTGGCTTGGAGAATTTTGAGCATTACCTCACTAGCGTGTGAGATGAATGCAATTGTGCAGTAATTTGAACATTCTTTGGCATTGCCTTTCTTTGGGATTGGAATGAAAACTGACCTTTTCCAGTACTGTGGCCATTGCTGAATTTTGCAATTTTGCTGGCATATTGAGTGCAGCACTTTCACAGTGTCATCTTTTAGGACTTCAAATACCTCAGCTAGAATTCCATCACATCCACTAACTTTATTTGTAGTGATGCTTCCTAAGGCCCACTTGACTTCATACTCCAGGATGTCTGGCTCTACGTGAGTGATCACACCATCATGGTTATCTGGGTCCTTAAGATCTTTTCTGTGTAGTTCTTCTCTGTATTCCTGCCACCTCTTACTAGTATCTTCTGCGTCTGTTAGGTCCATACCATTTCTGTCCTTTATTGTGCCTATCTTTGCATGAAATGTTTGCCTGGTATCCCTAATTTTCTTGAAGAGATTTCTAGTCTTTCTGTTCTGTTGTTTTCCTGTATTTCTTTGCATTGATCACTGAGGAAGGCTTTCTTATCTCTCCTTCCTATTCTTTGGAATTCTGCATTCAGATGTGTATATCTTTCCTTTTCTCCTTTGACTTTCACTTCTCTTCTCAGCTATTTGTAAGGCCTCTTCAGACAACCATTCTGCCTTTTTGCATTTCTTTTCTTGGGGATGGTTTTGATCACCACCTCCTGTCCAGTGTTATAACAGCATAGGCTCACTTCATGTCTCTGAGTCACATTTTTGTAATTCTCTCAACATTTCAAACTTTGTCATTATTATTATATTTATTATGATTATCAGTGATCTTTGATGTTGCTACTGTAATTGTTCTGAGGTGCCACAAACCACACCCATATAAGACAATGAATTTAATCAGTACATGTTGTATGTGTTCTGGCTGCTCCAGGGATTGGACAGTCCCCTATCTCTTTCCCTCTTCTCAGCCCTCCCTATTCCCTTAGATATGAAGTACTGAAATCATGCCAATTAATAGTTCTACAGTAGCTGCTCAGCATTCAAGTGAAAGAGTTGCATGTCTCTCACTTTAAATCAAGAGTTAGAAATGATTCAGCTTGGCAAGCATGGCATGTCAAAAGCTGAGACAGGTTGAAAACTAAGCCTCTTGTGTCAGTTAGTTTGATGCCATTGCAAAGGAAAACTTCTTGAAGGAAATTAAAAGTGGTACTACAGTAAACAATGTATAAAAGAAAGTAAAATAACCTTATTGCTGACATGGAGAACATTTTAGTGGTATGGACAGAAGATCAAACCAGTTACAATATTCCTTTATTTCAAAGACCAATTCAGAGCAAGGAAGGCCCCAACTCTCTTCAATTTTATATAGGCTGAAAGAGGTGAGGAAGCCAGAAGAAAAGTTTGAAGCTAGCAGAGATTGGTTCATGAGGCTTAAGGAAAGAATCTGTCTCCATAACACATAAGTGCAAGGTGAAGCAGCAAGTGCTGATGTTGAATTTGCACCAAGTTATTCAGAAAATCTAAGATAATTAAGGAAGATTGCTTAAACAACAGATTTTCAATGTAGATGAAACAACCTTCTACTGGAAGAAGATGCCGTCTAGAACTTTAATAGCTAGAGAGGAGAAGTCAGTGGTTGTTTGCAAAGGTCAGGATGTCTCTTGTTAGGGGTTAATGCAGCTTGTGACTTGAATCCTAGTGCTTATTTATTCAAAAATCGTAGGGTCCCTAAGAGTTATGGTAGATCTACTCTGCTTATGGTCTGAAATGGAACAAACCAAGCCTGGATGCTGGTGTATTTATTTACAAGATGGTTTACTGACTATTTTAAGCCCACTGTTGAGACCTACTGCTCAGAAAAAAAAGATTCCTTTCAGAATGTTACTGCTCATTGACAACACACCTGGTTATCCAAGAGCTCTGATAGGTATGTATGATGTTATTGTTTTTATGCTCCCTACCAAACATCCTTTCTGAAGGCCATGGATCAAGGTGTAATTGTTACTTTCAGGTCGTCTTATTTAAGAAAAACTTTTCATAAGCCTATAGTTGTCATAGAGAGTGATTCTTCTGATGGTTCTAGGAAAAGTCATTTGAAAAGCTTCTGGAAAGCACTCACCATTTTAGATGCCATTGAGAACATTTGTGATTCATGAGAAGATATCAAAATTCACAGGAGTTTGGAAGAAGCAGATTACAACCCTCCTGGCTAACTTTGAGGAATTCAGTATTTCAGTAGAAGAAGTGAATGCAGATGTGATGGAAATAGCAAGAGAATTAGAATTGGAATCCGAAAATGCGACTGAGTTGCTGCAATTTCATGTTAAAACCTGTAGATGAGTAGGTGCTTCTTATGGATGAGCAAAGAAAGTGGTTTCCTGAGGTGGAATCTACTCCTTGTGAAGATGCTGTGAAGATTACTGAAATGACAATACAGGATTTAGATTATTACATAAAAGTAGTTGATAAAGCAGCAGCAGGGTTTGAGTGCATTGACTACCAATTTTGAAAGAAGTTCTGCGGGTAAAATGCTATCAAACAGCATTGCGTGCTACAGAGAAATCATTTATGAAAGGAAGAGAGTTGATGCAGCAAACTTCATTGTTGTCTTATTTTAAGAAGTTGCCGTTGTCACCCCAGCCTTCAGTCACTGCCACCCTGATGATCAGCAGCAATCTGCATTTAGGGAAGAGCCTCCACCAGCAAAAAGATTACAACTCACTGAAAGCTTTTCAGTTAGCTTTTTTTTTTTAAGCAATAAAGTGTTTTTTAATTGAGGTATATACATTTTTTAGACATAATGCTATTGCACACTTAATAGACTGTATAGTGTAAATGTAACTTTTATATATAATGGGAAAGCAAAAAATCTTTGTGACTTCCTTTATTGTAATATTTCCTTTATTTTGGTGGTCTGAAACCAAAAACTGTAATATCTCCAAGGTATGTCTGCATGTGATTATACATTAGTATGGTAATGAGTATATTTATTTATAGAACATTTCAATTTTAAGTACTAAGAAATGAAAAAACCTGAATACTAGCTCTTGAATACCACTTTTCCAGAGTCATTTTTCTAACATAACTTCAAAATGTTTAATAACTCTCTCCCCATGAAATGTATAGCAAGCAGTACACAAGTCAGTAATGTTTTCTCAAAGGATCCTACCTTGATAGTAGAATGTTCTTTCAAAATGTACTGATGAGTCTTTTGCTTTGAAGCTGTAGCAAAGCTAGGTTTTCATTTTTAAGTTGTACATTTTCCTGATTCTGTCCTTTGAGTTCTCTTGTTACTGAGTAATAAGTTATGATCTTGCTTGCTAAACTGCATAAACAGATCCCTGTGATAAAGTACATATAAAGAGAAAGGCCAGTTCTTTTTTCTTGTTGAAAAATAACTTGGGAGAACTTGATAAAAAGTAAAAGCAACAATGCGTATTTTTTTTTGCAAATTAAGTTTTATTAGCATATAGCTGCAAAACACTTCATTAAAAATATTTAGTTATTCCTTTTGATCTTTTTTTTTGTAACCAAACTTCTCATTTAAAGGAAACTGTATTCCTGAACTCTGTTTCCTTCACCATAGTTTTTCCTCTGTAATTAGTCTCTTCTAACTCCGTCCAGTGAAGAACATCATAAGCTTGCCTATTCTGAACCACACCCTACTGACCACAGCAACCGTCTCACCACATTGTTTTTCTCTGTTAGTGTATACTTTTGAAGTAACTGCTTTGGGATAGGGCATAAAAAATATTAAATAATTTTCTTTATGAAAAATATAGCAATGTCTAATTGGTATTAAGTGCCAGGAATTCTTAATATGTATAGTTTTATTTTCACAGTTTGTTGTTTATCCCGACATCATTATTAATCCTTTCTCTGCTGATTTGAAATATCAATCGTAAATTATATATATATATATTGCTCTTTTAGCCTTAATCTCTGTTTTACAAGATAATAGTTTTATTTCCTATCTCATAGAATTTCTGTTCAATTAGAATGAAGTAATGCATGTCAAATTTATTTTTGGTGAAAACTATAAAAGGAAAATTTGAAGATTTTTTTCAAAAGCGAATATTTTGGTCCATCATATATATGTATACCTTTATATACAATTTTATATTTTATATGTTTTTACTTGACATTGTATTGTTCATCCCTTGCCACGTTTCTGCATGGTTGGTATTACAAGTATCCTTCACCATCCATATCTGTTTAATTCTTCAGTTTTGATAGTGAATTTGGATGTCTCAGTGGTACTGCCTTATTTGAATTTATTTGATTACCCAAGTGGATAGCAAATAGTACGATAGTGAAGGAAATATCCAAAAATATATTCAAATATATTTGGCTCCTGAATTTAGATTGTGAGATTTTTTTGGATATGAGAAATTTGTATAATAAAGGATACCTATATTATCAAAGGATATTGTACTGAACCTATTGTAGTGGGTTCTTTTGGTCACAGAGAGCAGAAACCCAACTCGAAGTGGCTCAGGGAATAAAAAGGAATTGACTGGCACACTTAAAAAGGCAATTCAGTGGTTGAGTTTATCAGAGACACAGCTAGATTCAGTGGCTCAGTGTTGTAAGGCCTTGCTGTGTGTTGAGTTAGTTCCTTTCTTTAACTGCAGAGAGGCTTCTTCTATGCATTCAGAGAAGATGGCTGCCAACAGCTCTAGATTTATATCTTAGGTTAGCAGTCCTAGTAGGAAAAATAAATACTTCTTTCCTAATAGTTACAGCAAATTTTCAATAGATTGTCCCAGTAAGCCACTGTCGCTAAGGAGAATGAAATAAACTGGTTGGCCAGGCCTGTGTCTCGGCTAACTGGAGGGTGAGGTCAGTCCATTCAAACTGTGTCAAATGGCAAGGGAGGAGGTCTTCTGAGGAAAATCATAGAACTTTCACCAGAAGAAGCTACAGAGTACTTACTGATAAACCAATAGATGTCCACACACCTATGCTGTGGTGTGTCATACGATAACTCATTTCTTCCATCACCCTTTCTTTAGTTGAAATACTACAAGGTTTTTTTCTTTTAGTACCAAATTTGGCTTTTAGTTGCTGTTGATCTACCAAAGGTTAAAATTGGGCTCTAACAGCCTGTCTAGTGATGAAGATCAGCTAATATGCACTCTTAACACATGTTAACCTGAAAAGCTATTTCATAACCCACCTTTTTACTCTTGTTTTTAAATTCTTCCAGAAAAAGTGTAATTTTTTTCTTTCCATAAGAGTTACCTGTCTGCCTTTGACTTAAATCTTATTTAGTCTTGTTTACCAAAGAACCTTGGCTTATTAGACCTTCTTTTTTTTTTAAGTTTTTGGTGTCTGCTTCTCTGTTTGATTCTATTTATAATCATAAAGGTGTGTTCTCAAGCCCTCTAACTAATAAACATTTCACTCATATGTCTTCTCCTTTCTCCTATAGCAGATATGAGAACACCTGCTAGTCTACTTACTTGCCAGTCTGTCACTTCCTGTTTAACTTATTATAGTTTTTTTCTGTTTTCTGCTTTTCAGGGTCACCATTGATATCCAGGGACTTTTGTCTCAGGTGTAAACCTAGTATTACAGTATGTAAAAGCTAAAATGGGCTTAAGAGATATTTAACTCAACTTTCTTTTTCCATTTTGCTTGAAGTTATTTTGATTATACCAACTTTGTTTTGGCTAGAATTTACATGTATAGCTTCTTTTTTTTTTTTTTTTTTTTTTTAAACTTTAGGTTCTGTATCCTCATATTATACACTTGTGTGTATTGAAATCAGCACATAGGTAGACTTTAAAAATCTGCTCTGAAAATCTTTTGTTTTCATTAGTGCATTCACACTTAATAATTTAGTTACTTATATTTAGTTTGCTTTCTGTTTGTTCTATCTGTTCTAAATGCTTCTGTTGCCCTCTTTTGAATAGATTATTTTTTATCATCCCATATTTTCATTCTATTAGTTGTGAAGTTATGTTTTTATCCTTATTTTTTTAATTGTTATCCTAGAATAGGGGTCGGCATCTTTTTCTTTTAAGGGACACATAATAAACATTTTCAGTTTTATGGACTATATTGGTCTCTGTCATAATTGTTCAGTTCTGCCAGTACAGTACAAAAGCATCCATAGGTAATAGGTAACAGTGTAAATTGTAGAGGACTAGATGTAATCAACCAGACAAATGAGCACTGGTTTGAGATCAAAAATTGGGAGAATATTTTTGTCTTTAAAGTGAGATAGTGGAAGAGGAACTGTAAGAGTGATTCATAAAAAAAAAAAAAAAAGAACCTATCAGGAAGATTATAAGAAAAATATTTGTAATGTGAGGGCTGTTTTTAGAATGAGAGGATGGCCACCTTAGTCAAATGCTGCAGTGTGGTGTGTTAAGATGAGGTTTGAGAAAAAACCTTTGGATTTGACAGCTTTGTGGTCATTGGTGACATCTTTCAAAAACATTGGCAGTAGCTTGCTATGTGGAAAGAGTGGTAAGGGAGTGGAAAGTGGAAATATAGACCATCGATTCCCAAATGCTATTCTCTGGACCAGCAACAAAAGAATCGCTTTGTTTTCCCAACCTCAGAACCATTTTGAGGCTTAGAAATGTATATTTTTAAAATGTTTCCCAGATGATTCTGATAAACACTCATGGCTTGCTGTCAAGATGTATTTATGAGTGATTTTTAAAAAAACATTCTGGGGGGGAGTGTGCTGCACAGCTTGCGGGATCTTAGTTCTCCATCCAGGTATTGAACCTGGGCCCCCTGCAGTGAAAGCATGGGGTCTTAACCTCTGGACCACCAGCAAATTTACGAGTGACATTTTGAGAGAACCCCTTTTTTTCTAACACAAAGAAGTGACTGTGTAACAAAAAGAGATAACTGAATTGACATAAATGGGGCTCAAAATAAGGCAAACATTTCTATCTTGGAAAGAGAATGGAACACCGAGCAGTGAGTAGGGCTTATGGCTGGGAGCTTTCAGGGAATGCAGCTGAGGTTTTGGCCTTTTTGAGATAATGCAGAAATGTCACTGGAATTGGACTAATCGTTGGTAACCACGAGTCCAGGGTAGGTGGGGCTCCTCTATTGAAAACAGTATTTCTGAGTTTGGTTCTGGGGCTGCCATACTATTCACCTTTATAGGTGAGTTATGCAGTATCCTCGGAGAAGGCAATGGCACCCACTCCAGTATTCTTGCCTGGAAAATCCCATGGACGGAGGAGCCTGGTAGGCTACAGTCCATGAGGTCACTAAGAGTCGGACACGACTGAGCAACTTGACTTTCACTTTTCACTTTCATGCATTGGAGAAGGAAATGGCAACCCACTACAGTATTCTTGCCTGGAGAATCCCAGGGACGGGGGAGCCTGGTGGGCTGCAGTCTGTGGGGTCGCACAGGGTCGGACACGACTGATGGGGCTTAGCAGCAGCAGCATGCAGTATCCTGGAATAGTACAGGGAACAGCCTGTGTGACCATAAGGAGTAGCTTTGCTGCTTTCTGTTGCCAGAGGCCATAGTTTATATGAGGCTTTATTCTAGGAATTCAGGAGAACACAAACATAGCTTTCCAACTAAAAACCTCCTGGCTTAAAACATACCTGTGCTGTTACTGTAGGTCAGATCTCCTTGTTTGAATAGACCAACTGTAAGAAAAATATTTATGAGATAACTGGGAAAATTAAATGTCAGTCGTATTAAAAATATTAATTTAAAGGTTAATAGTATTGTAATAGTATTAATAGTATTGTGGTGGTGTTAAAAAAAGCAGTAAAATTGGGTTCTTAGTAAATGTTGTAATGAAAAACAAGTCGTCCATCAAAAAGTGTACCTATAAAGCTAAATTCTCAAACTAATTAAGTCATCTAATGCTGAGAAAAGTAAGAAAATCAACAATCATAAGAGCAGTTCACTCTGATCACATTAAAATATTATTCTGAAAAATATCCAGTTATGTATGATGTTTAAGGAGGTAAGTAAACAAGTATTATCTCTTAAAACAATTGCGAAATTTAAATTGAAAAAAGATTGGATGAATATGAAAATAAGATAATCCTTAGCAGTAAAACAATGTGATTACAAAAAACAACAACATGGTGTTTATGAATGGGAAGTCAGTAGGATGTCAGTTTTTTCCAATATTGATCTATAAAATCCATCAAAATGCCGAAAAGTTTTTTCATTGTAGTTGATAAACTGATATTTAAAATTTTTATGGTGGTACATAGTTAAACTAACATTAAAGAGGAACAAATTGAGGTGATATGCCCTCCAGATATAAAGCTATACTAATTAAGATAGGCTTACTGTTGGTAAATAGACTAGTGAGAAAGATTACAGAGCCCAGAACAGATTGATACTTATATGGAATTAGCCACATGGCAGAGGTAGCATTATGAGTCAGTGAGGAAAGATTAGAATCTTCATTGTGGTGCTGGTTCAGTGGCTAATCTGAATTTGATTTGAAAATAATTATGAGCCCTGTCTTACAACATACATGAAAATAAGTTATGTATGCATTAAAGACTTAAATAAGAAAAGCAAAATTTTGGTCTTTTAGGAGAAAATATAGGATAATAACTTTATATCCTTAGGATAAAGGAAGATTTAGAAAAACTATACCAGGAGATAATAGTATATAGGTTTTAGAGCCAGACTGCCTGCTTCAAATCTCAACTTTATCACATTTGGTCAAGTTATGTAAAATTTATGTGTTTTCTCTTTTGTAAAAATGATGATAAAAACAACCCTCAGGGATGACTTGGGAGTTTTAAATTAAATAATTCATGTGCAATGCTTTGAAAAATGACTAGTACAAATAAACACATAATAAAAGTTAACTGCAATTGCTAATGTTGCTTATTAAAAAAGAAATAGTAACCTGTAAAGGGTTGATAAATTTATCAAAAATATAACTTCTGTACAACAAAAGGCAACATGAACAAAATAGAAGGATAAGCTACTGAATGGTAGCAGATATTTGTCACTCATTCAACTAAAAATTGAATATATGGGATATATAAAAAACTCATTCAAATTAATAATGAGAAAACAAATCAAAAAGGGGAAATTGAATAAACAATCATAGCCCCAGTGGCAAATGATAGGATGTGTTACTACCCCTTCTCAGTGGTCATCAGGGAAATACAATTTGAAGTACGAAACATCTTTTTACATTTCTTACATTGGCAGAAACTCCAGTCTGACAGTACTGACTTTTGGTAAGGAGGCAGAGAAACACAAGCTCTTCCTAGGTGACTGCAGTAGTCAGTTGATACAACTACTACGGAGAGCATTTTGTTAGTATCTAGTATAGTTGGAGAAGGCAGTGGCACCCCACTCCAGTACTCTTGCCTGGAAAATACCATGGACGGAGGAGCCTGGTAGGCTGCAGTCCATGGGGTCGCAAAGAGTCAGACACGACTGAGGGACTTCACTTTCTCTTTTCACTTTCATGCATTGGAGAAGGAAATGGCAACCCACTCCAGTGTTCTTGCCTGGAGAATCCCAGGGACGGGGCAGCCTGGTGGGCTGCCGTCTATGGGGTCACACAGAGTCGGACACGACTGAGGTGACTTAGCAGCAGCAGCAGTATAGTTGAAGGATTCTCTTGTTGTTTTCTTGGTTATAACTCCATCTAGTTTAATTTCTGTTTATCTGATCTCATCTTTTTACTGTTTTTACTTTCACGAATTTTTGCTTTGTTGGTAACACTCTTTCTTGGTTTTGCTTTATCCATAAGAGCTTTTGGATATATGATGATTAGATTTATGTGATTGTTTTGTCCATCTTAATTCAGTGTTCAGTGAGGCTCTTTTTCATATGTAAAGAAAGAAGTTGATTCTGATCCCAGGTACCTACTCAGAAACATTTGAGATAGTAGAGGACAAATTAATTATTATTTTTACTTTTTGGGTTTTGAATTACTAATATAACAAAACATTGAAAAAATTTTGGCTGCTTTAGAAAGCATCCAGGTTTGGACAATATATGAAATATTGGGATCTCAGTTAGACTGTTTTCAAGAACTGTTCCTATTCTAAGAGAAGAGTTGGGATTTTTTGTTCTAAAAGATATAATCAACATAATTGTTAAGCCTCTTTTTTGTGTAATATGACTTCTTAGTGTTTCACATCTTTTATGTTGCAGTTTTTTTGCCATGAAAATGATTTGTGCAGTCCTGAACACATACCATCCATGCTGATGGGACAGGATCCAATATGAATATAAATGATGGAGGAAGACGACGCTTTGAGGATAATGAGCATACATTACGTATATATCCTGGGACAATTTCAGAAGAGACGATCTACTGTCCAATTCCTGCCAGAAAAAACTCCACGGCTGCTGAGGTGATTGACTCACTTATAAACAAGCTTCATCTTGACAAAACAAAATGTTACGTTCTAGCAGAGGTAAAAGAATTTGGTGGAGAAGAATGGATACTCAATCCAACAGACTGCCCAGTTCAGCGAATGATGTTATGGCCCCGCATGGCTCTGGAAAATCGCCTGAGTGGAGAGGACTACCGTTTTCTTCTGAGAGAAAAAAACCTCGATGGATCAATTCATTATGGTAGTCTTCAGTCATGGCTACGGGTAACAGAAGAACGTCGCAGGATGATGGAACGGGGTTTCCTTCCACAGCCTCAGCAGAAGGACTTTGACGATTTATGTAGCTTACCTGATTTGAATGAGAAAACTCTCTTAGAAAACCTACGAAATCGCTTTAAGCATGAAAAAATTTATACCTATGTTGGCAGTATTCTAATAGCTATTAACCCATTCAAGTTTCTTCCTATTTATAACCCCAAGTATGTCAAAATGTATGATAACCATCAATTGGGAAAACTTGAGCCTCACATTTATGCTGTGGCTGATGTAGCTTATCATGCCATGCTTCAGCGCAAAAAGAATCAGTGCATCGTTATTTCAGGAGAGAGCGGTTCTGGAAAGACTCAAAGCACGAACTTTCTTATTCATCACCTCACTGCCCTCAGTCAGAAAGGATTTGCCAGTGGAGTGGAACAAATTATTCTTGGCGCTGGACCAGTACTTGAGGTAAGTGTATAGAAATAATTTTTCTTACTCTTAAACATATCTTAAAAAAAATTAAAATTTGTTAGATGTGAGAAAATGGAATAAACTAAATAGAAGTATAGATATCATTTTTTAGTTACCAAGGAAAACTGGAAGATAGGGGACAGTGTGGAAGATTGAAAGATGTAACAGTGGCAGTATTTTTTCAAAGAGGAACTTTGGGCCATAGTGATGCAAAGGAAAGAGATAACTGGAGTCAGATATATCCCCCTGTAAAGGGAGATAGCAGGGGCAGGACTCCTGTGTGTAATTGACTATGGTAATGGGTAGTTGGGGAAAATATTCTTTTCAATATATTTTTGTCTTTGCAGCTTTAAAATCTGTGCCTAGGATTGAAATTCTAAGGGTTCATCTTTGAAAATACAGAGACTATGGGAAAAATTTTTTAGTTATGTTTTATAAGTAATATCATCAAGGGTAGAGAGGAAACAATACACTTTTTGTTTTAGAGCTTAAAGGAGAGTTAATATTACTTGTTTTGAAAGAGTTTTTGTGAGGTGCAATTGCACAGATTTAAAGTGTACAATTTGATAAATTTGTCATATGTGTATACTCATTAAACCACCAACACAGTCAAGATACTAAACATATCCATTATCCCTAAAATTTTCTCGTATCCTTTTGCCATGCCTCTTTCTCACTTCTCCTTCTCCTCTCATCTACAAGAAACCTCTTATGTGCTTTCTGTCATTGTAGGTTAGTTTGTACATTTTACAGTTATATAAAAATGGAATTGTGTAGTACGTGCTATTTTATGTTTGACTTCTCTCACATGGTATAGTTACTTTGTGTGTGTGTCAACAATCCCTTTTGCTAAGACAGTATTCCATATTGCATTGTATGGGTTTACCACACTTTGTTTATTCATTCATCTTTTGATGAACATGTAGGTTGTTTCCAGTTTTTGGTTATTATATGTAAAATAGTATGTTTTTGTGTGGACATAACCTGTTTTTTTTTCTTGGGTAAATAGCTAGGAGTGGAATGACTGGATCATATCATGTATGTTTTTGTATTTTAGTCGCTAAGTCCTGTCTGACTGTTTTGCCACCCCATGGACTGTGTAGCCCACCGGGCTCCTCAGTCCATGAATTTCCCAGGTAAGAATACTAGAACAAGTTGCCATTTCCTTCTCCAGGGAATGGTCCTGACCCAGGGATCGAACTGGCATCTCTTGCATTGGGAGGCAAATTCTTTACCACTGAGCCACCTGGCTAGCCTGGGTCCTATCATAGGTATATGTTTAACTTTTAAAGAAACTGCCAAACTTATGTATAAATTGTACATACTGTTTTACATTCCCACCAAGCAGTGTATACAGTTCATGTTATTCCATATCCTTGCTAACCTTTGATACAGTCATCCTTTCTAATTTTAGCCTTCAAATAGGTATACAGTGGTATCTCATGATTTTAATGTGTATTCTATAATACATTCATGATGTGAACACCTTTTCATGTGTTTATTTGCCACTTATATATCTTCTTTGGTCAAGTGTCTGTCAAAATCTATTGCCCAGCTTGTTATTGTTGTGTTTAGAGAGTTCTTTGTGTATGCTGCTAAGTCGCTTCAGTCGTGTCCGACTCTGTGCAATCCCATAGATGGCTGCCCACCAGGCTCCCCGGTCCCTGGGATTCTCCAGGCAAGAACACTGGAGTGGGTTGCCATTTCCTTCTCCAATGCATGAAAGTGAAAAGTGAAACTGAAGTCGCTCAGTCGTGTCCAACTCTTAGCGACCGCATGGACTGCAGCCTACCAGGCTCCTCCGTCCATGGGATTTTCCAGGCAAGAGTACTGGAGTGGGTTGCCATTGCCTTCTCCATTCTTTGTGTATACTGGGTGCAAATCTGTTATCAGACATGTGTTCTGAAAATATATACACATCTTCTCCCAGATTTAACCCTCTCTTTTTTAGAATTTAAATTTTAAAATTTTCATAATGAAGTAGGTTGATTTACAGTGTTGTGTTAGTTTCTGGTATACTGGAAAGTGATTCAGTTATATATATCCCTGGTGGCTCAGATGGTAAAGAATCCACCTGTGATGCAGGAGACTCCTGGGTTCAATCCCTGGGTTGGGAAGATCCCCTAGAGGAGGCATGACAACCCACTCCAGTATTCTTGCCTGGAGAATCACATGGACAGTGGACCCTGGCGGGTTCCATGGGGTCGCACAGAGTCAGACACAACTGAGCGACTGAGCATGCACGCACACACACTTTTTTTCGAATTCTTTTCCATTATGGTTTTTTACAGGATATTGAATGTGATTCTTTATATATAATTATAAATCAGATAATCATATACATATTATAACCATATAATATGATTATACAGTAGGGCCTTGTTGTTTATCTGTTTTATATGTAGTACTGTGTTTCTGCTAACCCCAAAGTCCTAATTTGTCCCCCTTTCACCCCTTTTTCCCTTGGGTAACCATAAGTTTGTTTTCTATGTCTGTGAGTCTGTTTCTTAGCAGTGAAAAGCTTAAGAAAGAAAGAAATGCCTAGGACCAGATGGATTCACTGATGTATTCTACCAAACAATTAAAGAAGAATTAACACAAATCCTTCAAAATTCTTCCAAGAAATAGAACAAGAGGGAGGAAAAGTTTCTAATTTTACAAGGTCCAAAATATTTCACTGATACTAAAATTAGACAAAGACACCACAACATAAGAAAACTACAGACCAATATCCCTTGAAACAGAGAAATTCTTAAGGAAATACTAGCAAACAATTCAGCAAAATATGAAAGAAGTATTATGGTAAAGGAGGATTTATATTAAGGAATGAAAGATTGGTTAAACAATATAAAAATAAATGCAGTGTTAAACATTAGTAGACTAAAGGACAAAAGCTACACCATTATCTGAATAGATAGCAGTAAAAGCATTTGACAAAAACAACACCTTTTCATGATTAAAACAAGCAGACAGAAAAAAGACACTCTCAACAAACAATAAGAAGGAACTTTCTCAGTCTGATTAAGAACACCTATTTATAAAAATATAGGTTAAAAACATACTTAATAGTAATGCTTTGGTCAGAAAGAAGATACAGATGTCTGCTCTCACCATTTCTTTTTTCTTCTGTTTCTTTTATTGAAGTATAGTTGATTTGCAATGTTGTTTTAGTTTCTGGTTTACAACACAAAGTGATTCAGTTACATATATATACACACACACACATATGTACACATACTTTTTTCATATTCTTTTCCATTATAGGTTATTACAAGATACTGAATATAGTTAATTCCCTTTGCTATACAGTAGGACCTTGTTGTTTATCTGTTTACACATAATAGTGTATATCTGCTAAGCTCAAATTCCAATTAATCCCTCTCCAACCCCTTTCCCCTTTGGAAACCAAATATTTTCTATGTCTATGTCTGTGAGCCTGTTTGTTTCATAAATAAGTTTATTTGTGTCATATTTTAGATTCTACATATGAAATCTATGGAATTTTCTTTCTCTTTCTGATTTCACTTAGTATAAAACCTCTAGGTCCATCTATGTTGTTGCAGAAGGCATTATTTTATTCTTTTTTATGGCCAAGTATTGTTCCATTGTTTATGTATCAATTCAGTTCAGTCGCTCAGTCGTGTCCAACTCTTTGCAACTCCATGGACTGTGGCACGCAAGGCTTCCCTGTCCATCACCAACTCCTGGAACTTGCTTAAACTCATGTCCATCGAGTCAGTGATGCCATCCAGCCATCTCATCCTCTGTCGTCCCCTTCTCCTCCTGCTTTCAATCTTTCCCAGCATCAGGGTCTTTTCCAGTGAGTCAGTTCTTTGCATCAGGTGGTCAAACTATTGGAGTTTCAGCTTCAGCATCAGTCCGTCCAATGAATATTCAGGACTGATTTCCTTTACGATTGACTGGTTTGATCTCTTTGCAGTCCGAGGGACTCTAAAGAGTCTTCTCCAGTACCACAGTTCAAAAGCATCAATTCTTTGGCACTCAACTTTCTTTTTGGTCCAACTCTCACATCCAGACATGACCATAGCCTTGACTAGATGGACCTTTGTCATCTAAGTAATGTCTCTGCTTTTTAATACACTGTCTAGGTTTGTCATGGCTTTTCTTCCAAGGGTCAAGCATCTTTTAATTTAATGGCTGCAGTCACCATCTGCAGTGATTTTGGAGCCCAAGAAAATGAAGTCTGTCACTGTTTCCATTGTTTCTCCATCTATTTGTCATGAAGTGATAGGACCAGATGCCATGATCTTTGTTTTTTGAATGTTGAGTTTTAAGCCAGCTTTTTCACTCTCTTCTTTCACTTTCATTAAGAGGCTCTTTAGTTCTTTGCTTTTTGCCATAAGTGTGGTATTTTCTGCATAGCTGTGATTACTGATATTTCTCCCAGCAATCTTGATTCCAGCTTGTGCTTTATCCAGCCCTGCATTTCACATGACGTGCTCTGCATATAAGTTAAATAAGCAGGGTGACAATATACAGCTTTGACATGTTCCTTTCCCAATTTGGAACCAGTCCGTTGTTCCATGTCTGATTCTAACCATTTCTTCTTGATTTGCGTACAGATGCCACATCTGTATCCATTCATCTGTCCATGGACATTTAGGTTGTTTCCATGTCTTGGCTCTTGTAAATAGTGCGGCTGTGAATATAGGGGTGCATGTATCTTTTCAAATTAGATTTTTCTCCTGATATATGCTGAACAGTGGGATTGGTGAATCATATGGCAGTCTACTTTTAATGGGAAAAAGGCTGCTATCAGTGAGTGATGACTTCTCATTAGGTCAAATAAAGATAGCCCTTTGAATGAAGTTTTCTAGGAAAATGCCAAATAGGTCAAATTGTGACGATTATCTGTGGGACAGGGCTTTGACTTTAACTATTCTGATCTTTCCAGTGGTTTTTATGTGAGACTGCTTTTTGAAAACTGTAATTGTAGGGCGTTGGTTTTCTTTTCAATGTGGAGCTAGGGAGAGGGAATTGGTAATCAGGTAAGTTAAAATGCCATCAGTGTTTGCTTTTCTTACTGAAATCCAGCTGTTTTCCTTGATTAAATATTATTCTTATAAGGGATTACTCTATGCCTTTCATTAACTTCCAGAATCATCAAAAAGTTGATTTTGACAATTTTTGTTAGTCTTATTTCTTTTATGAAGGGGAGAGGGATTTCAGAGACCTTTACCATTTTCTCTGATCTCATCCTTAGTAATCTTTCAAGAGACCTAAGTAATAAAATGTATTTTATATATTTACTCCTGTGGTTACTATTTCTGCTGTTTTCATTCCTTACATTGATCTGTATTTGAACATGGTATCATTTTCCTTCTGCACGAAGGATTTCCTTTGTTTCTTTTAGTGTGGGTTCACGTGTGATGAATATTTTCACATTTGTATATGTGAAATTGTCTTTTATTTGCTTTGTTTTTTAATATTTACTTTTAAAAGTAGAGATTAAAATTAAAAAATACCGTTACAGTAGAATTGTATAAATGATAAAACACACTAATTTGTGGTCATCTGTATGCAGTGTGGATGCAGAGTAGTTCTACTATTCTTGTAAAACTCCCTGATGCTTTTCCTTATTTTCACACTCTCTGCCCTTCCATACTCCCATTAACTTGTGGAGACAATTTGTTTGTTCTTCCTTCTTTTTTTTTTTAATGTCATATTAATGAAAACATACAGTATGTAATGTTTTAAGACTGCCTTCTTTCATTCAGCAGTATGTATTGAAGATTTCATTTAAGTTATTGAATATGTGAGTTCAACCGTGGGTTCTTAAATTTCAATTTTATTGAGATATAACTTGAAATAATATATAGCCACTTAAAATGTATGATTTAGTGATATTTGATAAATGCATATGCCAGGTAACCACCGTCATAGAATCAAGTTATAGAATATTTTCATTACCCCTTGTGTCCCTTTTCTAGACATTTCCCACTCCTACCCCATTCCCAGACAGCTTCTAATCTGCTGCTTGTTACTCTTGCTTTGCCTTTTCTAGAATTTTATATTATAATATGTACTCTTGTGTGTGGTTTCATAGCATAACGTTTAATATTTATCAGTGTTGACATCTGTATCAGTAGTTTCATCTTTATTGCTAGGTAACATTTCATTGCATGGTACATACTTAGTGTATATACTTACATGGTATATACTTAAGTATAACCCATTGCATGGATTGTAACTTAGGAAGCTTATATATATTTTTTTATTCTTTCTAAAATAGTATCGTAGTTTTTTTTTTTAATTTAAATTTATTTATTTAATTGGAGGCTAATTACTTTACAATATTATATTGGTTTTGCCATACTTAAACATGAATCCGCCACGGGTGTACACGTGTTCCCCATCCTGAACCCCCCTCCCACCTCCCTCTCTGTACCATCCCTCTGGGTCATCCCAGTGCACCAGCCCCAAGCATCCTGTATCCTGCATTGAACCTGGACTGGCGATTCGTTTCTTACATGATATTACACATGTTTCAATGCCATTCTCCCAAATCATCCCACCCTCTCCCTTTCCCACAGAGTCCAAAAGACTGTTCTGTGTCTCTTTTGCTGTCTCACATACAGGGTTATTGTTACCATCTTTCTAAATTCCATATATATGCGTTAGTATACCGTATTGGTGTTTTTCTTTCTGGCTTACTTCACTCTGTATAATAGGCTCCAGTTTCATCCACCTCATTAGAACTGATTCAAATGTATTCTTTTTAATGGCTGAGTAATACTCTATTGTGTATATGTACCACAGTTTTGTTTTAAATAGGCAAAATACAGTATAGTATATTGCATGATGAAACTTTATTTCATCTATACTATTCTAAATTATAATTGTTTTGATGTAATTATTCTTTTCCTAGCCTGTTATTTCAGTTGAGCAAGATTTTAAAATGTATATATGTATTAAATACGTATTATATATAAATGTATTAAGAAAATTTGCTGGCACAGGAATGTGAAAGTGAAATATGATTTGTAATGAGCAATAAGTTTTTACAATTAAGATTTATTTTACTCAGTAGCATAAAATGCAATCTACTTGACTTTATTGCAGATATTAGTTACTTTACCTGAAGTATGAGAGCCTGAAGCTATAAGTGAATTGCTTTTCTAGTATCTCTTTAGCACTTTTTTCTTGTTGAGATGATCTAAGGATATTCCATTTTAAAAAATAGAATTATTTATTTTGACAGGCCTTTGGAAATGCAAAGACAGCTCATAATAACAATTCAAGTCGTTTTGGCAAGTTTATTCAAGTAAATTACCAAGAAACAGGCACTGTACTTGGGTAAGTAGCAGTATCAGGCTTTGGAGATGTTTAAATGTTTACCATTGCCCCTTTATAAACCATAGGTTTTTCGTTTGCTCTTTAATGAAAATAGTGACATTAGTATTTACATTAAATTTTTTTTCTCAATTTTTTTTTCTTTTGGAAAAGTTCAAACCTGAGGAAAGTTCTAAGAATAGTGTACCATCCATCCACTCGTACTTAGATTTATAAATTGTTAACAACTATATGCATTTGCTTTATCTTTCTTTGTTATGCATATATTCATGAAAAAAAAATTGTCTTTGAGTAAGTTGGGTACATAACTGGACCCCTTGAAATAATTACTGTATTTCCTAAAGCAACCACAATGACATTTTCCTGTATACTATTTTATACTCAGAATATTTAATTTTGTCATAGTTACAGTTTTTGCTATTATAGTCAGTGATCAGAGTCCTATGATTGTGCCAGCAGTATTCTTTATAGCTTTTAAAAAATTAATAGACTACTTTTAGAACAGTTCTAGATTAATGACAAAAATGAACAGAATAAGGAGTGTTCCCTTATGCCTCTTGATGCTATCCCCTAGTTTCGTCTGTTGATAATATCTTGAATTAGTGTGTTCCATTTGTGTTGTTCATTGAATGGGCTTTGATAAATGTATAAAGGTATAGTTTCACTGCCCTAAAAATTCTCTGTGCCCACGTGTTCATCCCTTTCCACCCACTAACCTTTGGCAGCCGCCGATCTTTTCACTGTTGTAATAGGTTTGTCTTTTCCAGAATGTCACATAATTGGAAATTATATAGCATATAGTCTTTACAGATTGCATTCTTTCTTCTTTAGCAATATATATTGAAGAATCTTCCGTGTCTTTCATGGCTTGGTTTTATTGGATTAATAAATTTTGGAGTAATTAACATCTTTATTGTTTTTAGACATGTTTTTTAGCTTTTTATATTTCTTATTGAGTTTATTCCTAAATATTATGTTATTTTTAATGTTTTATTTTTATTAAAAGTGTGATTTTTCTCTTACATTATATCTTCTAAAATTGTACATTACTTGTATGTGTTAGTTGCTCAGTTGTGTCCGAATCTTTGCGACCCCATCAACTGTAACCTCCCAGGCTCCTCTGTCCATCAAATTCTCCAGGCAAGAATACTGGAATGGGTAGCCATTCCCTTCTCCAGAGGATCTTCCTGACCCAGAAATTGAACCCATATCTCCTGCACTGCAGGCAGATTCTTTACCATCTGAGCCACCAGGGAAGCCCCAATTACTTCTATTGATTTGTATATTAATTTTATATCTTACTATCTTGCTGAATTATTGTTTGTATTAGTTTTACTGTTGGTTGTTTCTCTTACCATTTCTAGGTTTATTATCTACTAAAATAGTTTAACTTTATTTTCTGTTCCTATATCTCTGATTATGTTCTATCTTGTTTGATTACATACCTGCTAAACTATGATAATATTTTTCTAGATACTTGTGTGAATGCCTTTACTTTTCTTCACTAAGTAGAATATTGGCTTTTCAGGACATATTATCATGTTAATGAATTAAGCATTGATTTTAATTTTCTTTGAGTATTTTTGTCAGTAACGGCTACTGAATTTTATTAAAGGCCTTTTTGGCATCCATGGAAATTAGTCTGATCGTCACCCTTGAATTTATTAATATTATCATTATTTTCCCAACATTGGATCATTTTGCATTCCTGAGAAAAGATTCTCATTTGATCAATACAAAGACACAAACACCCACAGATGTACACATACAGACATATTTTTATATGTACATATGTAAACTGGTTGTTGTGTTGTGTGCTAGTTTTTATTTATGATTTTTATATCCATATTAGTAAGTACTGTGTACTCACTCTCTATGAGAGTTCTTCCTTACATCCTGTTTCCTTCTTGAATTGAATCATATTTGTCTCTCTTTTTACATTTATAATATTCTGGTCATTGCTCTATAATAAATCCTGTCAGCTCAGTATGATAGCTGCTAGTTTGCCTGTTTTCTCCACTAGTTTGTGAGCTCCTTGAAAACAGGTAGTATATCACTTGAAAACAGGTAGTGTATCACTTATTTCTGTATCTGAACAGTGCTTACACAGTGCCCATTAATGAGTGCTTACTGAGGAAATTGGCAAGGTATAAACACATTTATTCCAGGATGTGGCAACAGCATGGGTATGTAAAGAAAGTATATCTTTGAGCCTTATTTAGTAGGCTAGCCAAAGTATAATATTTGAAAGAATGTACTCAGAGGTTAAAGTGTCTGCCTCCACTGCGGGAGACCCGGGTTCAATACCTGGGTTGGGAAGATCCGCTGGAGAAGGAAGTGGCAACCCACTCCAGTATTCTTGCCTGGAGAATCCCATGGACGGAGGAGCCTAGTAGGCTACAGTCCGCGGGGTCGCAAAGGGTCGGACATGACTGAGCGACTTCACTTTCACTTTCACTGTGGTATTGAGCCTGGAAATAAAGTAGAGTCTGTGTCATTGTAGGGTCTTGAGTGCCATGTTTTGAACTCCTGACTTCATTTTACTTTATGGAAAGTTAAAAAAAAAAAGGAGTTTATGAATTTAACATGGATAACACTAACAATGTCCATAACACGGAAGGCAGCTATGCTCACCACTGTACCATCAATGATAGTGGAAAATGTACTCTGAATAGTATTCTTTAGACTTTTGCATCTTTTCTAATAAAATATTTGTCTACCTTATATTGGGCTTTTATTATTTATATCAACCAATTCTGTTTTTATTCTAGTGCCTATGTTGAAAAGTATCTACTGGAGAAGTCTAGACTCGTTTATCAAGAGCATAATGAACGGTACATATTTTAATTTGTGTAATTGAGATTGTAATTAAATTGAGTGTAACACTTGTATCATACAGATTGACTTTTCAGATCTTTGTGTACTATGAGTTTTAATTCAGTTTATACCATGCATAGCTTTACATATAATTGCTATTTCTGTCATGGGAAGAATACTGTACTTTTTGAAGATGCTGTGAGATATTTTTATATGACTATATAGAATTACTGTCTTTTCTAAATTCTAGGAAGCCTATCAGAACAGGAAAATAGTGGTGTCTTAGGTGGTATCTTTTGTTTTGTTTTTCGATCTTTTGCTATGTCTTAGTGTTCTTTCTCTAATTTGAGATAAGTTTTTAATGAAGCTCTTAACTTTATTATAATCTTTGAGGTATATGGAATTTCAGAGATGATATATATGTAACTTCCTTTAGATGAGGAAGCCAAATATCAGAGAGATAAATGATTTGCTTCATGTTACAATGAGACAAAATGAAGAGCCAGACTTTGAAGTTAAGCAAGCCTACATTTCAAGTATTGGATATGCCTTTGGCATCTCACCTAACTTCTCTGCTTCTTAGATACTTTTTCCTATTTTGTAGATGGAAAACTATCCTTTAGTTGTTTAGAAGATTAAATGAAATAATGTTTATGAAATGCTTAGTGTAGTCCTTTTATATAATAAAGGTTCATTAAGCATTATCCTATGTTACTTTCTCTGTACTTTGTGTTGTTAGTGTTGTACAAATGTTTATAATAGTAGACTCATCAGTATGGATTTATAGTTGTTGCTTTTTGCCAATGTCTAGTTGGAGGGGAAAAAGCCTTACAAACAACACAGACATTTATACTACCTTTTACAATATTTACCTATGTAGTTACTGTTACTGATACTATTTATTTCTTCATGCTTAATTGAATCTTGTCTTCTTTAATTTCAGCCATAAAAGCTCCTTTTAGCATTTTTTATGGGGTCCATCTGTTAGCTGTGAAGTATTTAGTTTTGATCTATCTGGGAATATCCTAATTTCTTCTTTTTTTTTTTTGAGGATAGTTTTGCTGGATATATAATTCTTGATTTTTTTTTTTTTTTCTTTTAGTACTTTGAATCTGTTTTCCTTTCCATGGCTCTTGATGAGAAATCAGGTGGTAATCTTACATTAGGATCCCTTGATGAAGCATTTCTCTCATGGTGCTTTGAAAATTTTGTCTTTGTCTTTTTATAGTTTTAATTTGTCCAGATGTGGATCTCTTGAGTTTTTCTCTCCTGGAGTTCATTAAGTTTCTTAGATGTAGAGCTTAATGTTTATCATCAAATTTGGGGGGACTTTGATCATTGTTTTTTTCAAATATTCTTTCTCTTCTTTTCTTCTGCTTTTGGCACTCCCATTGTGCATATACTGGTGTTCCATATTGTTCATTTGTTGGTGTCTGTTTAATGGTGTCCCACAAAGCCCTGAGACTGATAATTTTTCTTTCTCTTCCTCAGACTAGCTAGCTTTAACTGACCTTTTTTCAAGTTCACTGATTCTTTCTTCTGCCTACAAATCTTCTGTTGAGCTCCTCTAGATAGGTTTCATTTTATTATATTTTTCAACCCTAGAATTACTTTCTGATTATTTTTTATAATTTGTCTATTCATCTATAGCTTCTATTTGACGAGACATCATTCTCATGCTTTAGTTCTTTAAACATGGTTTTCTTTAGTTTTTTGAATGTATTTAAAACAGCTAATTAAAAGTCCTATCTAGTAAGTTAGTCTCCAGACTGCCCCAGGAACAGTTATTAATGATTGTTTTTTCTCCTTTGTATGTGTTACAGTTTCTGGTTTCCTTGTATGACTTAAATTTTTGTTGAAAATTGGACATTTAGAATAATAATTGGACTTTCAAAATAATCATTTGGGAGCTGTAGATACGAGTTCCTCCCCCTCCTAGGATTTGTGGTTGTTAATTTTGTTCCTGCTGTTTGTGAATTTTCTGAGCTAATTTGAAGTCTAATTTTTTTTCGAGTTTAGCCATTTAAATACCTGCTTGGTTAACTTGTTTTTTAGTCACTAAGTTGTGTCTGCCTCTTCTGCTACTCCATGGACTGTAACCTGCCAGATTCCTCTGTCCATGGGATTTCCCAGGCAAGAATATTGGAGTGGGTGGCCATTTCCTTCTCCAGGGGATCTTCCCTACCCAGGAATCAAATTCGTGTCTCCTGCACTGGCAGGAGGATTCGTTACCACTAAGCCACCAGGGAAGCCCTTGGTTAGCTTCTCAGTGGTAGTTGGTCAGCTGTGTCCAAATCTTTGTGATCCCATGGACAGGCTTCTCTGTCCATGGAATTCTCCAGGCAAGAGTGTTTAGCCATTTCCTTCTCCAGGAGACCTTCCTCATCCAGGGATTGAACCTGGGTCTTATGCTTTGCAGGCAAATTCTTTACCGTCTGAGCCACCAGGGAGTGATTGAACATAGAATTCCATAAATGGTTGGTAACAATAAGTCTTCTAGTGTTTGTTTCAGGGACCATGACTTTTAACTCCTAGGCAGGCATTTTATAATTCTGCCTTAGTCTTTACTTCCTGCTTGTGGAGATCTTCAGAGTTAGTGATAGGTGAGAGCTTAGTATTTCCTCTTCTCTTTGCTGAGTAGACATGTAGCCCTGGGCATGGACACAACTTTATGCATGCATATGGCCTTCTAGATTCCCAGGAACTCACTGGAGCTTTTTAAAGCCTCTGTGGATGTCTCATTTCCCAGCATTTCTCTTTAAGTTGTTTGGTTAGCTTACAGTTTGCCCTAATATTTATTCATCGGTTCAGGCAGCTGGTATGTTCAAAAAAATTGCCACTAATTGTTTCTTACAAATGTCTCTGAAACAAAGATTTTCATACTGGGGTAATAACTCTGAATCGCATCAAATAAAGACAGAAATAGTAATGAAAGTGACTTCATCCACGGAACTACCAGACAGTTCAAATAATGATATTTTTCAGGGAATGAGGTTCTAAATGAACTTCACCCCTGTTCTGCCCTCTTCTGGAAGCTGCCAGACTTCTGGTGTCCACCTCAGTTGTAAGCTGTTGGTATTGAAAGCTACATGTATCTGGTAAGCAGGAGATGGAATAGGGCAAGTTAAAAGGCCACCAAGGTTCTGTTTATACTGACATTCAGCTCTTTTTCTTGTATAAACACTCTCTATATTGCTTTACATTTTTGGTTGATTTCTAGAGTTGATTCTGACAAATTTGCTAGTTTTCTAATTGGTCTTGTGGAGGGAATTTTTAGGGGTCTTTAGTGTATTGCTGCCTTCACCTTTGTCTTTTGATTCAACATACAAAACATTATCTTATTTTGTAGTACTTATTATTTGGCCGTCCCTTGTGGCTTGTGTAATCTTCATTCACCTACGAGGGATTGAACCTGTGTCATGGCAGTGAAAGCACTGAGTCTTAACTACTAAACTGCCAGAGAATTCCCCTGTAGTATTTCAGTAGAGTTTATCACCTTTGTATTAAAAAAATGAAGCAAAGCTGAAACCGTTTATAAATTAATTTCTTTTTCTTGTTAAATGATAACCATAGACCATGTTCATTATAAAACCATACTTCTTTGTTTCCAACAGGAACTATCATGTATTTTATTACCTTCTGGCAGGAGCAAGTGAAGAAGAGAGATTAGCATTCCATCTTAAACAACCAGAAGAATATCATTATCTCAATCAGGTGAGAGTTCATGAATATCATTTTGAAATGTAAGGCATTATTAAGTTTTAGCTCTTGAGAAAAGTTCTTTCCCTAGTACTCTGTTTTTGCAACCTGGTTGGTCGTGGCTGTTAACTAGCATTTTCATGTATACTATCTAAAAATTATGTGATGTACTTCTCAAGTGTAAAAATTAGTTTTATTCTTATATGAATCATAAAAGATAGTTATGTGCCTTTTGCTTTTTGTGAGACTCTTTGGGAGAATAATAAACTGTTTATAGATACCTCTAATTTAGAAAAATGGTTGACACTTTTCAATAAGTAAAGTGATTTACCTTTTACAGACCAGAGCATGTTAAATGTTACTAATGATTAATGCTTGCCCTAACAAAGGATTACTGAAACTTGTATTTGCATGTTTTGAAGCCTAATATATATACCTCTTTGCATGATATTATATACTGACTTAGAGTATGATTATTTTTATAATTTAGTGATTATCCTATTAAATACTCAGTGTGAAAATTCATTAAAGGAAATGACTTAGAGAATTTGTGTTTTACCTTGAAACTTAAAAAATTCTCCCCTAAACTTCCATAATAAGGAGTAATTCTCACAACTTTTCATTGCATTGGTTTATTCGATTTTATTTCTTATATTAACAAAAATTCTAGAATCAGTAATAATGAAATTGATCTGACAGTACATCATTTAGGTAACAGATTGTCTCCCCTCATTTTTAATTGTTTGAGGCAAGATGTAATGTTTGTGGAAAGAAATTCCTTTATGGTAATTTTAAAAGTTCTTCTGAGGGATATTAAATTGACACTTGGATGGTGGCTCAAAGATTGTAGTATGTATTTAGGGCTTTGAAAGTAACATCTCACATTTTGTAAGATATAGAGCAGGCTGTATAACTGATATATCATAATTTTGAAACTACATATTTATATAAGTCAACAATTCTGTTACTATAATGAGAATTTAAAAATTATTTAAAATATAACTTCTTGGTACAATATGAGGCGTTTTTACTGTATTGAATTAAGTATATTAAAAAAATCATTGATTTAGCTTTTGAGTTTTCCCCCTTCCCTGTTTAAACTATTTGCCTTAAATTTGGATGATAAAATAGTTTCCTTTTGAAAAAAAATAGCAACTGCTGATAAAATGAGCTGATGTGCATATGTGTAGCATATCTGAATCTTTGCTACCCCACAGACTGTAGCCCACGAGGCTCCTCTGTCCATGGGATTTCCCAGGCAACAATACTGGAGTGAGTTGCCATTTCCTTCTTCAGGGGATCTTCCCAAATCAGGAATCTTACATCTCCTGCATTGGTAGGCAAATTCTTTAGTGCTGTCCCACCTGGGAAAGCCCCTAAAATTAATACTAGAGAAATCTGGGGTTTATTGCTCCTCTTCCAGATCTTTTTGTAATTACTGGCCATACTATACATATTCTTATCTTAGGGTCAGTATTTGCAGACTATAGGACTCAACAGTTATTACAAATTTCAGAGTAACTGAACAATAGCAAATATGGATTGGTTATAATAATATATGACTCCCAGAATCTGAATGTTTATCTAGTTGTTTTGTGCTGCTATACAAAATAACTTTTCTTTGGATAATGGCGGTACTACCCGAACACTACATCTAAGAGATCATTAGAAGAGTGTAATAATCATTACTTCTACCTAACTAATCTGCCTTACTTTCAGATAACAAAGAAACCCCTCAGACAGAGCTGGGATGATTATTGCTTTGACTCTGAGCCGGTCAGTACAAGTGCCTAAGTATCCTGTGTTCCTGCTAAAGGACCCTTTTTGTGACTTAGTTAGGAAGAAAGTCAGCTGAAATACAAACAAAAAATCTAGGAAAGAAGATAAATCAGTGTTTATTTTGTTAGAATTGACTTTTTTGTGTATGTGTGGTTTATTGATTAAAAACAATTTACCTTATTTGGATTTGGGGGGGCTATATTTAGACTATATTCAGTATTTATTTTGAAAAATAATACATTGATTGCATTCCTAATTTCAGCATTGTTATGGATCATTATAACCTATAGGGTTTTTTTCCCTTGACATTTATTTATTTATTTCAATTCTTATGTGGTAGTTTAGTTACCCTCCTATTATGGGTAGTATTTACTGTTTATTTTAAAAAGTTGCATCCTTCCTGTTTTATGTGTTTGTTAACAGTCTTCACATAATGAATACATGCATTTTTTTAATAGCAAGAGAGGCTATAGCCTCTATGTAATTTTCTAAAAAATTAAGAATTGAAATTCCTTTAAATAAGATTATTTTATGTTTCAAATTAAGTATGATTTAAAGGCATATATGATGTAATATAAAATGAGTAGGTAAATTTAGCATTATTTGTTATAATTTATAAAAACAACTTTGTAATTGTAAATAGAACATAAAAAATCTTTTTCCTTTACTTCAGTTTACAACTAGGTCAGATGTGAAAGGCTGAAAACACACACTCATCTATATATTCATTAACTAATGAACTAATGTATTAACTACGCCTCCTGGAAACGTAATATGTCTTAATCCTGCTTTAAATAACTATCACTTTAATTCTCACTGCATGTGATTACAAACTCCGCTAATTGCAAGGCTATCAGATTTTGAGTAGATTTAGTAATTTTTCCTTCAGCTTAATTGCAGTACCGTTTCATAATCAAGTAGTTTGTAATTTCAGATTTGATGTTTTAGAAAAGGTAAATTTTAGACAGTAAATTTATACATACTGATAATTTTTAGTAGAAAAATTTTATGCTGTTTTTTTTTCTTGAGAAGCTTTAATCTTTTGCTTAGTATGCCAGTTGATTGTGTGCACCTTATTGGGAAGTAGGTAGGAGACTGGGAAACTCATATAGTGAATATAAGACTTGATTGCCTGTACAGAGCTTACAGTGAGATTGTCAGCTGGTCTGCTATTTAGACAGTCTAAGTAATGCTTAAGAATTTTTAGGTTCTGAAGTAGGTAGACCTGATTAGAAAACTGGCTCATCTACTTGTTAGTTTTGACAACCCAAGCAGGTGACTTGTCTTTTTGTTTTCATCCCCTCTTTAAGGGGAAAATAATGGTCTTTAACTTTTGTGAGTATTAAATTAGTGCATCTACAGAGCTTAATGTATTGCTTAATGCTTAATACTGCTACTTCTGCTAAGTCACTTCAGTCGTGTCTGACTCTGTGCGACCCCATAGATGGCAGCCCACCAGGCTCCCCTGTCCCTGGGATTCTCCAGGCAAGAACACTGGAGTGGGTTGCCATTTCCTTCTCCAATGCATGAAAGTGAAAAGGGAAAGCGAAGTCGTTCAGTTGTGTCCAACTCTTCGCGACCCCATGGACTGCAGCCTACCAGGCTCCTCCATCCATGGGATTTTCCAGGCGAGAGTACTGGAGTGGGGTGCCATTGCCTTCTACATAAAGCACACTGTAAATGTTTCCACTATTGCCGCCACCACTGAAAGCATTATCATCCATCTTTTCCTTTTAGAAGAAATTTGTAGCCATACTCTCCTACTCCCTTAATATTACTTTCATCACTATCCTCTTATTTATTATGTTTTCAAATATATTATCATTGGAACTTTAATTTTTCTGCTTTTTCTTGCAAGGTCATTTTAATGGAAGCAAGTAGTCTATCTGAGGATTTTTTGGTTAATTTTTTCCTCTTTGCACCTCCTTATGTCATATTTGGGGGCAAAGTAAACTTGTTTTACTCTGAGTTTTTAGAACTTATGTGACTAGCTTTATGGGAAGAGAGGATTAAGGAGGATTCTGCCGTTTGTGCTATATTACTTAATATACATTGTATGAAATTGTATAAGTGATCCCAAGGGGAACTTAAGTGAGAAAACTGCTTTTAACAAGAGACCTGTTGTTGCTCATTGTATTAATTCCTTAAAAGGGATTAAATCACCTATTAATAAAACAAGCTCAAGCAACTAGTATTTCATGAAAGATAGCAGAGGACTTAGAACAGATTTTGGTGTAACCTCCTCTGTTATTTGGGTGACTTATTTAACTGCTGAGTCTATTTTCTTTCCTATAAATATAGGTATAATAAAATGTACATATGCATAATTAACTTCTTGTGTTTTGAGAATTTAAAGATTATATATGGCAAGTGACTCTGATATTGACTGGTATGTAGAAGATACATGGTAAATGCTAATTTCCCTTCTTTAAATGATAATAATCTATTCTGATCATTTTACCTTAAAGCTGGTTCTGAATAACTTCAATGTAAACAGTTTCACCTAATTTAAAATTTTTCTGAATTAAACTTTGAATAGTTGGGTCCAACTATCAGGTGAGTTTAGTGAGAATTGCCAGAATGGGTCTCAGGATACTGAACACCATGCTGCAAAGGGATTAAAACATCATATTCTCAGTGAGGCCAAGCTTTCCTGGTCATTACTGCCTTTATAGGAACCCAACCATTTGTATTGTACCTGACCTCCCATTTTCCCATGAAGTAGACCTGCTGTAGGAATCCTATGTAACTGGACAGGAACCTTTGAATCCATAATATTTACATCCTCCATATCTTAAGCATTTCTACAGCATAACACTTTTACTGCTATTCACTGTCCAACAGTTTATACATTTGGGGTCATTCCCTCAAATTCTGCCTTTTTCGCTTTATGCCAGTCTAGTACGAAGGTCTCTGCATGCTGCACAACTTCCTTTGCAAATGCTTTTCCATTTAAAAACCATTACCATCCCTATTATACTTGATCATCATAAAACCGCTGGTTGTAGTTGGTATGATTACCTTTCACACAAGAGGCAACAGTGACTCAGAATTTAGGTGACTTCCCCCGTGGTGATGAAGCAATTTAATAATGTGATTGGGATTCAAATCAGGCTACGTTTTTTATATTCTTTTTTCTTAAATGATCTTCAGCATCTTTCAGTTCAGTTCAGTTCAGTCGCTCAGTCGTGTCCGACTCTTCGCGACCCCATGAATCGCAGCACGCCAGGCCTCCCTGTCCATCACCAACTCCTGGAGTTCACTCAGACTCACGTCCATCGACTCAGTGATGCCATCCAGCCATCTCATCCTCTGTCGTCCCCTTCTCCTCCTGCCCCCAATCCCTCCCAGCATCAGAATCCTTTCCAATGAGTCAACTCTTCGCCAGTCAAACTCCAGGCCAAAGTACTGGAGTTTCAGCTTTAGCATCATTCCTTCCAAAGAAATCCCAGGGCTGATCTCCTTTGGAATAGACTGGTTGGATCTCCTTGCAGTCCAAGGGACTCTCAAGAGTCTTCTCCAGCACCACAGTTCAAAAGCATCAATTCTTCGGTGCTCAGCCTTCTTCACAGTCCAACTCTCACATCCATACATGACCACAGGAAAAACCACAGCCTTGACTAGACAGACCTTTGTTGGCAAAGTAATGTCTCTGCTTTTGAATATGCTATGTAGGTTGGACATAACTTTCCTTCCAAGGAGTAAGCGTCTTTTAATTTCATGGCTGCAGTTACCATCTGCAGTGATTTTGGAGCCCAAAAAAGTAAAGGCTGACACTGTTTCCACTGTTTCCCCATCTATTTCCCATGAAGTGATGGGACTGGATGCCATGATCTTTCTTTTCTGAATGTTGAGCTTTAAGCCAACTTTTTCACTCTCCACTTTCACTTTCATCAAGAGGCTTTTGAGTTCCTCTTCACTTTCTGCCATAAGGGTGGTGTCATCTGCATATCTGAGGTTATTGATATTTCTCCCAGCAATCTTGATTCCAGCTTGTGTTTCTTCCAGTCCAGCGTTTCTCATAATGCACTCTGCATATAAGTTAAATAAGCAGGGTAATAATATACAGCCTTGACGTACTCCTTTTCCTATTTGGAACCAGTCTGTTGTTCCATGTCCAGTTCTAGCTATTGCTTTCTGACCTGCATACAGATTTCTCAAGAGGCAGGTCAGGTGGTCTGGTATTCCCATCTCTTTCAGAATTTTCCACAGTTTATTGTGATCCACAGAGTCAAAGGCTTTGGCATAGTCAGATGTTTTTCTGGAACTCTCTTGCTTTTTCCATGATCCAGCGGATGTTGGCAATTTGATCTCTGGTTCCTCTGCCTTTTCTAAAACCAGCTTGAACATCAGGAAGTTCACAGTTCACATATTGCTGAAGCCTGGCTTGGAGAATTTTGAGCATTACTTTACTAGCGTGTGAGATAAGTGCAATTGTGCAGTAGTTTGAGCATTCTTTGGCGTTGCCTTTGTTTGGGATTGGAATGAAAACTGCCCTTTTCCAGTCCTGTGGCCACTGCTGAGTTTTCCAAATTTGCTGGCATATTAAGTGCAGCACTTTCACAACATCATCTTTCAGGATTTGAAAGAGCTGCACTGGAATTCCATCACCTCCACTAGCTTTGTTCGTAGTGATGCTTTCTAAGGCCCACTTGACTTCACATTCCAGGATGTCTGGCTCTAGATGAGTGATCATATCATCGTGACTATCTGGGTTGTGAAGATCTTTTTTGTACAGTTCTTCTGTGTATTCTTTCCACCTCTTCTTAATATCTTCTGCTTCTGTTAGATCCATACCATTTCTGTCCTTTATCGAGCCCATCTTTGCATGAAATCTCCCCTTGGTATCTCTAATTTTCTTGAAGAGATCGCTAGTCTTTCCCATTCTGTTGTTTTCCTCTATTTCTTTGCATTGATTGCTGAGGAAGGCTTTCTTTATCTCTCCTTGCTATTCTTTGGAACTCTGCATTCAGATGCTTATATCTTTCCTTTTCTCCTTTGCTTTTCGCTTCTCTTTTCACAGCTATTTGTAAGGCCTCCCCAGACAGCCATTTTGCTTTTTTGCATTTCTTTTCCATGGGGATGGTCTTGATCCCTGTCTCCTGTACAATGTCACGAACCTCATTCCATAGTTCATCAGGCACTCTTATCTATCAGATCTAGTCCCTTAAATCTATTTCTCACTTCCACTGTATAATCATAAGGGATTTGATTTAGGTCATACCTGAGTGGTCTAGTGGTTTTCCCTACTTTCTTCAATTTAAGTCTGAATTTGGTAATAAGGAGTTCATGATCTGAGCCACAGTCAGCTCCTGGTCTTGTTTTTGTTGACTGTATAGAGTTTCTCCATCTTTGGCTGCAAAGAATATAATCAATCTGATTTCGGTGTTGACCATCTGATGATGTCCATGTGTAGAGTCTTCTCTTGTGTTGTTGGAAGAGGGTGTTTGCTATGACTAGTGCATTTTCTTGGCAAAACTCTATTAGTCTTTGCCCTGCTTCATTCTGTATTCCAAGGCCAAATTTGCCTGTTACTCCAGGTGTTTCTTGACTTCCTACTTTTGCATTCCAGTCCCCTATAATGAAAAGAACATCTGTTTTGGGTGTTAGTTCTAAAAGGTCTTGTAGGTCTTCAAAGAACTGTTCAACTTCAGCTTCTTCAGTGTTACTGGTTGGGGCATAGACTTGGATTACCGTGATATTGAATGGTTTGCCTTGGAAACGAACAGAGATCATTCTGTTGTTTTTGAGATTGCATCCAAGTACTGCATTTCGGACACTCTTGTTGACCATGATGGCTACTCCATTTCTTCTGAGGGATTCCTGCCCGCAGTAGTAGATATAATGGTCATCTGAGTTAAATTCACCCATTCCAGTCCATTTTAGTTCACTAATTCCTAGAATGTCTACATTCACTCTTGCCATCTCCTGTTTGATCACTTCCAATTTGCCTTGATTCATGGACCTGACATTCCAGGTTCCTATGCAATATTGCTCTTTACAGCATCGGGCCTTGCTTCTATCACCAGTCACATCCACAGCTGGTTATTGCTTTTGCTTTGGCTCCATCCCTTCATTCTTTCTGGAGTTATTTCTCCACTGATCTCCAGTAGCATATTGGGAATCTACTGACCTGGGGAGTTCCTCTTTCAGTATCCTATCATTTTGCCTTTTCATACTGTTCATGGGGTTCTCAAGGCAAGAATACTGAAGTGGTTTGTCATTCCCTTCTCCAGCGGACCACATTCTGTCAGATCTCTCCACCATGACCCGCCCGTCTTGGGTTGCCCCACGGGCATGGCTTAGTTTCATCGAGTTAGACAAGGCTGTGGTCCTAGTGTGATTAGATTGACTAGTTTTCTGTGAGTATGGTTTCAGTGTGTCTGCCTTCTGATGCCGTCTTGCAACACCTACCATCTTACTTGGGTTTCTCTTACCTTGGGCGTGGGGTAACTCTTCACGGCTGCTTCTGCAAAGCGCAGCCGCTGCTCCTTACCTTGGATGAGGGATATCTCCTCACTGCCGCCCTTTCTGCGCCCGCGCAGCCACCGCGCAGTGGGGTTGGTCCTCCAGGCGGCCGCCTCTGGCCTCCGGCGGGTGGGGTTGGTCCTCCAGGCCGCCGCCCCTGGCCTCTGGCGTAGGGTAGCTCCTCCCGGCTGCCGCCCCTGGCCTCCGGCGTTGGGGCGTGGGGTAGCTCCTCCCTGCTGGCCACCGTCCCTGACCTCGTTCGCGGGTATCTCTTCTCGGCCGCAGCCCCGGACTTCGGACGCAGGGTAGCTCCTCTCGGCTGCCGCCCCTGACCTCGGATGTGGGGTAGCTCCTCCCGGCCGTCGTCCCTGACCTCGGACTTGGGTAGCTCCTCTCGGCTGTTCCTGCGCCGTCGCAGCCTGGCACTCTCGGCCGCTGCCCCTGACCTTGGACGTGGGGTAACTCCTCCTGGCCACCGCCTTTCGGGCATGGGGTCCTCCCGGCTTCTGCCCCTGACCTCGGACGTGGGGTAGCTCCTCTCGGCCGCCGCTGGTCGCAGCCGCCGGCTTGCTTAGTGCGCCGGCAGCTGCCCTCCTTACTCTCAGTCAATTATTCAGATTTATGTCCTATATTATCAACTAGTAGCTATAAAAATATAATTTTTATAAATAGCATTCTAAGAAATATAGACAGCATATGAGAAACGTGTGTAGTTTGATTTTGCTCTTCATTTTCTCTCCCTCAAAATACTTCCTACATGCCAGGCTTGTTGTAGGTACTTATAAGAAAGGGTTGTCATCATCTCATACAAAGGGAAAAAATGCTGATAGCTTGAAAGAATATTTTGGTGTATTTGTGGGGAGTGTGCAGTGGCATGTTATCACGTAAGACTAGAGCCTGAGCTGAGTTTGACATTAGGAATCAACTGTCTTCTTTCAGTGGAAAGGGTTTTAACAGTTGTTGGTTAGTTCCCTACCTCGTTCTTTGACCTTTACTGTTTTGTTGTTTTCTGAATGACCTCCATCAGCCAGTATTTGTATCTGGTGCTTAAAAGCTTTTCTTAGAATCCTGGAAGGCCTTGTGCTCTTGCCTGGTCCTGTAAAAGTACCTAGGAATTAACAGCTTATCTCCAGAACTGATGAGAGGTGATATTTAAGTGTTATGGCTCCTTCACCTTTCTATTTTTTATACTGTTTCCCAGAGGTTACTTTGGAAAAGTCCAGTTACCCACCTTGGTAGCTACTATAATATTGTACTCTATTTAGGCAACGTTGCCTTCCCTACATTCCAACGCTACTTGTACTGAATCTTGGTCTCAAGGTTTGCATCTGTATGAACCCAAATTAAGATAATGATATTTCTGGTCTGGTAGATTAATCTGTCCTTAGTTTTTCTAATACCATTGTCATCAAGGAAGTTCATGTTAAATACAAGTATTTAAAAGTTCATTATGATTTTGGTCTTATATTTCTGAAGAACATTTGATTATAGATAACAGCAGGTATAAATGTATTTATATTTTAGTTATTTTTTCAATTTATGCTCTCAAAATTTTATCCACACTGTTTTATTCATTCTTGAGATAGATAAGAGAAGCTGTCATTTATGAGAATCATTACTGTATTACTGAGTTTACACAAGTTGAAGCATAGGTTGTTTTCCCTCCACTTATTTGTTACAGAAAAATTTTTACTAAATTATAAAATGAGTGAGCTGTTTGTGGTTTTAGGGGGAAGAAAAGAAAGAGCTTTTAAAACACTTTAGGAAAGAGAAAAATGTGTTAAGTTAAAATTTTTTAGTGGGTTAGGATGTTGTCATGTCTGTAGAAATATGTCTTAATATTACTTACCAAAAATTTTAGTCAGAAAGAACTTTTCTTAAAGTGAATTTAAAATCCATGTGTACCTTTCCATAGAGAATAGAATTATTTTTAATAGCATTTTAAGACAGTGTTTAAAATTTTATTATTTATATATATTCATTTTTATAGTCCCTAAAGCAGGTTGTACATGGTAGATACTTGATAAGTACTTTTTAAAAAATAGATGAGCACTTTGTTTATTTCTTTAAAAGTAATGTCTCATTCAGTTAAATAATTCATTGATTGTATATTTATTCCAGTAATTTCCTACTTTCTTCTTAGCACTGACTTGATATTGGAAATCTGCAGTAAATGAGACAAATAATAGTTCATGTGTTCATTGACTATTTGATAACAACATTTCATAGGAAGATAGGCATTAAAAAATAAATACATGTGAGGAAGTTTTTGAAAATGTAAGTGTAAAGGGACTATGAGAACACATAGTGAAGACAGGTAAAGCCTTTTTTTAATTGTTTTAAAGATTTACAGTATTACCAAATGGTACAGTATTACCTTTTGACTTTTGGGGGAACTGAAATGCAAGAGTTGCTCTAGAAGAGTAATATTTTTTAGTCTGGTAGTCCATAACTGTTTTTACTGGCTTATATTATGAGGGTTCTTTTGAAAGTTTTTGTGCTTTCACATATACGTCTTTATTTTGCTGATTGCCATGTTATTTATATTATTTGTTAGGAACTATTTATGTGATAGCTAATGTTGATGTAGTATAAACATCTTTATATTAAGTCTAGGCTCCTCTTCTCAACTAAATTAATGCCTCTTCTAAAATATATTTTTGTGTCCCAGGATCTAGTTCAGCATCTTGCATATAGATAGGCATCTATTAAATATTTGTTGAATAAATAACATTTGTATGTGGAATTGATCTCTTAAATGCTTCACATCTCCAAGACTCTTCAGAACCACTCAAAATCAAACTTGGTATCAGAACATTTTATGACTCTTGCTAGCTCCTTATTGTAAGTTACTTTTGAGATCCTTGCTTGGGTGGTTGTGAAGAAGAGGGAAAAGTTAACATACTGGTATTTAGGTAGGTATATGTTTGGTTTGCATGCTTGTAGTAGGATATCCTAAGAGTCTAATGAATTTGATGATATCTAAATATGCATAGGTATGCTTATCTAAAATTACTATATTTCTGAGTGGCTTAGGTTGCTTTTCAATAGGTAATCTTGATTTTTCTTTTCCATTTTTCTTAAAAAAGCAGGATTGCTTCACCGTGGAGGGGGAAGATTTGAGGCATGACTTTGAACGCTTACAACTAGCCATGGAAATGGTAGGATTTCTTCCCAAGACACGAAGACAGTGAGTTTATTTCTTGTATTCCTTTACCCTCAGTAGAGATCCTTTGAAACAGTTTTCTAATATTCCTGATCTAGTGCCTTTTCCATCTTAAGCATTACTTAGAATTAGGAAATTTATTTTTGTAAAAGACTTGTTTTGAATTGCTTTCTTTTGTCATGAATTCTTTGAGAATCTATTGAAAATTAGAGCTCTTCTTCCTAAAAATGTAATCCATAAACATTTGCATATTATTATAGAAGTTCATGGTGCCCCCCAAACCTCTCCATGTACCTTCCTTAACTGTTGCTTTATGATGCTTGTTGTGAAGGGAAGGAAACAATGTGGGGTGTAAGGGTGGGTTGCTTAAAGTAAAAGAGAGGTGAGCTTACTTTGATAGAAAGTTCTTGTCAAGTTTAGGTGAGAGAAAATTTAGACAGAAAATAGGTATAATAACGTCCCAGAGTAAACTGAGTTCATGAGATGTAGAGCCCAAGTATAGGGATTATCTATTGGCTGGAAGAGAGGCATGTGTTCTTCTGAGACAGGAGGGAAGGACAATTGAGATGTAGATGTTTCACAGTAAGGGCCTAATATTAGATCATATAGTCCAGTGGTCTCCATTACTGTTTTTAAAACAGGCATTATAATATGATGGTCAGTATAATATGATGTGGGAAAGCATTTAAAAAATATAATAATAAAGAAATCACCTTGGTTACTTTGTTTAA